>NC_090923.1:201734572-202042822 GCF_040938575.1 Ambystoma mexicanum | reverse complement strand
AGCCAGGAAAAGAAAAAGCTACGGGACGATATAAGGCTCCTGAAAAAAGTCGATCCAAGAAATGCTACCATCAAAATAAAATCTAGACGCCAGAAATATCGCAACTGGATAAAATCCTTCAATACCATGCGATTGCAGTCTCAAGCTGAACAGATGTTAAAATTGATTATTATGAAGGACAGTAGACACATTTGGGAGATAATCAATAATGGTTGCTTGAATAAAACGTATTCAATGGCGAATGGAGTGAATGGAGCCAGCTGGGTCGCTCACTTTTCCTCTGTTTTCGATGATTGCAAATGGATCGCTATACCCTCGCTATTAATATCTTCTACAAGGTGGAATGTAGCTGATTCTGCAGAAGACATTGAATGGGCAATCTCGAAGCTAAAGGCATCCAGAGCTGCAGGCCCTGATGGTATTTCAAATGTGATGTTAAAATCTCACAGAACCCTATGGGCCAATATGATGAGCTCCTTGTTTGAACGAATCTCGCATGAAAAAGTTCTGCCAGAGTCTTGGTTAAGAGCAGTGGTGGTCCCAATATTCAAAAAAGGCAATCGGGACGATCCTAACAACTATCGCCCGATTGCCCTTTTGGACACAATCGGTAAGGTCTTTGGTGCCTTCCTGCAAAAGCGGTTATCTAATTGGGCAACTGAGGCTGCCGTGTGCAATCCCAGGCAAACAGGGTTTACCAAAGGAGTAGGAGTTGAACTAAATCTGGTCCTCCTAAATTGTTTAAAACTTGAGGCCCTGAAGAGAAAGAAAATGCTGTATTTTGCCTTTATAGATTTGAGTCAGGCATTTGACAGCATAAATCGTAACCTCCTTTGGAAAAAACTAAACAAATGGAATTGTCCAAAAGATCTATTGGAGCCTTTGATTGCCCTCCACTCAAAGACGTCCTTTCGAGTAAGATTAAATCAGCAGGGTGACTTGTCAGACGAAATAGTCACAAAAAGAGGTGTGAAGCAAGGTTGCCCGCTTGCTGCTCTACTCTTCAAACTTTTCATTTCAGATTTATCTTTGGCATTTAAGGATCAAAGGATTTTTCCGCCATTAGTAAATGGCCAACAAATAAGCTGGGTCATTTACGCTGATGACATCGTGCTTATAGACTCCACTCCAATTGGGCTCCAGAGACTACTGATTGCGTTTCAAAACTACTGCCTGCTAAATGACCTACTAATCAACTCCAACAAGTCGAAGATAATAGTGATTGGAGGCGGTTCGAAAGCACGCCTTCATAAATTTCGCTGGCAAATAATGGATAAACAACTGGAAATATCAAATAGCATAAGATATCTAGGCGTGCAATTTAACAATTCGATTCGTGAGTGGGATTGGACACAAGATCTGGTGGCCCGTATGCAAATGTTTGCACTGCAAGGGGCCAAAATGCACGCGGCATATGGCAAATTTTCCTTCAAACCAATCATAACTTTCTACCTACAAAAGGTGACGCCTGCGATAACCTTTGGAAGTGAATCAGGCTGGAACATACCTCAGGCTTTGTGGAATAAGCTAGAGGGAAACTTTTGGCGGAAAGTCCTAAGGCTGCCAAAACACTTGTCAATGACAGCGATACGTTACGAACTATGCACTGAGTCACTCTACGGTACAGTCCTGTGGAAATCCATCTCCACTTTGAGAAAAATGCTGCTGGTTCATGCTACAATACCATACGAAATTTTGCAGACAGTCTCAGAGCACCCTTCTGCTGGTCTGATAAACAAGTGGAAGGACAAGCTGATTAGCATTTTACATAATGCCGACATTTCTCTTGAGACCGTAATCCTGAGACCGCAAATGGTAAAACAAAAATTGCGCCAACAAAATTGGATTGTAAATGAGGAGGCTAGAAACAAAATGGCTTTGTCCTTAGACTTTGGAAGTGTCTTGAACAAATTGGACGTTTTGCCAAAATTCCTGGACAGATTTCCTTCAAACTACCATAGGAACATGTTCCTTCGATTACGCCTCAATCTCTAAAAAACCAAAGAGATCCTCATACTGCGGCGTGAGATATCCCCAGCGGAGGCTCGATGTCGTTTCTGTAATCATGCAACAGAATCATTATGGCACTTAATCACTGCTTGTGAGGCGATTGCTGAGCAGCGCAATCTGCACTTAATCCATTTTGCTCCTTTATCTGGAAACATGGGTGCATGGTGGAATTATTTGATTGGTGGCATAAATACCAAGTTAATTTGCGCCACCATAAACTTTCTGCACTCCTTAGATTTATCCAATCTGGAGGGCCTGGTCTGAGGGCTGAGCATCCTTTGGTTTCCGCGATTGAGTATGTGTGGATACTAGAAGACAGTAACTGTAACTTAAAGTTGTCTTTCTTTTGAACAAACTAATGTTACATCAAAAAAAATATATATATATAAATGCATATAAACAGAGTAACTACCACTTAACCTGTATACCCTATACAATGAACTAATAATTAGTTTTCCCATCTGCTATAATCAACTTTCACTTCCAAACCTGCCTGCTATCTAAATTCCTTTTTTACACACACAACTATCTAAAAAATTATAATATTAAAAGATGGGAGAAATAAGAGTATAATTGTAGAAAATCATTTAGTAGTGTATTATTATAAAATTACACACAGCCAGTATAAGTTCATGAATCTTTATACACTCACACAGATAGACACTATCATTGAAAAGTTCACAGCTGAAATAACACCACTCCCTGTACATCACATCCTTCTGCTTTATTACCCAGACCTTCACAAACGGATACATTTTAATCTTATCTGCACAGTTTCTGACATTTACCTTACAAAAATTGCAAAACAAGTACCTCAATATTTCTTCTATCTCCTAACATGCAATAACACAACCCTAAGAAACCAAGTCAGTTTCATATACTTAGTATTCTACTCATTTGGAAAGAATGTTGAACATATTGTAAGTAAAATATAAAGGCTGCACATAGTCAAATGAAACTGCATGCACACACTATGTTCAGTTATCAAACGAGAATACTACTACAAAAACAAACAAATCAACGTCTAAATTAACATCAGTAATATAAACACACAAAATTACTAACTTCATCAATTACTGCAACAAAATAAGGATCTACTACTCAAAGTAACTCAGGTAATTCTTCAAAGAAGCAACACACACTCCGAAGAAATGACTTGGACACAGAACTATCTGGTGTATTCTATTCCAATTGCCACCAATTGTTGACAACATTTACCTACACCATACAGACCAATTGTGTTTGCAAATGTTAGTCCTTCATAGAAATGCAAGCAACAATCCTGACAACACATGCAGCGTTCATGGAATAAGACAAGAATTGGACTACTGTGCAGGAATGATGAAATTCACTATAAACTCACAAGAAGATCCACAAGAATTTCCAATGTACTTACTACAAGTACTGGAAAACAAAAACATATCTATAAATGAAATCTTCCAGATTTCATACATGTGGAAACATACATGCACTCTCTGCAACAATGTGACACAGCAACAAATCCCTAATGAACGCTTTGTTTATGTATCCATACCTAACTGTGAATCTGTTCCATTTCAGGAACTTGTACAATATGCAAACCATGGCAGATTATGTACTACCTGCAATTCAGATAATCGCTCCACCTTAAAAATCAAAAACACATAGTAAATACGTAATACTAATGCTTCTAAGTTACAATGCGGATGATATAAACAACAACTGCAAGCTGACTGGATTCACACATGGTCAAGAATCACTTGGTAAGAAAACCTTCACAACAATAGATAGAATCTCCCACACAGGAGCCACAACCAATGTAGGTCACTACACTGAAACATTGTGGATGGTTTGAATGTAATGATAGTACCATTACTCTTAAGCAGAGATTACCAGCAAATCTTATAAGCGCTTATTTAATGTTCTTAAAACGAAAATGTTATAACTAATCTGTGCATAAACATTAATAAAACTTCAATTAGAAAACTATAAACAGTTAGAATACGCCAACAGGTATCTAACTGCCCAAAGATTTTGCAACAACCAAACAGATAAATCAATACCACTAAATTATAAGAAGAAATAAACAGAATACGTCAACATGTATCTAACTGCCCCAAGATTTTGCAACAACCAAACAAATAAATCAATACCACTAATAACTAATCTGTGCATAAACATTTATAAAACTTCAATTAGAAAACTATAAACAGTTAGAATACACCAAAAGGTATCTAACTGCCCAAGATTTGGCAACAACCAAACAAATAAATCAATACCACTAAAATATAAGAGGAAATAAACAGTTAGAATATGCCAACAGGTATCTAACTACCCCCAAAAATCTGCAACAACTCAACAGATAGATGAGCAACTTGAGAATATAAATAAAAAAACTATAACCAGTTGCAATTCGACATCAGGTATCTAACAATCTGCAACAAGCGAACAGATAGAACATTAGCCAGAAACAATAAGTAAACTCTGAAAACAAAGAAAGAAATGTACTGTACCATAACAAAAAAAGTTTTTTTTTTAAATCCAACATGGATTTCTTTTTTTCCACAGACCCAATGATTTAAGAAACAAACACAGAAACTGAGTAAATTTCACAGTTTACTGGTTTGTAAACTACTAAATTTGAGGGTTGAAATAAAGTAGAAATGGCTATTATGCAATGTAATAAGTCTTTATAAACTACCTACACTAACATGATCTTTTCTTTTATCACAGAAATTGGAAAAAAATATCTTCTCGAGTTACCCATGTCATGAGAAAAATATATCCAATCACAAATATCAATAAGTATATTATAATACAACTCACAAATACTGCTCCATAACACAACCATTGAAGCAAACATCTAACCATATTCCACAATACAAAATGTTTACTTCCATGGATATGTTATACTGCAGTGCTTGTTACCAAACTCTACAATCTTAATTATATGACGTAGCCAAAACTTCACATACAAACTATCGAAATCCTACAGTACACAAACTGTAGATTTGCAAATGTTTGATAGATGTTCGATTTTATGGGTGTGATCTATGGGTGTGATATGCTGCGGTGGTTGTGGCCTTCAGCCATGTACCCAAGACTCTAGGCCCTGGCCACAACCACTGCATCATATCACACCCATAGATCACACCCAAAGAATCAAACATTTTAACTGGCTATATGGGCTACTGAGTTGCATTTATTATGTCCGCATTAAGCGGTTGTGTTGACCGTGGACATGACAAACACATCAGGGGTGCCTGCAACCGAAACAAATACTGCTTTTGACCTATCTCTTACTCCCCCACCTTCCCCAAGCACTCTTACACACCAACACAATCCCGAAAGTTGTATTTTTCCCCGTCCGTCGCCACGCGCTGTCCGCAGATCCAAGATGGCGGGCGCATCAAAACAATACGACACACCTCACTCTTCATTCAAGCCAATCAGCGAACACGGCACATGTCCGCGGACATGACAGAAACCGATTAGCCATGGAGCGAACAGGGAAGTGTGCCCGTGGAGCGGACATATAGATCACTAATTTTTTGTGACTTACTTTTTGGTCATTTTAAAAAAAACTACTTTTCATTCAGTCTATAGGAAAAAAATACTTTTTGGGACCGCCCCATAACTTTGCCCCCCCTGGACCAAACCTCACCAAACTTTGCAAAAAAAATCAGAGTGGGCCATATACTTTTTTTGCCAGGATTGGTGAGGATTCATCCAGGGAGAGCGAAGTTATAAACCGCCCAAAATGTGCTGTTCCAATGGGATTATCAACATAACCATAACTACACGGCCACTACCATGGGACATGTAATATATATATTCACTGAAAAAACGTTCTTAAAGGGACGTTATTGTTAAGTTGCACTGATAAAAACCTATGAAATTCAATGAAAACACTTTGTTAAAGGGACGTTATGGTTAAGTTACACTAAATAAAACCTATGAAATTCAATGAAAAAACTTTGTTAAAGGGACGTTATGGTTGAGTTGCGCTACTAAAAACCTATGAAATTCAGTAAAAAAAACTTAAGCTAAGCAACCATAACTCTTGCCACCACCGTGCACTGCTAAGACTAACACCCAGGACATCAAAGATGACATCACAAATATCATTGATGTTTTTTTTTTTTGGCAGGAGAGCCGAGAACGGAAGGTGGGGAGGGAAATGAGGGAAGAGCAACCAAACACTAATATGGAGGGGTAGGTGGACAAGGGAAAATGTTGCGCGTGTGTTATTTCTCAGTTAGGGGGACACTGTTTCTCATGCTCCTTGATTACAGGAGAGGTGGTGGCTCTTGGGGAGGCGGGATGGCATTAGCTGATGCCATTTTAAGATAAATAGCAGTTTTGCTAAAAATATGTACTGTGTACTACATTGTTAATGGATAATGAGTAGGAATAGGTGTTGGAGCTGTGCAAGGGAAATTTTGAAGTTGGAAGTTCCTAGATTAGTAGAAAATGCAGTTCTGAACTGTCTGTCAAGCAGAGATCTTATCGTGAAGTGCGGACGGGTTGCCAGACACGTCATCATGCCGTGCGCCAGGATATGATCATGTGGCACTCTCCGGAAGGTCCGCTATGAAGTCAGATGTTCGTAGACGTCTAGGGATGCAAAACTAGTTGAAATAGTTGCAAGAAGTGTATAGAAGTGTTAAAAATGAGTCCAGATAGTGTGAAATGGCAGAGTTTTAAGGTGCACATTTGGGAATTGGACACAAATATTGCTATATTGGGTAAGTATGATATTAGTAAGTTGTAGGAAAATAGCATGCACTGGTAAACACCTATGAAATTCAACGAAAAGAACTTTGTTAAAGAGACGTTATGGTTAAGTTGCACCAATAAAAACTTTATGACACTTATCAAATAAGAAAACTCTTCCACATTTGCAAAACCATGCTTTTTGATCCTTGCCAATGAGCCGAACGCAAATTTGCTGGAAAGCCACCTAAGTTTTATTTTTTCAAAACTGTGAAATGAATGCATATACAACCATCATATAAGCTGTGCACAAAATCTCAAAAACTTTGTGAAATCATTCGAAAGCAAGGCACAAATATTCCACCCATCATCATCACCCCCTGACCTCCCCAAGCATTGTTTCATAAGTTTCACAAGTGCAATGTTAAGAAAATATAAATTTGCCACAAGGGTTAGACCATGTTATACATACGTTGATCTATCTGAAACATTTCCAAATCACCTTACCTCACGTCGCCTCTTTTTTTTTATTGTTGAATTTAATCAAATAATTGATTTTTACATTTACAGATTTCTCCTATATTTTATCCAGATTTGTCATTCTGATAAAACAATAGTCTCTTTAGACGATATGCAGAATTACCGAGAGGAAAAGAAAAGCCGTAGATGAAAAAAAATTCTTAATCAGTTTCATTTTGTTTAAGCTCCAGTTTTTCCATTAACTGTTTCAGTATCTTAAAAGTTGCTAATAGCCATGATGTTCTATCTCCACTGATCAACCTTGCCCACCATACGTCTTCATTGAAGATAGATGATTGCCGGAGAAGGTATTTCATGTAAGGAAACCTAACCTCCTTCGTTCCAGGGCAGGACAGAATTAGATGGTGAATTGTCTCTTTATCCTTGTCACAGAATCTACAGATATTAGTTAGCGCCAGACCTCTGATGTGACGTATTTCATTAGAGTCAAGAAGATTCAATCTTGCTCGCATTATTAGGTTTCGTACAGCACAGCTTTGACATTTTTTTTGGAGCAAATATAGATTCTTCCATATTGGGGGCAGATGAGATGTAATTTTGTTTCCAGCTGCTGCATTTAAAGTACGGATCCAGTCCATCTCCTTTGTTTTTTTAATAATCCTAGTTGGATTGCGGATCAGATCATATTCTGTGCACTATATAGTTTTTAGTAGAGCAAGATTTTCGTTTTTCCATGCATTAAGCATCTTACAATTTGATGTTTGGATTTCTTTAAGCACCAACCCATGAAGAACAGAAGGATTTGGAAGAACACATTTCCGGTACAGCATAAGTGTATTACAGTCAACAGTGCCATGCAGGGAAAGTAAACTTAGTTCACGTCGAACTACCGTAACTGGGGTTGAGTTTGGCAATCGCAGAACCGTCCTCCAAAAGTAAGCCTCTAATTTGGACCAAATTCAACAGTGGGATAGTTGAAAATTTGCCAAATTTTCTATCTCTGGGTTTCCCTTTTGTCGCCAGACTTCGGATTTTTGAAAAGAGAGCTTCTTGCAAGGCCAGCCCTTTCGTAGATTTATCTAGGACCACGCCTAGATATTTGAATGTCTTAACTTTCTCAATATAAATCTTATCTATTCACCAATTGAATTTTTCCAACTTCTTTGTAGAGCATTCCATAATCATTATTTTTGTCTTTTCAATGTTCATTTCAAGGTTATTTTCGATGGAAAATGTGTGCAGGTTGGTAAATTGATGCTGTAGTCCTATCTGAGTCAATTCAAGAAGGATAAGATCATAAGCGTACAATAATCTGCTTATATTTGTTTGAGCAAGTTTAGGGAGGAATGATCTAACGTGGACTTCTGAGTATTGATAGTCCCCCATGTAAGAAAGGAAAAGAGCTGGTGCCAGCGGGCACCCCTGCTTAACACCTCTTCTTGTCTCAATTTGGGCAGATAGAAGACCCTGTTGGTTTAGGCGCACTTTGATGTTGGTATCTGTGTGAAGAGTTTTTATTTGGGTTAAGAATGGCTTTTGCACAGTCCCAGGCTACCAGTTTTTCCCAGAGTCTAGTACGGTCGACTCTGTCAAAAGCCTGGGAGAAGTCTATAAATGCAGTGAATAGTCTGGGGGTCACTTTGCTTTTTAGTATGGTTAGCAAGAAGATGTTGATTGCGGTTCCCAGGTTTTTTTAAACCTGTTTGAAAATCGTCGTTGCATGGCGCATGAGAAGCCCAGCTTTTGAATTTTTTCAGCAGAAGTTATCTGAAGACTTTTACTAGTGGGTCCAGTAAGGAAATTGGGCGGTAGTTTATAGGGTCTTGTTTGTCTACTTTCCTATATATAGGAACCACAATTGCCGAAAGCCATGAAGGAGGGACAGATCGAGAATCCACACATCTAGAGAAGACAGATCTTATAAATGTTGCCCATTCATCCGGAAATGTTTTTAAATCAAAGTTGGTGATGCCGTCGGGGCCCGGCTCACGAGACTTTTAAAGTTTTCTAAGGATGTCTTCTATGTCATCGAGGTCATCCAGTTTCGTCCATTGGTGGAGCTGGTTTTGACCTTCACTGTCGTCCTTGGGTTCTTGCAAAGGAAGAGCTTCAGGTGGATTTTCAGTAGGAAGTTTGAAAAGCAATCTAAAGTGGTCTGCCCAAGTGGCTTCGCTAATGCTATTCATGGTTTCCAGACTGGTTTCCGCAGATACTTTATTCAGTAACGACAACATTTCCCTAGAATTGTTCGAGCAGATTGTTTTCAGGATAGCTTCCGGATCTTGTTGATGAAGCTTCCATCTATGCGATCTCACCCAAGCTTTGTATTTTCTAGTAGCGTTTTGGATGGCTAGATGTCCTTCCACCAGTGAGAGGCTCGTTGCAATTCATTTAGCTTTCCTAAGGTTGCAGCGTTTCTGAACCAAAAGTATGTCATATGAATGGTTTGCCTTTCGAGAGTTATCATTTTGTTTTCTTCTAGGCATTCTTTAAGGCGACAACAGGGGAGTGTAAGCAACTTGATTTGTGTTGAGAGCGTGGCCTGTTTCTTACAAAGGTTTGTAAGATCTTTAATGCTATGAGCTGTAAGGCAAAGTCTATTTCGCGAGGATTTTGCTCTAACCCGATCTTCATCCTGTCATAATTTAAATGAGATGACTTCCAGGTGGTCAGCAAGATGTTATGGTCGCTGCCAATTGTATGAAGAACATCAAAGGAAGTTGTTAAGGCCAGGATGGGCTCAGAAACGAAGATGTAGTCGATAGTTGACGTTGCTTTTCCGTTAGTCCATGTAGCTAAGCGATTATTGGTTTTCTATGTCATATCCAGGTTGTAAAATGTTCTTGAGTTCATCAAGTTAAGCCACTTTTCACCACGTTGTACACCGAGCAAAGTTTTCTTGCCATTTTTTTGGTTACAGATAGCGTTCAGGTCTCCACATATAAGGATAGGATAAGTGTTGTGGGTAGACCGTACTTCGTCGATTGTGTTCTCGATTAGTTCCAGGAATTATTGGTCGATTGCTGCAGGGTTCCAGTACACGTTAAGGATTGCTATGGAAATAGGTTGTTGTTGAGGTCCTTCTGGAAGTTGTTGCAACCAGGTTAGCAAGAGTGCTAGTAGAGAGGAGTTGGCAACAAGAATAGTAGATACAGAAAGACCTTTGTCCATCCGGCAGGCCGTAAGCAAACCCAAGGAGGGTCAGCCTGTTGGGCCTTTCGATTATGGATCCAAAAAAAGTTTGTATCCGTCAAGCAAAGGATTTTTTATCAACCAAGTTTCTTGGAAACACAGTAAGTCAAAAGAGCCCAGGTTAACATCACTGGGCGAAGTTAGGTGTAGGTAACCCCTTGTGTTCCAGGAAAGTAGCCTAAATTCAAGGGGTATATTCTCGATGGATGCCGGCGAGTCTTCCGAAAGGCTCTTGTTCTTGGGCTGCTATTTTAAGCGCTGCGTTGATAAAGCTTTCGGTAGCCAGGCCCAGAAGCTAGACGAGGTACAGGTGTTATCAAGTGGCGCTGACAGGCCACCTTTCTCAGTTTGGATAGTTTTAGAAAGCTTCCTGTTGCTTTCTTTTTGCTCTTTGTGAAGATTAAGTTTGTCTTCAGATTCCTCTGCATTTGAATCTGGTGCTGCTGCTCTAGATAGTGTTCGAAAGTTCTGCGAGATGAGTTGATTATTAGACGAGAAACTCACTTTTGAGGTATGGGAACTTTCCATTGCAGAAGATCGTGAGGGGATTATTGGTTTACGAGGGGTTGTATTAGGAGTGAATTGAGTTCACAGATGGTAATTATTTTCACTGTTTGTTCGTGCTTTACTTCGTAAAGGTTCAGAGCTTTTGAGTTTTTCCTGCTCTGTCGACTCATTCTGGAGCGATAAATGGTATCCTAGGCTTAGGAAGTCCCTCTCTCGGTCAATCATTGTGTTTTTGATTCTTCTTGAGAGAATGTGTAGATGGCAAATCGCTCTTCCATGATAGTGGCTGGGTTCTACTATCCATAGGTCGTCTGACTTAATTTGGGTTAGCTTTGGGATGAGATGCATCAAGATCAAAGTACCTCCTCTGTTCAGTATGACTTCATCTCGGTTTTCTTTGGTTTGTTCCAGTTTGAGAATCCATTTCCCGGGCTGTTTCTCGAACTTTGTTGATTTTTGGTATTTATTCGTTTTTGATCTGTAGTGCTGGGCTACATGAATTTTATTTAGTTTGGGGCTGACCTCCTGTTTTTGGGTTGCTGAGGTCAGTTTGGAAGACTGTGTAGGAGAGGGAGGTGGACCCGATGTAAGGGAGCGGTTTGATAGTTGCTGCTCATGCTCTTTTGGCCTTGTTTTAGATTTGTTTGTCCCTTCTTTAGGGTTCTGTTTTGATGCCTGGTCATTAGCACTATTTGGCCGTAGCTTAATTCTGGCTGACGCTGATGCTTCAATTTTTTTTCGGTGGTCCTCTAAGGTCATAAAGTGCCAGTAGAATTCTTCATTCGCTCGGCTACTATTTACTACTGAGTCGTTGGAATGATGTCTCGGTAGAGGAGATCTGCTTAGATCATCAGCAAGCTGGGCTGGTGAACCTGTGGGAGAGACATCCAAGGTTCTGTAAGATTCATCAAGTCTGTATTTGACAAAAAATCCTCTGTTGTTTTTAGGGAATTCTTTGCTTTTTGATTCGTAGGAGTGTCATGATAGTTTACAGAGTCACAGGGCCTCATTATGACCCAGGCGGTAAGGGGTTAACGGTGCCGTAAAAGGTGGCGGTGCCGTTAACCCCTTACCGCCTAATTACGAGGTCCCTTTGTGGGTTCCCACCTTAACGGCTGGTTTTACCAGCCGTTAAGGATTGGACCCACAAAGGGACCTTGGAGGTAATTACGGTACCGCAATTACTACCTTCCCCATTCCCATTGAGCCCTATGGGGCAAAAATGGAAATGGGGAGGGGCCAATGGTGAATGGGGAATTACCACCCTGCCAACCTCCCAATTCACCATGGCGGAATCCGGCATCAACCATGGCGCTAGTAGCACCATGGTTTAACGCCTGGGTCGTAATGAGGCCCGCAATCTTTTTGGGACACTTCAGTACAAGAGATGTGTTCTGCCAGAGTAGTAGGAACAGACTTATACACAAGGCTGATTGTTTTTTTAAGAAGTACTTTCGGGTCGACGATTTCCAAATTCCCCAAAGGACGGATATGTTTAGGCTTTGCAGGTTCGAAAATGGAGTAGGGTTGTTCCGTCGTTTCAGATGGTGGTTTATTTTATTTTTCTTCCTCGTCAACTACTAAGACAATGTTTGTAACTGACTTAACAGCAATTTTTGTTGGTGGCGGCTGAGTTTTTTTTTTAACCAATGTGGTTCTCACAGACGAAGAGGAGTTGGCGGAGGAGTTTGTGGTCAAGTTGATGCAGGGGAATGGAATAGTTGCCGAGTCTGCTTGCACAGTTTGAGAGTTGCGTTCATCCAAATGACTCAAGGCAGTTTCTATTCCCTGAAGGCACGAAGAAATGGCAACCATGTTTGGACATGACGTATTTTTATTTTCCTTTTCCGCTTGGGCCATAATATGCCCTTCAAGGAAAATTAGCTTTGTATGGATCATGGCCTGTAAAGTTGTATGGTCCTTTAGTGTGTCGTAAAGTGATTCATATAGTTTAGTGAAAGGAGCCAAGGCTATTGTAAGTGTGGACATGTATGAAAGTAGATCTTGTTTCTTTAAAGGTGTTTCTTTGCTGTGTGCTGTGGCATTTTGCTGCAGGACATGCGTAGGAGTTGAGAGGACCGGAAAGCCTGGTCTGTCGGAGCCTGGCTTGTGGTCTTGGAACAAGGATCTCCTGTCTCTCGGGTCTTGAGAGAATGGTTTTTGTTGGACATTTTGATGAAATTGAGGTTGTTGATCACCCTCATTTCAGTTTGCGGTCTTTTTTCCATTACAAGGGGCTAATTTTGGCCCTGTTATGTCCTGCGATTCGTTTATAGATGGTGGCGAGGGCAGGGAAAGGTTTGATGTAGCCACTTTCAGTTGCCTTTGTTGTGGCCCCAATTGGGCTCCAGACTCTAAGATTTGTGTCTGATCTTTAGGTGATACAGATGGTAAGGTGCTTGATAAAGAGGGTAAAGAAATCAAGGTTGAAGGCGGGCAAGTGTTTTGGCCAAAAACAAAGTCTTCAGGAATAAAGTTTAAGTTAACAAGATCTGATGTTATCTGAATATCTGTGGTGTCTGGACATACAGTTAGGTTGTCTGTTAGAATGGGACTAAAATCAGAAAAAGCTGGTGTAATCATTGGTGCCACATCTGGTCTTCTTTGCTTATTTGGTGGTTGTAAGTCGGAGACTGCGTCAAGCAGTTCAGCATCCATCAGTTCTTTCAATGGACCAAGGCTCCTACCCCCTTGTTGCTTTTAAAAAAAAAAGTTTGCCAAGGATGACAGGGGAGAAAGAGCAGGCCTGAATGTTCTTGCTGTATTTAGAGGCTGTTTGGATCTTGCAGACTTTAGTTTATCAGTTCTGAGTCTGGCGCCTCTTTTCCTCTTTACTTGGATTGAATCCCGCTTTGGGCGGGGGCGTTTCTTTAGGTTTGGCCCTGCGTTATTGCCAGGTGATTGCAGCTGCTGCCTGCTAGGAGGGCGTGGCCCAGACTCCGTAACAGGGCTGCAGAGCCCCTGTTCTGATGACGCTTCGGTTGGTCCGTCCTCCATGCGGGCCCCTCCTGAACAGATTGAGAGCTCTGCCAGGCCCGCCATCTCCCGGGGTGGGACCCGCAACTGAGGGCCCCCACCCTCCACGAGGACAAGAACTCGGACCAGGCGAGCCGAGGCTACGGGACACACCAAGGCATTCCGTGACTCCGCGCCCGTCACCGGCTTCAGAACCCTCTGCTCCTCGGCCTTGCTCCGAATCGCCTCGACGGGTGAGGGGGCATGGGAGCCACGGAGTTCACAGACTCCTTGATGATCGTTGACCAACTCTGAGCTGCAATCCGCAGGAGACGATGCAGGCCCGGTCCCACACCCATCTGAGCACAACGACCCGACTGCAGACTCAGCCCCCCCTTCGGGGAAAACCGGTAAGCGAGCGGGAGGTGACCCGGCAGGCAAGGTTATGGGGCTGCGTGTAGAACTGTCCTCGGGGCTGGATTGTGAGCGCGGCCCCGTTGAAAGCTGTACTGAAGTTAGAAATATTTATTGGGTGTTCGATGCACAGTTAAGTGTTGGACTTGGTCCGGGCGAGTGTAGAGCAAGATTTGCATCTGCCTTTTTCGTAACAATTTTCAAGGATCTGGTGGTACTTGGCAACTGGTCAGTGGATTCCAGCATGTCAGTGTGCAAAGGTTTGTCTGGTTGCGGGCGGGGACGCAGGGTTCGTAGGCGGCTTTTTTCATCCTTAATGGGAGACAGGGAGGCGGCAGTCATTCCAGTCACGACAGCCATGACTGCACGACTGCCACTCTCTGCCACTCTGCATCTGCTCCGCGGTCTGGTAAGGCAGATGTAGGTGGTTCAGAAACTCCTCCTCCAGTAAGGAATGGACAGGGTGGACAGACTCAGCAGGATAGACTCTCTGCCACTCCGCCTCTTTTGGAAACATACAAAATCTGGCAGCAGGGCGCGTCCATCTTGTGCTATTCTCATCCATTGCTGCATCTGCCTAAGGTAAACTGCTGTGACGTTACTAAATCATATGCTCCACCCCTGACCCTCACATAACCAACCCTAGTGATTTCAACACCTTTTTCGGTGACCTTCCCCTTCAGTGTAGGCAAATGCGGCCATAATCACCTACGTGACGTGATGCTGAACTCGAAAAGCAAAGCACATTGAGTAACAACATATCTTGTCAGAAATGGAAATATTAAACCGGTCTTTAAAAGAAATTAATAACACTGTACAATTTGTAAATTACTTTTATTTCACAATGAAGTCTTCGAGAACATCCGACTATTCTCATATGCAATCAAATTGTAAAATTGTTTCTTCGTTCATGGTCGAAATTGGTAATCGTGATGCAAACGTTGTTCGTTTTGCATACACAAAGTGTTTGTTTTCAATAAGGCAACCGCTAGGGTCGCACAGTGAATTCCAGGGTGTCTGCATCAACTTGGGCCTAGAGTACCATAAAAGATGTTATGTTACTCCTAATCGCTAGTGCAGCGTACGGGCACATGGGTCCTGCGCGATCGTCCCACAAAATAGTCCCTACGAGCAAGCCATTGACGACGAGGTGCACCTGGAGAATGAAAAATCCATCAGTTGGCATCTGGAATCAATGGCAATCGCAGTAAGGCAGGATGTAACTATTTTGAAAACATAACAGAAAATAAGTATCAATACCTGACCTTTATCACATTGTATGTATTGATTTCTTAATTCGGCATTTAGTTTAAAGTAACGAGTAGCATACACATCAAACAATCTCAAAAAAGACAAAAAGAACATGGAAACTGATACACAATTGGATATGGTCATACATGAAATTTTAAAGAAATATTAGCGTTCAACCTTGGTAAATGTAGTGATAGTCTACATACACCTACATCTGCACTCCCCATAGCTACATAAAAAAAAAACACACATAAATATAGCACGTGAGTTACATTGTCAAAATAAATGTTCAGCTAATAATAAGTTAATGCTTGTACCGGTGTACAGTCGTCAAAAGCAAACTTACATGAAATTCACCGTCTCCATTCTTTTTGCGTAACTTAGACCATGAAGCTCAATGTGCTCAGACCAAAGATTCTTTCTGAACTGATTTTACATGTTCCTTACACACTTTTGGAATGCATAACCTTATCAAATGTTCATTAATAAAAAAACTCCTCTCACTGCATTTCTCACAAAATATTCCCTTTCCCTCAAGGTCAAAAAACATTTGTCCATTATAGTTTCTGGCCCATGCGTGGGCCTCCTTAGCTCGCAACCAAAAAATCAAAGCTGGTGACCTTCACTCAGAATCTAAATACATTCTCACTTTGCAACAACATGGCTCAACGCATTCATGAGAACTTGTAGTCGCATACACGTGCAGTGCCGCTGTTTCCATCAAATACTGCAGGTGGCTGCCTCAGATGCGAGACTCTAGGGGGCGCCAGTCTGACTTGATTATTATTTTAAATACATTGTAAAACAGACACATTAGCCCTTCGCCTGTAATTTACGCACATTGTAATAAGGAACACCTGCAAATGTACGGTATGACTTTCGTGACAAAAAACACAATGTTTTTGCTTCTTGCTGCCACATCCCATCACATCCTCATCAACCCTCACCTTTCGAAACAGTATTTGATAAGGTTAACAAGTGCAATGGGGTGTATTGTTACATGTTTTTTCAGAGATGTCCGCGGACACCAAAACACGATTGAAAGATGGAGGGCACATCGGGACAATCTGACGCACTTCACGCTCTTCACCATCCAATGAGGGAACGTGTCACATGTCCGCAGACGACGCAAGCCGAGAACCCAAATGATATCCTGTCCGTGGAGCGAACAGGGAAGTGTGTCCGCAGAGCAGACATAGATATCACTAATTTTTTAGACCTACTTTTTGTTAATTTTAAAGAAAACTACTGGACGGATTTTCATCAAATTTACAAAAGCATGCTTTCAGGACCAAGCCGCTGCTCCTGCCACAAATGTGGTGAAAATCCGTCCAGCGGTTTGGGCTGTAGGCGTGCGCAAAGTTTTTCCCCAATTCAGTCTATGGGAAAAAAAAGACATTTTGGGACCCCCCTATAATTTCCCCCCCCCCTCGGCCAAACCTCACCATACTTTGCAAAACAATTCAGAGTGGGCCAAATACCCTTTTTTTTTGTTGCAAAGTTTGGTGAGGATTCGTCCAGGGGGAGCAGAGTTATAAGACCCCCAAAAAGTGCTCTTCCTATGGAAACAGCAACTTAACCATAACTACACAGCCACTACTAAATGTATATATATACTGAACACTGTTCCAAATCGTATGCCGTCATCGTGCTTGCGTGACTTCACAGCGTCTAATCAGATCTATGTACGTCTCTCATTATATATAGTCTCCAGCAGATCTCAGGGAGCTAGGTGGAAATACACAGATCCCAGATGAAATAGAGCAGTATCCAGACAAGAAAACACTGCTCACCTCACGGGATCTTTTTGAACAAGCTCTTTGCATCTGGGGTGACTCCGCTGTTATATCTAAGACGTCTTCTGAAAGCTAATGGCTTAATTACACTGTGTACAAACTTCATATGTAATTAAATGTCTTACCCAAGCTGGTGTCAGTCACTTGATTTTTAAGCAAGTGTGTATTCTTGCATCTCTGCTGTGTACCAAATTCTGGTTAAAAACAAGCACACATACTGCACTTGTAGCACATGTGTAGGCACCAGTTGGGCATTTGACAGACACTGCTAGAATAGGCCAGATACCAACACAATTTTCCAGCTGTTACCATTTTATGACCAGGTAGTACCATTATGACTGCCTGTAAAATGCCGACCCCATGCCTACTCAAAAGCCAAGATGCCAATACTTGTTAATAAAATACTTGTGAATGGAAATGTTAGACTCAAGGAGGAATACCATTCACTGTTCTGTATTATTCAGGGTAGGAAAATATATTTACGGCCATGGAAGATTTCTAGGTCTCAGTTTAACCAGAGTCAAATAAAAATGTGTTATTTAATCTGAACACTAGTAGCAGCCGCACAGGTCTCAATCACTGAGGCAACAACCGAGGTGGTGGATATCACTCAACAGTGTCACATCAAGGCATTGGGCCTCATTACGAGAATGGAGGTAATGAAAAAAGGAAGGCGGAAGGCAGTAATTAGGACCTGCACGATGGTGGCCATACAGGCATCGTGGTCCACCCCTAAACAGCAATCTGCAATCAAGCAAACTGCCACAGGTACACACAATCACCACAGGTGGAGTCAATGGAGCCAGTCCCAGCATAAAAGGAGTACACCCACACACCACACCCCTTCCAACACCAAAATGATACCACTAGCTGTTGCAATCATGGGGCTGGAGGACATGCCCATACTGCTACAACTAAAGCAACAACAGCAACTACAACAACAACTACAGCAGCAACAACAGGCAGCACAGAGGAGACGCAGTAGGAGATGGAGGGTGAGACAGGCCAAGCAATTACCACCAGTGCAGCCCGTAGTACCTCATAGGCAGCCACCAATCCCTCGCATCAGACCCAGTCCATTCAATCTAACCCCTGAGCAGATCCACACCCTGTACCGGTTGGACCGGGACACCATCACCACCATAGTGGACATGATACACAACGACATTGTCAGCCTCATAGAAATACGCACTGCCATCACCCCGATACTAAAGGTGGTGTCTGTGCACCACTTCCTGGCCACAGGCACCTACCAGCTGCATGGCATTTCACAACCACTATTTTCACGCATGCTGACCCAAATGCTGGTTTCCCTCCTGAAGCACGCTAGCACCCGCATATCCCTGCCACAGACTGCCCAGGAGATAGCCAACAACAAAGTAGGCTCCCATGTACTGGCAGGCATGCCAGATTGTGTTGGCGCCCTCGACTGCACCCATATAGAATTGGTCGTCCCTCATGCCATAGAGGCTGTGTTCCGCAATCGCAAGCAATACCACTCCATCAATGTGCAGATGGTATGTGACTCCAGCAAGATCATCACACATTGGTGTGCCCGATATCCCGGATCGACACATGATGCCATGGTGCTGCGTAACTCCACGCTACCCCGTCACTTGGAGCGACATGCTCGACGACGTGCCTGGCTGCTTGGTGAGTTGCCTGACTGGCCCATGGCAGTGCATCGGGGTAGTGATGTGTTGGGATGCATACTCCACCTGGATGGGAATGGGGGGGGGGGTGCATACTCCACCTGGGTGGAAATGGGGGGGGGTGCATACTCCACCTAGGTGGGAATGCACAGTGAGAGGAGAATGCACGTAGAACTAAACACTCCTGACCTAAACCTCCCAACCCCAACGTAACACATCACTGGCACACATTGGACCAATTACGTATATCAATGACAACATGTAAGACACACAACCTGGACACCAAGGGTATGTCAAGAAATGCATTACTAAACATGATTGCAACTATGCCAATGTGGCTAGTGTGTCCATTCACAGTATAGTATACACAGCAAAAATGGCAGGCAAAACATCGTCCTGCAACCACAGTACATCCGCATCTGCATGCAAGAATTCACCCTGCATCATCTGTACAACGCCATCCAGACTACCACGCCATATTGCAGTATAGAATGCATCTAAATAATATTTGTGCATATGTACAGGGACATGTGCATGTCGACAGCAAAAAGCTGCGGCCATGACTGTGAATCCTGAAGGTGGCAGCTCAGAGTGACTCACATAGACCTATTTGTATTCACTTGCAGGTGATGGAGGATATCCCTTGAAGCCGTGGCTATTTACCCCTGTGCGGAACCCGCAGAACAGCCATGAAGAGGAGTACAATCAGGTACTTACAAGTACCCGTGTTGTGATTGAGCAGACCTTTGGCCTGTTGAAGGCGCGGTTCCGCTGCCTAAGCAGGTCTGGTGGAGCACTCCTTTATATATAGGACTGAGAAGGTGGCAAAGATCACCATGGCCTGTGTCATGATGGACAACATGTGCCTCCAGAGAAATGTACCACTGCCACCTGACATTGACATGCATGCACCGGGTGAGGATGATGACGATGAAGACGGAGGACAAGTAGCACCCCTGCCAGTACGTGATGCACAGGATGGCCGTGCAGTACGCCAATCACTGATTGACAAATACTTCTGACCCACAGGGACGTTGATAGATATGTGTCAGTGACACACTGTACACTGGGTCCATGTGGACATGCACACAGGGAATGTGGGTAGTTGGACACTGTGCACCGTCATAAATTAAATGCATACACATGAAATGAACAATGTCCAGGCATTGAATGATTTTTCACGGGTGTATTGATATGAACATAATGATAATGATTGATATTGCCCCCCACCCCGCAATGAACTCCCAAAACCCCCCCAGTGAACTTACAAAACCCCCCAGTGAACTCCCAAAACCCCCCAATGAAGTCCCCCTAATACTCCCATACACCGCCAACACCATCTGAGCCACTCCCATAGTTCTCCAACACTATTTCCTGGACTTCTTGATGTCCGGGGGCAGCATTTCAGAGTGCCTCGCACTCTGTCTTGTTATACGCGCAGGGCTGGAGGGTGCAGGGGAAGTGGGGGCAGAGGAAGCGGGTGTGGTGGATGGGGTGGAAGCTGTGGGGATTTACATGGCTGGTGCGGGTTGTGGCTGCTGCATGTGCAGCAGTATGGAGGTGAGGGCCTGTGTGATGGCCCCCAGACTGTCCCTCATCAACAATGCCGAGGCATTGACAGCGGCAGTGTTCGCCGCTAGGCGGCTGTAGTCCCCGCTATGACCTGAGATGTCTCATGACTCGTGCCCTCCCCATCAGCGACATATAGTCTGAGCAGGTCCAACATAGAGTCCTGTCTGGCCTCCACCCTCACTAGCTGTGCCTCAAGTTTATTGGTAGGAGCAGCAGTGGTCGAAGGTGCTATGACGGGGCCTGCATTGGCAGTGCTGTCCTCTGGGAGGCTGTTGAGATCAGAATCTTGCCGCAAGGGATCCGCACTGTGGGGCTGGGGGGGTGGACACGGGGCTTGGGGAGTGTGGACATGGCACATGGATCAGTCCATCCCGGTCCACATACTCCTCCACTGTGGTATCAGTGTTGCTCAGTGGGTCAACGGCCTCGCCTTCCACTGGTGTAGCCAGCTCAGTGTCCACGGTGTCAGGCGCCCTGGGTTTTGTTGTGGGCTGAGAGGCTGCCCCGGAGGTGGTGTTGTTGGTGGCCGTTGTCTTTGGCCGGGACGTGGATGCCCTTGCGGTTGGATCCTTGCTGGCATCTTCTCCATCGGTGACTGGGGGGGTAGAAGAGATGCCCGGCATCAGTGATGGTGTTACATGCTAGATGCATTGTATGGTGCTGTGAAGTATTTCATTTATCATGCATTCATATCTTACAGGTGTGTCACACAGGGTAGTTTGAAGGGGGCATTTTGGCGTTTGATGCATGGCAGGTGGCATGCCGTTGTGTTGGGGTTTGTGTGATCTATTACATGGGCACAGTCCGTGTGTGTTGGCTGTGTGTTTGTAAGGGATTGGCACTCAGCATGCATTTCAGTGTGGCAGGGTTTGGCCATCTGCACAAGTATATGTTCATGTGTGTGTTGGGACATGCATTGCCTTGCCTAGACTCTCTTCCACATCACTTGTGCTACGTCATGGTTTCTCCTACAGGGATCTACAGGGTCACTCACGTCCATCTGCAGATGCTGCGGCACCCGTCTCCATCTCCCCAAATCGCTCGATGGAATCTATCTGAATAAACGTAATTGCAGTCTCCTCCCAGCGTGACAGTTTGGCAGGTGAGTGGGGAGCACCGCCTGTAGCCATGGCCTCCCTCCTGTTGCTGGCCAGGATATTCCGAACCCTGATGCAGAGGTCATCCCACCTCTTTTTGCAGTCCTTCACTGTCCATGGGGTGGTGCCGACTGCCGAGACCTTGCGGGCTACCTCCTCCCAGATCTCCTTTTTGTGCTGTTGCACCTCCCTCTTCAGGTTCTCCAGTTTGATCTCGTCTGCATGTGCGGCAAGGGTGTCTGCCAGCATGTTAAGATCTTCATCTGAAAAACACTTTTTGCGCAGGCGGGGGGTTGTTTTCCGGGTAGCCTTTGACATGGTGAAGGGATTGGCACTGGTCTCTCCTGAACACAACTGGTGGTTTGGGAGGATTGCAATGGATTGTGTTTTTAAATATGGCCGCCGGCACATTTCCCATTCCAACGCGATGACGTTACTTCCGGGTCCGGTATTACGAGCCCGGTATTAGCATGCTGTTATTGCCGGGTTGGTAATAAGGGGTGTCTCCTAGGCAGAGGCAGTATCGGCGGATCCCGTGATGGCGCTATGGGGGGTTGGAGGGCCTTTAGCGCCATGGCGATATGGACATTACCGGCATGGGGGTTTGCGCATGTTCATGCTTGCGCACTCCACTATAAGCAGCGTCATACGAGCACAGATCCGCTAGTTCTTCCATGCCGGTAATGGACCCGTTTTTACCGCGCTTCTCGTAATGAGGCCCATAATGTTGAATCATTAGCATACTGGTGAATTGAATGAGAGCATCCAGCAAGTAGAACTCGTGGCAGCATCATATTAGGATTAAAAATGAGGAGAGAATTAAAGGACCTTGCTGAGGCACCCCACACTACAGGGGAAAACAGGAAAACATGAGTAGGGTATGCTAGAGAGAATTGATACCAGCCACCGGAATTAAGCCCCTCGATCTAATGCAGAAGGAGTGGGTGGAAAGGATTGGATAATGGTCTACTGTAACACACAGTACAGAGAGATAAAACAATACCAGCAAACAGATGATGCCTCATCTGTAGCTCAATGGATGTTATCTGCAAATAGTATTGTGGCAGCTTAAGTGCTATTTTTGGGATGAAAACCAAACTGGTAGTAAGAATTATGGTAAAAAAAGAATCAATACAACGCTGTATCGAAAGAGCTACTGATTTTTAAAATATCTTGAAAGGAAAACGAAACCCAGTGGTTGCAAGGTCAATAGTTCAGTATGCATGCTTTAAAAAAAACTCAACAGAGCAACCAGGACACTCAGTCATGGAGAAGTCAAAAATAACCAACGTGTTTGCAGGGAATATGAGGAGAAACATATTAATTATATTATAGTATATGCAATAACGCACATGGAGTAAAGGGTGGGTTTTAGAAGATATCTACTGCTATTACTAACTCAGTCCTTCAAGCGTCATTTAGAAAGTGATCCAAGGAATGTGCTGGGCTTCAAGACACAACACTACAAAAGCACTCCCAAGGTTAGGCACATTTTTACCTATGTTTTATCAAAAGCGCTGCACAATTATATTGTAAAAAATAAGTTGTATTAATATAGTTAGGTAAGAATTGATGTAGTAACACTGTGTGAGACTACACAACACGTATCTGCTTGATATTAGGGAACCCACCTTTTGGTATAGGTCTGTAATACATACGTTGGTAGTGTGACTAAGCAGGCAGGCCTATTGTAAGAGCGGTAAATGTGAGCTGTAGAGTTGTAGCAATGAAATTCGTAAATACAAGTAACCAAGTAACATTTACACTCAAGTTTTCTGTTATAAATAGTTATTAATTTATTTACCATCACGTTTTAAATAAGCATTCTTTAAAAAGGCAATTCATGTAACAATGTACATATACTTTAAAATTACTTTTTGGTATCAGTTAGTGGATAATCTTTGGATATGCTTCTTACACAATTCCTACACCCTGGGGTGACTTCAATCACAAGGACAGTAATGGCATTTATATATCACACTAGTTCTGCAGATTATGAGGTTGCAGAAAGGAAAAGTTTAAGGAAAGAAAAAGGCTAAACATGTTCTCAGAATATGTGAGGACAATTAAATCTCCCAATGAAATCTAGACAAGCCTTTCACAGCAATAACAGTCTAAAACAAGTTACCATCTACGAGGGACAGAGATATCAAAGTCAATGGGCTAGAGGAGTCTGCAGGGTGCCAGGACAGCCAGAGTCACTTTGAAACAGTCTATGGAGCTGAGGCACATCTTAGAAAATATGTCTTGCAAATGTTAGAGAGTTTGTCGGAAAATCACTTTTAGGGTCACAAGCTGTAAAGCCTGTGAAAAGCAGAGTTGTAATCTACTCTAAAGGTAAGCCAATGCAATTCCCAATTGAGAAAAGCACAGAAGATGAGGCAAGTACCCCGTGTCTAAATAGTAACTCTGGTTCAAAGAAGAGTGGTCAAGCTGGATTCTGTCCTGTTGCAGCAATGCAGACTCTTGGTTTTCTGAGCTTCAGTCATGGTGACAAGAGGGAGGATGTCTGAAGGGCTCCTGCTGCAGCACTTTGGAGGTCGTCGACAGCTATGGGATCTTTTCGGTTCAGCAGACTTCACAGTTTCAGCCCTTAGTAAACCACACTGTGGTGAATATTGGATACCAGTGGGGATTCCTTCACTCCTTGGGTCCTGCACCCTGGTGAGGGGACACAAGCTCTGGTCTTCCTGCTTCTGGAGGGTCCATAGAGACTCCTGGAGCTTCTGGCCGGATTTCAGACATTTCACTCAACTACAGATTTCTCGACCCATGGTACTCGGTTCCTGCAGCAGCAAAGAAGTACAGACAGTCAGGGAAGATGGTCCAGTGGAGTTCGTCTTGGGGTTATTTGGTCCCACTAACACAAGGGAAGACGTCTGCCAAAGGCAAAACTAACAAAGTGCTCAGACCGGGCTCAACACTCAGAGTAAAACTCAAGAAAGACCTCACAAACAGAAAATAATTTTAAAAAGTTGGCCCGGGGCCATTCTGACAAAATGGTCACCCATGGGTGCTATAATGCAGCTGAGAATTCAACCTGTGGAAGAAAAGCACAATGGTAGGACAACTAAACCACTGCCACCAGCCATTTCAAGTAGTGAGGGTAACATAAAACATTCTACATGGGAATGTAGGATAGGGGGATACTAGGTAACCCCCCAGCACTCCACATAGTATGATGTGTGCTGGAACTACAAAGATAAAAGGTAAGTAAAGTACATTTCACTTTACTATTCTTAGGAACAGTAGTTCTAGTTCACGCAAGAAAAGTTATTTAAACCTTATGATAATTCTAAAGGATTTCTCTGTGACCCTCACACTGCACTGAAGGTGATGTGTGTCACCATACAACAATAAATTGCCTATGTGCAGTTTGGCAGACTCCAAAAATAGAGGGAACACATAATCCAAATCAGGTCAAAACACATGAGAGAGTGAGAAAATGATCTGACTCACTTCAGGGTTCAAATTAAAAAGTCTTAAAGTCCAGTAAAAGAGCTTGAGGTCTCTAAGGTTGAAGGAAATTAGCACATAAATGAGAATTGTTCCTAACATTCGTCCCCCTCAGACTAAGAGACACAAGGATTTAATCTACTCCTGGGTGAATCTCCTAATCCAGTCAGTCATACTTTCTGGAGAGACCATCAGTATTTCTGACCTGTGTTCTATGGTAACGTTAAAACCTTGGAGGCTGATTGACCATCTCAACAATTTTGGACCATTAACCATCTCAACGGTTGGTGGTCTGTTGAAGAAGACCCATGCAAGTATGGCCTAAACTTCTTCAGAGACCACACAATTGCAACACATTCACATTCTATGATTGCCCACCTTGTCTCACGGTCCTTCAGTTTCCTACTGATGAAGCAGATAGGGTGTTCCCTGCCTTTCTCATCCAGTTAGCTCAAAACTGCACCTATCCCTGTGTTAGAACCATCTGTTTGTACAATGAAGGATTATTGTAGTCATGAGCTCTCAAGACAAGAGCTTGACAAAGGGCTTTATTCAGTCATTCAAAAGACTTAGCGCACTCCTCATTCCACCTGATCTTTCTGGGGAATTTGGGAGAGGAGGTCACATTCAAGGAAGATGCTAAGGTCCCATTGTTCTCTATGAAGTACCTGTAATACCCTATGGGACTTAGGAAGGCTCTCACTTGAGGTGTCTGGGTAGTAGGGGTGACCCAGTCTTGTACAGCTTGTACTTTGCTAGGAATTAGCCTTATTTCACTGCCTCTTACCTCATGTCCAAGGTAAACCATGTTACTCTGATCAATTTGACATTTGCTAGCCTTTATGGTCAGATGGGCCTGTTACTGAGCCTGCAAAACATATCCTAGGTGGTGAAGATGCTCTTCCCAAGTGGGGCTGAACACTGCAATGTCAGCCAAGTATGCCACGCAGAGGTCCTCTAACCCATTCAGAACTTGATTCACCATCCTCTGAAATGTAGCAGGAGCATTTTTGAGTCCAAAAGACAAAACGTTAAACGGGTATAAGCCTCCTCGGGTGGAAAATGCAGTTTCATTCTTGGCGTTGGCTGTCAGAGCTATTTACTAATAGCCTGAATTCAAGTAAAATGTACTGAGGAACTTGGCTGAACCAAGTTTGTTCACCAGTTCATCTGTCCTGGGTAAAGGATGGGCATCAGTGGTGGTGACTGCATTAAAAGCTCTATACTCTTTTGTTCCTGATGTTGGCACTAGTATAATTGGACTAGCCCATGGACTTGTAGATGGCTCAATAACCCCATGATCAAGCATCTTCTTGACCTCTTCCTTTATGTGAGTTCCGACATTCTGTAACCCTTGCCTACAATCTTGAAGGGTCCAATCAACTTGTCCTGTAAGGCCCTCTGCCTGTAGGTACCATAACCAATACAAGCTGGTCTGGAATAAACTGCACCATGTTGGCCTTCTGGTCATGTCAATGCTTGACCAGAGCCTGACCTACTTTCAGTTTTTCTGAAGCTTCTGTCATCATCAGTGACATCCTCTTCCCGAGGCCCAGCACAAAGTCAGTGACTCTCAGTGGCTGTAGGGAAGGAGCACTCTCCAACCCTTCCTTGATCAGGGCCAAATGGCCTCTGACTGGATGACCATAAAGATGTTCAAAGAGGCTAAAACCAACCCCTGCTTGACGGACCTCTCTATAAGCAAAGAGAAGGCATGGCAGTAGAAGGTCCCACTTTCTTCTAAGGGGTTCCTCTAAATCACCTACCATGCATTTCATTGTATATTTAAACCTCTCCACTAACCCATTGGTTTGGGGATGGTAGGCTGTTGAGAACCTAAAAGTCACTCCACAGTTCTTCCACATGGTCTGCATGTAGTGGGACATAACATTTGATCCCCTGTCAGAGATGACTTCCTTTGGAAAACCTACCCTGCTAAAAATACCAATGAGGGCCTTAGCCACTGTCTGAGCTGTAACAGTTTTCATAGGTTTGGCCTCAGGGTACCTGGTAGCATGGTCTACCACAACCAATATAAATCCTTAGACTGAGGAAGTTAGAGGGTCTAGTGGACCAACAATGTAAATCTCTACCCTGTCAAAAGGGACTCCAACCACATGGAGGGGCACTAAAGGTGCCACATTATTGGACCCACTCTTACCAGAAGTCTGACAACTGTTACAGCTCCTACATCAGCCCCCATCGTAGGCCAGTAGAAGTATAGAGATAGCCTCTCTTTGGTCCTTTTGAAGCTCGAGTGGCCAGTCAAAGGGATCTCATGTGCTAACCTTTGTCTCACCACCTGGTGCACTACTAGTCTCCTGTCGTCCCCTGGGGTAGACACAGTAGGTTCACTGTTGAGGAGGCCGTCCTCCCATTAAAGCCTATGATTCTCTGGCTCTTGCACTTCCAGCTGGGAAGCTGTCTGCTGGCACAGACCAATAGAAAAATTAAGGCACCTGCCGGAGTCCTGATTTACCCAGGTGGGTACATGTGTAAATAAAAAGGATAATCGGGATGAAAGGTCTTTAGAGCAATGAGGTGGTACTGTGCATGAATGTTTATTTCCTAGTGACACAGAACATTTTCGCTAATTTGACAATTTACTTTAAATTACTTTCTATAAGCACAAAAGTTTATTGAGAAAAAACAAACGGACATGAATGATTGTGAATTGTGGTAACACAGGTAAGTGTCGACCTCATAGGTGTTGAGGTCAAGACTCCACAGAGAAGAGCATTCCCCAGATAGATGAGGTAGGACAAACCTACTGTGCAGGGAAAGTGCGCCTGAGACTTAAGATGGTCCAAGGCATACTTCATACAAGGTGAACACAACAGTCTTTACAAAAACATAGACGAGGGGGATCATACAGTTGTGTCACAGGGATTGACACAGGTGTGTTTTGGCCAAAATAGGGCTTGATTGAAGCCTGTCTAGGTGCTGGCCTTCGTCAGGAGGGACACCAATGGCGGTGCTGTCCGTAGGGTCTGCTGCTGCAATGGCAGTAGGGTGCTGTGGACAATCCTCAGGAATCTGCAGGATTGTTTTCGTGCACAATTGCACTTATGAGTGGGCCGGAGTTTCCTTAAGGCCGGCGTCTCTCAGGGTCCCGCAAAACTTGAACGGGCCATGGTGGGTCCCATATCCCCGTATGTCTGGTGTTTCCTTGTTCACAGGCTCCTCAACAAGGAAACACCAGATGTAACATATACCTTGATTAGGACAGCCCACAGAGAGCACTAGCGTGTCCGGTCTTGTCAACAACCATCCAGTATGAGGAGGAACCTTGGTGGGGGCGGAGATAGGAAACAAGCAGCTCATATTTATGGTGGTCTACGGTGCATCAAAATCATGCATCATGGAGGGGAATTTTCCATTATCAGGCAAAAATCCTGACACGCAGGGATTCTGTGGGGCTATTTCCAAGATTCCATATACTTAGGAGCTGGGAGTAAACATGTAAGGGAAGGTGGTGCAGGCTCCCTTGCTATATTCCGAAAGTTCCCCTGTCAATTTGCTGGGCAGGGACCTGCTCAGCAAATTAAACATTAAAACATAATTTGCAGATCGCGGTATAGTTTGCTTCACACCTGGGATGTGCGCGATAAGGGCAATGCTGATAATACACACAATGACAAGCGAGGTGGTGGTTCAGGGGATTCCCATGGAACTGGACCTGTTTGATTATGGTATTACCGTGTTTGTCGAGGTAGTGCCTCAGATTGCCAAGTAGTGTTGGTGGATACCCACAGATTTCATTATTCGAACAGTTGTGTCATTTTAGGTGGTGGCAGGAACAATATTGTCACTGGATTTACAGGGATTGTTGGCTTATTACAAGAGGGTTGTCCTACTAGTAATTGACACGGACGGGTGTGAGTGGCTCACAATGCCCTGAATAGCTCCAACAGTACAATTAAAGGAATTGACAGATGACAAGCTGTTTGAGAACAATAACAAAGATGGGGAAATAATATTTGAGATTTGTATCCCCTGTGACTGTTAGGGAGAATGTTCCACAATGGCTAATTTCCTTTACCTACTGAGTCCCCCAGCAGCTTTGTTGGATTTCTAGGATTTATTTTTTTCACCTGGTAAGAGTGTGAACCTTTTTTCCCACTCTTAGATGTGTTTTGCTGTGTGTTATTTATTTTTGTGTTCATAGACTGTGGAGCCTCGACTGCTCCATAAGCATCATCGTTTTACTTTGTGTCACACCGCACCTTTAGTGCAGTGACACAGGGTTGTCTTTTTCAGACTTCTCACTTTAAACTCCATTTTCTGGGACTGACCACTGTCTCCCAGAACATGTAAAGTTGCCATTGACTTTATTAGTCTTTTTAAATTGACAGACCCAGTACAACCTATCTTCCATAGAGTACTGGAAAGGTTAATAGTTATCCCTTTTTGTCTGTTTCTCATGGAACATTATTTCATTCCCCTTTCTTTAAGATTTGGCTGGTGACAGTGGTATCTACCCTATTATTCCTTCCGCGGTCTATGTAAATAGCGTTGGTACTGTTTTAGGCTAACTTAGTAGCCTCAAACTTTAATCCGTTGGACCCCATTTAATTTTATTTGGTTCCAGCTGGGTTTATTCGCCATTTCTTTTAGTAAAGGTCTTTCTCGTATTTTACTGTGCGCGCCAAACCAGGTTTGGTTCCTTTGTTCGCCGTCCTTTGGCGGGCTTCTGCACAAAAGCCCTCCATAGGCACTTGAGAGTCTAGGTAGAAAGGATGTGAGGGAGGGGTTTTAGGCCCCCTGCACAAGGTCTCCTTGGAGACCCAAGTCACACTCTTGTTTGATTGACTAGGTGACTGTCCTGCCAGGTCAGCCACCCTGCTGTGTGATTGAAAGCCAGGCTGTGTGAATGGGGGAAAACTGCATAAAAAACAGGTCTCTGGGACTAAGAAGGCAGAGTCGCCACTGGATCGAGGGAACCGAAGAGAAGCTAAAGGAAGAGGACTGCTGCAACTACTGAACCTCCCGGTGAAACCCTGCTGGGGGTCTGAATCTCCTAAACTTCAACAACAGAGAAGATCTGCAAGGAATCTTCTTCACTTCAGCTGGTGGGACCAACCAGTTTGCCAAACACCAAGCATGGCTTCTCTTTCCTGTTCGAATTTGCTGTGCATCGCTGCAGTGAACCGGATAGCCAGGAGAACCAGACCCTGTTTGGGTTTTAAGGAGCGCAACTTTTATTCGTTGCTTTTCTCTGCTGCTGGTTTCTTCCCTGGGCAGTGCAGGACCCTCAGACTTCCTCCTTCTTGTCAGTCCGACAGTCACTCCAGGAACCGTGAGCCTGCAGGATCTGCCATGAACTTCTGCCTCAGCTACAGAATTCTTCTTCTTCTAAAGGTACTGTTCAAACCCGGTTGTTCTTTTCGTCCGACCGCGGTGGTAGTGTTTTAAATCTTTTGCCAATCCGAGGGCTTGTCCTTCTCTACTCTTTGAAGTAAATTTTCTTCCGACCAACTTCGTTTCAAACTCTTGGCAAAGACTTAACCACAAACTACTCTGAACTGTATGATCCTCTGCAAAAACTCTGAGCCATTTACATTGGCCCAGGCCTACTGATTTGAATACTCATTGTAGAAAGCCTTTTCTAGAATGCCCTCCCTACTTACTTGTTGGTGCTGCTTGATTTTGAATAACCTTGTCTTTCCCTCCCTTTTTAAATTGCTGGAGTCCCAATTTGATCACACTTCATTTTGAGCTTAACTTGTCCAGAATTCATTGGGTGTTGTGTAGTATATTAAGATTGTGATTTTCTGCTGCTTTACTTAGTGAACTGTTTTACAAATTATTGTGTAAATAAATGTGTATTCTTTAACTCAGAAACCTTGAGTCAGTGTTTGTTTGAACCATAGTAATTACTGTCCTTTGTGTAACTTCGGACACTGCTCACTTTACTCTTGAGATAAGTCTGGCTGCTCAGCCATCGCTACCACTTTACTGTGTAGTACAGTCTTGTACCAAAGGTGAATTTGTACTATTTGTACTGTCACTTGTAGTCTTAATTGTGTGTGGTGTACCCAAAGGGTACTGCATATGATTCCGGTGGCAGCAGTGGGATCAAGTATAGTGATTACACTTAGAATGCTGCCATTACCTTTGATCAACTAACCACAAGGCTAAACATCACTAAGAAGCACATTTTAATCATGTCTGATATGGAAAGCTACAGTTAGGAGGCACCCTTACAATGTTACAATGTTGATTATCTGAAAAATCTGTGTAGAGATAGGAATCTCTCTGTTAAAGGCAAAATGTCAGAATTAATTGAAAGGTTGTTAGAGAAACAAAGTCTGGAGAGGGGGTCTGAAATACCTGACCCTCCAGCAAATGTGGAAAATGATGGGGATGATAATGTGTCCGTTATTATGCATGAATTAGATGAGGCAGATGTGTCTAACAATGTAGGCCTTACTACTCCTCTACCTGCTCAACAACCTCAACCTTTGTCCAATGGGACCCCATCAGGTCCTACACTCAGTCCTGAATTCATTGCTCTAGAAAAGATGAGGCTTGAATTGGAATTCAAACGTATTAATGCTCAAACTGAACAAAACATAACGGACGTAAGCTCAGAGAAATGGAGATGAAACATGCACTAGAAATGAAAAAAGTTGCCTATTGAGAATGCTTCTCTCCCAGAGTCTTCTAGGTCTTCCAGTCCTAAGAGACCACATATGCCTAACTACTGCTCACTTTACTCTTGAGATAGGTCTGGCTGCTCAGCCATCTCTACCACTTTACTGTGTAGTACAGGTTTGTACCAAAGGTGAATTTGTACTTGCACTTGTAGTCTTAATTATGTGTGATATTCCCAAAGGGGTACTGCATATGATTCTGCTTAACAACAACTCCTGCCAAAGAATATCCCAGTTATGCTGACTCTATGTACACGTGTTTTGTGTTTGGATGGTTATAGAAAAAAAGAAAAGGTTTTGCTTGAAAAGGTTCTACAGTATCCGAATCAAGCATGTATTTTCAAAACATGGCAAACATCAATGTCCATTCCCAAAAAAAAGCATGTTTTTTAGAAGTGCACTACGAACAACATAATATTGTGCTTAGGTTGAAAATAAGATTGTGTTTTGAAGTTAGTAGTCATATATAAAAAAACATTAATGTAGATCATCTTGCTACTACTAAATCTAATTACGTGCTTTCTCCTTGGAAATGCACTCGACTTCAATATGTTTAAAAAGTGCTTTCAAATCTGTAGGATTTAGTTCCTAAAATGAATATTGATAAACAATAATAACAGGATGATTCTATATTTCTATCTAGATTTTTCTGCAGCTCCCAAAAGTAAAGTCAAATCTGCACATCGTAGGACTGCAGTAATATAGTGTAGCAGCCATTCTGCTGCTCCTTGTGGATTAAAACAGTATCCCCTCTTTCCTTAGGAATGACTGCATTGACCAAGAAAGAGCTGAGACTTACTCTAATGCCTCTAGATATATCATCTTCAATTTCCGGGTGTTGCAGAGATATGCAGAGCAAAAGGCAAGCACTGGGGCATATTTGAGGCCTATATGAGAAAACGGACGAAATGACCAAAAGAACCACTTTGTTGTATATGTATTCCTATGCCATCTAAAGTGACGGGTCAATCAATTCCAGGGACTCAGTACAAAAGGATTGACATTTTACAGTCATCATATATTTAGGTAAGTATCATAGTTGGACTATTATTCAACATCTCAGGGTGGGCGGCTAATAGCCAATGTGGCTTTGGCAACCTGGAGAGTGGAACATGTCTCCTATGGCCACCTGGGTCTCTAGGCATGAAAAATGCATAATTCCAGATCTGAATGCCCAAGGATAGCGAATGATCCGTATCTCTGCCATGTGTCTTGAGTAAGCTTCTGGAAGAATATCTTTTTGTTGAAGCTTGACATTCCTATCACTGGGCTTAATAAATTCAGCAACTCAGAAGCCATCACAGTCTTCAGGCCTCATCAGAACCCATGCCTCTTGCTACTTTTTTCTGTATTGTTTGTATGCTCATCACTAATCTTCTCTTCGAGGTGCACTCCCTGGCAATGTCAGGGCCATCAAAGTATTCCGGGGAGGCATTGGGCTGAAAGGTTGCTACACTGACATTTTATAAGTTTTCCAAGACTAATGTTTAATGTTACCTTTATTGTAGTCCTGAAGAGTGGATTGAGGGGGCACTCACCTCCAAAACTACTCTCCTGTTTCGGAGGATTGAAAAGGGTGTAAATACCCTGGCTATTTTGGTTTTTATCAATAATAAATGATGCAGGTAAAATCTGTTTCAGAAAGGGTTGCCTACTAGCCCCCAACACCCTTCATAAAATCCATGCCAAAACCATAGTGAACACCTGTGCCCTGCCGTTTAGTGTCCTGATCTGCAGCTCCAGCTTTCCAGAGGCACAGAGCAGGTTTGTGGTTCACAGGTGCCCATTTGATAGCTGCAGTGTCAGATTAGTCAGCCAACAACAAAAATATGATAATCACTATCCTCGGGGATGGTGTAAATCTTGAGTATGAGCTATACCTGTTTTTATGATATGGTGACTAGTATCTACCATAAGTATCGAAGTGACATCACATTAATATTATACATGTGTCAGCACTGTGAGCTCATGAAAGCTGGGGAAGGATTGGGTGTATTCTGGCCAGACAGCCTGGCCCTACCAGCTGTAGGGAAAGACTGAATGCTGCAGCCTCTCCTTTTGATCCTGTGTGGTTCTGGTAACACCTCTGTCCAGCAGGCAAAATTCCCAGCAGTAAAAATTCCACCCCTATCTGAAAAAGACCAGCCTCACACCAGCGTACAGCATACCAAAGATGCCATTGATCCTATTGACAAGGGAGGGGGTGGAATTAGTATACACAGAGGGAGCTCAGCATAGCTGGAGGAAGAATCCATCATCGTGGTTCTCTCTTACTTCCTGCCCTCCTACACTTCCTCTAGCACAAAACACAGTGGGTACAATGTCTGAAGGCAATGACCACATGGATTGGATCCTTGGAAGCAGGCTTGTTTTGTACTATCACCTGTGAACTAATAGACATAAAAGTAGATGTCCCGCTACTTTTTTGATTCACTTTTGGACTTCAAGACTGTAGAAATATTTCATTTGAACTTCTTCTTCTGGGAGATGCGATCTTTCCAAAGCCCTTAGACTTTGTGGTGAAGGAGTACTCTAAGACAGACAAATGCTCTTCTCTCTACCCAATGGGGGTGGATCTTACTGAGGACAAGACCTGGCACTCTGCACCAGACCTCAGTAGGCTGGGAGAGTGGCACTTGAATGGAGACATACTTTTCTGGAGCCCCTGAAGTTGCTCTTACAGCATCTCAAGTACCAGATGAGCAGAAACACCTGGTTATACCACAGCAAACTGTAGGGTGAAATATAGGCCAGAGTCATTTGTGCATGGTCACCGAAATATAAGGCCAGCACAGAAATGATGCCAGACCTGAGGACTATGGAACCAAAATGGGCCCAAAGATCTAAGGAACACAAGTGGCCCTGGCTATAAAGTGCAAAGATGTGCGTAATGCATTTCTGGAAGGAAAAGGAAAACATATGGTTGACAATCCATGGAGAGCTGCACTGATATATAAAGAAACCACAATGCACAGTATCTTCAATGGGGTTCCAGAACTGAAATAAAACAGAGAATTCCATGTAAAGTAATAATAGAATGCCATTTTCATTTTTCCGTCCAAGTTGACAATATGCTAAGAGAAATTATCACCAGACTTTCAAAGTATGAACATGGTGTTCTCCCATAACAGCATTATACTAAGTACAATTTAAAAGTGACACTCATGTATGTGAAAACTGTGAAAGCCTTATATATGCTGTGTAAAATTACCATTATGTGTGAGTTTAAAGGAAATGTGCTGCTAGTGATTTCTCCCAACATGATACTAAGATTCAGGACCCTCTAGCTGTCCTGAAGACAGGCCTGGTTGTCATCATCAATCAGAGCCCTTCCTTAAAAATACAAGAAAGAATATACTTCTTAGATCAGAAATGCAGCGAATAACAGATATGCCCGTCTCTGTTCTTGCAGCAGGATTGACCTTGAGGTCACAGAGCCCATAAAGTGTCCATTAGGAGCCATTATCAGGCCTGCACATGACTTGAAGGGGTAAGCTAACATAAATATCAGGCATCTCTGCCTAGGTCACGTGCCTGAAGAGAAAAGAAACTGGAAGAGCATGTGAAGTGGAGTGAAATTACAATTTGATTAAAATGGGAGAAATACATCTTAATGCATAAAATAGACAGCCTATATGTCACAATGGTGATTCCAGACTTTTATTAAAGGTGACAGTCACTCCCGTGTAACTGTGCTAAAACAATTTTAGTGTGATAAACACAACTAAAGTTATTAAGGAATATGTGATTTGGGCCTTCCCTTGATTCCGAGAGATTTGATAGTTGGTATGCGCATTCCAGTTATATTTAATTTGGGGAGTGTAAAGAGGCATATTTTGCCCTGCTATGGAGTAAATGAAGGCAAACTGTATCTCTGCATAGGAAGGGTGTGCAGATTTCAGACTAGTCTGATCTAACTCACCTTAAAATGTAGTTCTCAAAAATATATTCATACATGGAAAGACTTGAACTTTTAAGATACTTGCCATGTTGAGAGATGCCTGTATCAAAACTTGACTGTGCCCATCTGTCAAAGTGGAATGATGAAGCTTTCTCCTCCCACATCTTTCTCAAATCACTGCCCCATCCCCTTGTCCTATTAGCACACAGGTGGGAGGTGGAGAGTGATAATCAACCATTCCCTTTCCTGGGAATCATGACAAGTTTGTGATGTAATTAGCCATGTAAGTAGATTAGTTTGCATTAGAGCTGGAATTCTCCCAATAATTCCTAGAGGCAACCTGCTGCTAAAATCTGTCGAACAACATCCCAGGAGCGAGGCCTAAAGCTTGCATTGGAAACAGAAGCCAGGAGACATAGAAGCTGACTGGGACCCCCTGGAGGAAAGAGAGGAGATCATTGACTGGCACTCTTGCTGTCCCAGTGGTGCCCTGATGTTTCCTGATGCCTAGTTCCAGGCCTCTCATGTAAGTAAGACCACCCAAAGCCATAGATTGTGTAGGCCCTATTTTTTTCAAGCATTTATTTTAATTATTTCTCCATAGAAAAATATCTTGTTTGTCTGTGTAGCTCCCTAGCATAATTAACCAAAGTAAATCAATGAATTCCCCTATAGAAATCACGGGTTGTGTTTGTGAGCATTCACAACTATCAAACTCTTCCCAGTGTGTTTTGAGCAGGTATAGATATAAAGATGTGCCCAAAGACTTCATGCCACAGCCCTATTTCCACGTGTGTGAATAGGGTGCAAAACAAAATTCCCCATTGATTCCCTTCATTTTAAATCAGAAGGGTAAGCCTGGTAGTGCCTTTGCATATGCAAGGTGCAAAACGAAATTGGCCCTTTGTATCCATTGTGCCCTGATCAAAACCATAAAGCCCTAACTGTTCTTGTTAGGTGAGGCAAAACGAAATTCCCATTACTTTTCTCTCTCATATATTGCATCTGTGATTCTAATCAAAAACCGATTTTGCCATTGTGCTTTGACCAAAACCCCCAAAAGCCCTGCCTGTTCTTTTTGTATATAGCAAAACAACTTCCCCATTGTTTTACCTTCTCACATTGCATCAGTGATCTAATACAGTAGTACTTACAGTAGACAGGTTAGGAAACTAGCACATAATACGGTAGTACTTTTAGCAGGTTAGGAGACCAGCTCGTATTGTGGTACATGGTGGTAATACAGTATGTCATTGGTGTGTTTAAAGGTCGGTACATGCGTTTCATATTGCATGGATAACATGAGCATATAAGGTTAATGGGGGCTGTTGCAATCAGTCACCTGAGCACTAACAGTAGCTCTTGTAGGCTTTAGGGCGGAGAGAATAGCGTCCACTTGGGAATGATCGTGATCCCTTGTGAGTGCAGTGTTTCCCACTACATCGGTAGTCCAGTAATCGCAAACTACTCGAGCTCAAGTTTGTCAAAATCGGCGGGTGGTGTCCTGAGGTGGCGGCTTTACTTGACAATGTAGGGCAAGTTTGGCCCAGCTGTAACCAGGTGGTAGGTAGATTTGGCGTCGATGTTGTAGTAGCTGCGTTCGTGTCTCACGTGGCTTGGGTAAACCCGGGGTTGGGCATCAGCAGCGAATTGCGCAGAATTGCATGCCCTGAGGCTCCATAGAGGCCCGGACAGGCTCATCCAGGGACCTTCTAAACAGGGCCTTGAGAACAGGGGCTGACTTATGCCTGCCGGCGGATTGAAATAGGTCTTTGTAGAGCTTTGAGGCCCGCTGCTAGGCAATGGCTATAAACAAAAAGGGCAGAACCTGAAATACTTTACGCCGCGAAGCAGCCAGTTATTTTGAGAAAATTCAAAGATGAATGTGTTTGTGGGTCGTCGTGCCAGTAGCACCATGAGTGCTCCCAGAGAGTGTGCAAATCGTTCTGTCACAGCAGGCTGCAATCACATAGGATTAGGTTGTGCACATTCATCTAGTGCAGGCATCAGGGGCTGTTTAGAGCAAGTTGGAAATTATTGAAATGCATCTCACTCCTGGGCTTCACAGGAGTTGCTGTTCTGCTCCTGCTGGACGGTGGGGCAGTTCCAGCCCTTGCAGTGTTGATGCAGCTACTGCTGCAGCAGGTTAGAAGTGAGGCAGAGACAAGGCCTTCTAAACAGGGCCTTGAGAACAGGGGCCGGCGTATGCCTGCCAGCGGATTTCATTAGGCTCTTTGTGGACTTTTGAGGCCTGTTGCTAGGCAACGGCTAAAAAAAAGACGCAGAACCTGAAATACATTGAGTCGGGAAGGAGGCGGCCCCTTTGAGGAAATTCAAAGATGAATGTTTTGGCGGGTTGTCTCTTGTTCGTTGCACCAATAGCACCATGAATGCTCCAAGTGAGTGTGCAGATTGTTCTGTCATGGTAGGCTGCAATCAGGTAGAAATAGGTTATGCACATACATCAAGTGCAAGAATCAGGGGTAGTTTAGAGCAAGTTGGCAATTATTGAAATGTGTCTCACGCCTGGGCTTCACAGGTGCTGCTGTTCTGCTCCTGCAGGTTGGTGGGGCAGTTCCAGCCCTCGCTGTGTAGATGCAGCTGCTACACCTCAGTTTCATTACCCAGAGTGGTACATCTCTCTATCCTTTGCATATTTTGTGTTCTCCTTTACAGGGATGGATGATATAGTGATTGTATAGTTATTTGTACATTGCTGTGCTTAAAGTATACATTTTATAGAACCTTTTTTGGACATTCCTTTATTTTGGAATGTTGTACCTTGTCGTGCTACTCGATCACATGTTGAACCCTTCTGGCAGTATGGCCTTCCCTTGGCCCACGTTAATAAAAAAGGCAAAGGAGGTATATCACTTAGCTGTGCCTGTTTTTCCATTATCAATTGGATCATTATTGGTTTGTAGAAGTGTGGTGGCTCAGAAGGCAGTTTAAACAATTTTCAGTATGAGTAGAGTACTAATATATCACTGAAAGGGTAGTACTTAGATTGCAAAGCACTAGATTGAACTTGTGGGCAAGACACACACTGCTAAAAACGTATTGCACTGCCAGTGTGCTTCTGGAGGAGGCTCATAAAGGAGGGGACACATATCAATTGTCACATCACTTTGGAATGGAGCGCAAACATTTCTGAGAACCTAAATGACTTGCAGGGCACTCCTGTGTTATATAACACAGGCAATGTATGTCTTCAGAAAGCATACATTGCTATGGTCCAGTGACACTGCCAGGTCAATGCTGGGTTAAACTCATATTTCTATAGTCTGTAGCACTGGTTTAGCATGCAGGGACAACCTCATTCTGCTAAAGTCATATAGTACAGTCTCATTACGAAAATGGTGGTGCAGGAAAAAAATGGTGTTAAGGGAATTACTGCCACTTTTCCCCCTCTGCCCTCTTACGAGTTTGACCCTGGAGTGGGGGATTTACCTCCAGGGTCAGCATCATGCTAGAGGTAAGTCCTCTCACTTTCCACGTTGGTAAATATGCCTAAGGTAATTCCGTCAAATTCTATGAACTCCAAATTAATGGGGACTAACATCGCCACCACCAGATAAATCTGCCAGACCAAGTGGTGGTAACAGTAATTCTGTTGAGTGGTATTCTGGCAGATTTACCGCTGGAATACTGCGCAACTCATAATGAGGCCCTACTGTGTACTTCAGAAAAGTGCACAATGCTAGCATAATATAGAAATGACAGTGTGCATCTTTATGAAGCTCACACCACTTTGGATGTATAGCTTTGACAGGGTACAATTGGAGGAAGCTCACACTATTTAACCCTACATCACCCTAGAATACTCTGTGAACAGTGCACTGTTGCGGGCAAAGAGCAGTGAAACTGTTCTTCACAAGGACATCTCCATTGCTAGAATCTTATGCAAATGTCAGGGAACCGCTGGAGTAAGATCATTATAATGGGATCGTATAACCATGCCAGAGCCCTAGAGGAAGATGTTCATAGTATATTATAGTGCTGGAATCCTGTAGCTTATACTGGATACTGCCAGAGTCCTGTAGTACTTTATTTATTTATTTTATTTGTACATTTATTATGCATGCAAAACCCATGGGCACCAAACATTGTTACAACCAGGTACTCTAATTGTTGAAAGTCAGGAGGAAATAAAACATAACAGGCAGTGTGGGGCTCAGAAACTAGGTAAAGAGCCACATTTTCAGGGCTTTCCTGAAGGCCTAGTACGATTGTTTTGCCCTTAATTATGGAGGGCGAGTGCTCCATTGTTGAGCGGCTACTGAAGGGATGCTGGCACCTTCACCTTTGGCTTGCTTACTTTTCAGCAGGACAAGTCTGTCGACTTACGTTCTCCTGGTGGGTCTGGAGGATTGGGCTTTAACTCAGCTTTGGGCGAAATAAGGTGGAGCTGCAATGGATAGGCATCTCTGCATGATATTAAGTGTTTTGAAGATTATCCACTCCTTGACTGGCAGCCATTGGGCATTCCTTCTTGCAACAGAAATGTACTCTGTTTTAGGGATATTGACTGCAGCACGGAGGGTATTGTTTTGAATCACTTGCAACTTGTGAATGTTGTGGGCGGATGTGCAAAGAGGGCATTGGAATAATCCAGTCTGGCTCTGACGATGGCTCTGGCGATGGTGAGGCAATTGGAAGGGCCTAGTAAAGGTCTAGCAGCATTGATGAGCTTTGTGGTTTAGGCCGCAGAGGATGCAATGGCGTTGACTTGCTGTGTTGGGGAGAGTGAGGAGTCTAGGTATACTCCTAGGGTTCTTATAGAAGAGGGTACTCGAATCTGTAGATTGTCGATGTTGAAATTTCCAAACTGGGGAGGGAGGGGTTTTAACACTGATGGAGGGACAACCAACAGGATCTCTGTTTTTGAATCATTGAGACAAAGGCTATTAGTAGCCATCCAAGCTTGGGTCACTGAGTAAGTTGAGCTCAGGGCTCGGGAGTTGTCTGCGTAGTTCCTCGTGAGGCATAGGAGAATTTGTGTATCATCAGCATAGTTTGTGTAGGAGATGCCGATGGAGTCCAGGAGGTTGAAGCGGAGTCTTCTAAATATTTTGTAAGGTGTGAGGGAGACACATGAGCCTTGGGGTACACTGCAGGAGATGGTGGAGGGGGGCAGAGACTTTCTCTGAGAAGACTTGCATGGGTCTGTCAGCTATGAATCAGGCTGCCCAGGAGATAATTGTAATTGTAATGGTCAATTATAGAGCCGTATACACAGGTGGAGTGCTTCTAAGCGCTTCGAGGTGATAAGGGAACAAGGGAATACAGTAGTCATTCTTAGTAGGCCTTTAAGTTTCTGAATCATCTAACAAAAAACGAGTGTACTAGGCCTGACAGCATTTCTCCTATTGCAAGTGCATGAAGTGTTTCAGGTGTGACCAAGCTAAGGAGGGGGGACAGAAAAGGGTGGGGAGGCGGCACAAACGCACACTTAATAGTCCAAGTGCATTTAGGTCATGCAAATGTACAGACAGAAGTGCAAGGAAGGGGATACGGGGGAAACAAGTGCACTAAGTCCAGTAGGTCGCTGGTTTAGGTGCAGAGAGGTTACCCCTCTCCTGGGGCATAAGCTGAAGTGCAGTAGTGCTGAAAATAGTTCAAAGGCCTGAAGGCAAGTGCAAGACAGGCGGGTGAGCCTGGGACCTGTAAGGCTCTGGAGGTGAACCAGGCGATCAGTCGGCAAGAAGCTGAACAGAGTTAGGGAAGAGAGGAGGAAGGAGGCAGGAGAGAAAAGAAAGGAGGTTAGCAGGGGAGAGGGAGAACCTTGTGGATTATGCAGACGGTCTTGAACTTGATTCTTGCAGCCATGAGGAGCCAGTGGAGGGATTTCAGCACAGGAGAGATGCAGTCCTTGGGGTGGAGGCCAAGGGTAAGACTCTTGGTTCTGTTCTGGATGAGTTGTAGAGGACGGAGAGTAGCAGTAGGAAGATTGTAAAAGAGGCTGTTGCAGTGGTCCAGCCTAGAGATAACCAGGGCATTGGAGGTGGTGAGCATCTGGGGGAATGTAAGAAAAGTAGAATACCTCTGAAGAGGTGCTGCTGGTAGTGAGATTTATTTGAGATGTCAGAGATGTGAGAAGAGAAGGAGAGAGTGGAGTCGAAGATAACCCCCAGATTTCTTTCCTCATTAGTAGGTGAGGTAGCTTCCTTCGAGAAGTTAGCTGTTGATGTCAGGTGGTGACAGGGAATATTATCGTCCACTAAGTCGAACGCAAAACACAGAGGTCTAATAGGAGAAGGAGGACATGCTTGTCTTTGTCTGTAATGGCATATAGTTGAATTTTTAAGTCCAGCATGGCTTATTCTGTCCCATGACCTTGTCTGAAGTCTGATTGGCGAAGACCCAGTTTTAGGTTGGATTGTAGATATTGCTGGATTTGTAGATAGGCCGCCCTATATAGGACTTTCAACAAAAATGGGACTGTTGTGATAGGCTGCTAGTTGTTGGGCAAGGCTGGATCAAGAGTGTTTTTTGTTAGTAATGGGAGGACCGAGGCTTCTTTCAGTGAGGTAGGAACTGTACTTGTGATGAAGGAGGCATTGATGAAATGGGTGATGAGCGGGGTTTGTGTTTCTGCGCATTCTTTGATAACTGGGTCAGGGGAGATGCCCCCTTTACATCTGGGGGGTTTGAGACTTTTGAGGATTGAGCCCACTTCTGTTTCAGACAACCGGCAAAAGTGGAGAGAGTCTTGGTGGAGGTGGGTGGTTGTGCTTGAATAGTGGTTTGTTTGGTGACAATGTTATTCTGAAGAATGGCCACTTTTTTTAGAAGGGCCTCTTGAATATCCATACACCAGGTTTCGTCTTTAATGATGATTATGCCTGCGGGGGGCGGGGGATGTTTGGCTGTGCTGGGGCTTCCAGTTCCTTAAGGATGGTGAAAAACTCCTTTGTGTTTGAATTGGCTCTTGTGATGCTGTCATTATATGAGGTCACCTTAGCCTGGGGGATAGCTAGTTTGTATGACCTGGCTGCAGTGTTAAACAGAGCCTTGTGGGTGTCTGTTTGGTGTTTCTTCCAGGCTACATCTGCCTGACGTGTCTTGGCTCTCAGGGTTAGGGTTAGCAGGACTCTCAAGAGTTGGTATGGGATAGAGCCTTGGCCTTGCGTGGTGACAGAGGGGCGACTGTGTCCATGGTATTTTTTAGAGTCTTCCGGTAGAGGTCTCACAGCGCTCATGGGTTATCAGCCCAGTGAGCAGGGAGGTTAGGGTGGAGGCTGCCAAGGAGTAGTGTCATACTGTCCCTTGTGATTTTACGAGAGCTTCTTTCCCGAGTGGGGGGCATCAGAGAACCACAGGATGGGTGTCCCTGGCTAGGGGGATGATGAAGTTCACTACAAAATGGTTCTACCAAGGGCATTGGGAGATATCTATGAGATGGACCATGCAGTTTAAGTCTCCCAGTCAGTCCAGGGTGCGGCCCTTGACATACATGGGAGAGTTGACATGTAGTGTGAAGCCAGGAGCTTTTAACACATTGGCTCATGAGGCAGTGTTATGGTTGGTGGGGTCATTTAATCTCAAGTTCATGTCACCCATGAGAATGACCCATGAGAATGATTTTGGAAGTTGGTTTGATGTTAGCATTCAGGAGATGAGTGAGGTCATCCTCTAACAATTCTATGGGTCCTGGAGGCCTTTAAAGTAGGTTGAGGAGTAGGTTGAGGAATATTGAGCAAGTAAAGAGGGGAAGTCAAAATTCCCCCCTGCCTACCATCCCACCAGACATACCAACCAGAAGAAAAACCGAAGGAATCATGGACATTCGTACCATTCGGGCCCGACCCCCACTGCTCCCCTGATCAACAAATATGAGAAGAGGTACCCACTTCACGAACCCTACAGCCCAGAGCAAGCACAGACACGGCCTAGAGTGGATGAGGAGCCTCTGGATGCCCGTTAAGACACTTTAATCAACAGCCTCGTCTAAAGCACCAAGAAGACATGTTCAAAGTCATTAGAGACACCACAACATAGTAGAGTTAGAGATGAAGCACACGTGCCATCTGCACATCGGGACATAATCACGCACACAAATACTTGAAGAACACTTGCGTACAGTTCTATAAACTAGAGTACAGACACATATACATACTGCCTATGGCTTTATTATTTTGTCGTTAGCTTGACCGCAGTAATTTTGAAACCGAAAGAAGCAAGAAGTCCTGTGTAAATGCTTCCAGATGCTTATGTTTAATTAACTCTATGCAACTGCAGGAGCACCTGAGGGACCTCACAGCGCTATACACAACTAACCTATGGCAATTTACAAGTAGGCCACAACCGTCTCATTGAATGCAAGTGACATTCCTTTTCCTGAACTGCAGTAACACCAGAACAGAAAATACAAATAATTCCCCACAAATTCAGAGCGACAGAGTTCAGAAACACGGTCTCTGGTCATGTGACCATCAAGCCTATGATGAGCCAAAACTAACAGCTTGGAAAACAAAGCTGTCTCACACAGCCAGAAAATGGCTTGCAACAAAGTTATTACAGAGAAGCTTAGCATTGAATGATGAGAATGAGCTCTCTCATAATCAGTGGTGGTTCACACACGTTATAATGTTGACACATAGTTGTTCTTAGTAACTTGAAAAGGTACACTTCGAGCTGAGAACCAGCTTGGGTCCCAGGCCTGGGGGCAACAGCTCTAACCAATCACACTATTTGTATTTATTTGTATTTATTTATTTATAGCGTGCAGCTTTGCCCTGGGGCATCTGGGCGCATGGTTACAAGACGGTGGTTACAAGCCGGCAGAGTAAGTTACAACAGTGACGTAGTCTTCGTCATGGTAATACAAAGGCATAGCAAGCTTAACAGACATAGTGCATAATAGTGCAGGATACCAGGAATGAAGCTGAAGCTGAAGTAGGAAAAAGATGAGAAGGTGCGCAAGGCTGAAAATGGTCAGGGGTCAAATAATTAGTGTTCAGTGCCTATGTAGAAGGTGTTGTGGGCTCATCAAGCTTGTGGAGCCAGAGTTTGTTTTGGTTTTTGAAGGAGACAAACGTAGCTTCTGCTCTGAGTGTGGCAGGGGTAGTGTTCCAAAGTTTAGATGCGAGAACTGGGAAACTTGAGCCCCCAGCAGACTGTAGCTTAAATCTGGGTATGGTGAGAGTGTTAATATAGATTAATATAGGCTGGTCTGCTTGAGACATGCTGCGTGAAGCGGCTAGTCAGGTAAACTGGCACCTGGTTGTTCTGAGCCTTGTAGGTAAGGCTAAGGTTTTAAGGGAAATTTTCTGTCCGACTGGGAGCCAGAGGAGGCTGTGTCTGATGTCTGAGATGTCAGATCTTCTAGGGATGTTGAGGGCAGCCCTTATGACGTTGTTTTGAGCAACGTGTAGCTTGTAAATGTTTTTTTTGACTAGTCCCTAGGTAGAGGGCGTTGCAGTAGTCTATTTTAGCCAATATTAATGTTCTAGCTAGGATTATGCAGTTATCTGAGTTCAGGAAGGGTCTGCAGGCTGTGATAAGTTTACAGGTATATGCCGATGCTGACGCTACGGCGTTGGTTTGTCTAGTTAGGGAGAGAGTAGCGTCCAGATAGATGCCCAAGGTTTTTGCTGTGTTCGACATGTTGATGATGTTACCATCTATGGTGAATGCTTTGTACAATGGATTAAGTTTGGCCATTCTGGTGTGCGAACCGAGGATAAGTAACTCCGTTTTCTCATCATTAAGGCTAAGCCCAAGATGAGCCATCCAGGCCTGGATGATAGAGTAGATTTCATTGAGAGCATTAGTGTCAAGAGAAAGGTCACCAGGGATAGGGATGAGTATCTGGGTGTCGACGGCGCAATTGGTGTACGAGACACCCAGATAGTGAAGTATGTCAAAGAGAGGCTTGGTAAACACATTGGCCCTCATTACGACCCTTGCGGAAAGCGACTGACCGGAGCACCACAGCGTAAATAGCGTTTCCGCCATTGTACGAAGGAGCAAAGTGCGGCCCATTCCGACCCATCGGGCACGAGCACCACGCCACGGCGGAAGTGCAAAGTCCGCGATGGCGGAAATGACCCCAAAACGGCCCACACCGCCGCCGTACGGCGCCCTAGGTGCAATACCGCCACCCCTCTTAGCGGTCACCGCAGTGTGCGCCTACCGGAAAGTACGGTGCCCGGAAATATACGGAAACGGAAGTTAAAACATGGGCCCGGAACGGGAAACATCCCGGCGTACACCTATAAAAACACCAAAACCACACAACCACTAAAATCACTACCCTGAAACACACCCCAACCCGTCAACCACCCTAGCGAAACCACGAAAAATGGGAAAAGTAGCGAAGAAAGCGTGCGACCGCAAGCGGCAGGTCCACTTCTCCCGTGAGGAACTCACCGTGCTAACAGAGACCCTCCAGGAGAATGCAGCCGTCGTCTTCTCCACGCAAATGACCAGGACGGCACTTGCAAACAAGAAGGCCATATGGGCTCTGGTGGCACAGCGGGTAAGTGCGGTGGGGACCGCACCCCGCACCCCACAGCAATGCCGCAAGCGATGGGACGACCTGCGGATACGCGTCCGCAGCATACTCTCTGCCAACCGCAACATTGCCACAGCCACCGGGGGAGGTCCTGAATCACCCATCAAGTTGACCCCCTGGGAAGAAATCTGTGCCTCCACCATCGGAATGGAGAGCATAGAGGGAGTCGGAGGGATGGAGAAAGGAGTGCAGACATCCGAAGATTCAGGTAGGTGGGCCAGATAAAACAATGCCAAATCCACAAAGTCCAACCATGTGAAGTACCATGCGTCCACATAGTGCAACAGAAACACATGTCCAGGAGAACGTCCACACACATCGGCCTGAAAGCGCACGTCAAAACCCACAATAAATACATAAATAATTAAAAACCCCTAATACACGCACTACACGTGCAGCAGGCACACCCTAACTGCAGGCTGCCAAACAACTGCACCCTCACTCCACACACAAATCAAAGCACCTCCAAGACCCCGACCCAAATCACCCTCAGGTACCACCCCAATGCATGTGATACAATGCCATTCCAATTCCCACTGACCCATCAATAACCCTCGCCCTCCTTTACTCCACCACAGGGTCCGATCCAAACGACGAGCTACAGGACACCCCTACCAGCACACCTGCAAAGAGGGCCAAGACCAACGGCCAGAGACCCTCCACCTCAGCTGCACGCATCAAGACACGGCAGCAGCACAAATCAGGTGGCAGCACAGAGGAGGGAACATCAACAGGCACCCCAGCAGCCAGCATGGCCACAACACCACCACCACAGGTCCCCCCAATGGATGCCACAGAAGGCACTGCCTCTGGTGGCAGCAGCACCATAGGTGACACCCCATTGATGGCAGCATGCTCGGACACAGAAGACGGGGATGTCGAGGTCAGATCCATCCATGACCTGTCCCAATCCCCCTGTCTGTCCCCTCCCGTACAACATGAGGATACCACGCAGGTGCAGCCACAAGACGACGACTGGCCATCCCCCACAAGCCCTGTGGCAAGGCAACATGAGGACAACAGCCCCTCTGTGACACCACCGCAAATGGCCATGGCCCAGCAGAGGCAACAGTCCCTCGACAAGTTAATCGTCCAACAGCAGCAAATGGCCACACTCCTCAAGGGCCATGCCGATGAATGTGGGGGCACCAAGGCAGACATAGAAACATCAACAGAGACACTTAGGGCAGAAATGGAGAGAGGTACAGAGACGCTAAGGGCACAAATTGAGAGTAGCACCGAGAGCCTGAGAGCCCAAATGGAGAGTAGCACCGAGAGCCTGAGGGGGGAACTGCATGCGACGTCCAAAGACGTATGTGCCGAACTTGCCGCAGTGTGCCGTGTGCTCACTGAGCTCTCGCAAACCCTTAGGGACATGCATGGACGTGAGCAGGCAGACACATCATCCGTTGCAAGTTCCGTCCAGGGCAGCCCCCAACGTAGATCTGGAAGGAACCTGCGCTCCACAGGCAGGGGTGCCCCTGATACCCGCAGAGGGGGCATGCAATAGCGACAGCCCACTGACAATGAGCATCTTTGGACACTGGTGTTCGGGTGGGAGGTAGGAGGGTGGAGGGGGTGTGTTGGGCTCACTTGGGTGGCGGGTCGATAGGGTGTTCAACATGATATCACATATGCCATAAAAAGTGCACGATCAACCAATGAGAAGTGTGGACATTGATCTTTGTGTACTAGGCCATCATAGGCGTACAGTCCATATTGTGCATGTCCCAGACACACGCAGTGCCACGAGTCCCGTGTCCATGCATCAGCCACCAGGCGTGAGTGCTAGAAGCATACATCAATGAGATGCTGACGAATGTCACGGCCCTCCGGTGCCTCGCAGACTCCATGAGGTGCTGCCACATCCCCACCCTCATCATGACCATCATCAGGTGCTTGCAGTTCTGCGTCAGGGGGCATGGGCACATTTCTACGTACGCACATGTTGTGGAGCATGACACATGCCATGACCATCTTTGCAACCTTCTCATGGCGGTACAGGAGTGCCCCGCCAGACCTGCTGAGGCAGCGGAAACGGGTCTTCAGTAGGCCGAATGCCTGTTCGATGACTACACGGGTACGTGAGTGGGCATGGTTGTAGTCCTCCTCATGCTGGTCCCGTGGGTTCCGGACTGGTGTGAGGAGCCATCTCTTCAGTGGATATCCAGCATCACCTGTATGTGGACGAGAAACGTATGATGTGGAATGCCATTGATACGTACGCACACCCCCCCCCCCCCCTTCCTGGCAGGTCATTGACAATTCACATAACCCACATCATCATGCATGTAATGAGACTCACCGAGTAGCCAGGATCTGTTCCCTGCGTGTCGTTCCATGTAGCGTGGTATTGTAGAGTTCCTCAAGACCATAGAATCATGGGTTGATCCAGGGAATCGGGCACAACAATGTGTAATGATCCTGTTGGAGTCACACACCATCTGTACATTCAGGGAATGAAATTGTTTTCGGTTGCGGTACTGGGCCTCCATGGCATGTGGGACGACCAATTCAACATGGGTGCAGTCGATGGCACCAATGCAACCCGGTATGCCGGCAAGTGCATGGAATCCCACTTTTTTGTTGGTAATTTCCTGCTCCGAGCGTGGTAGAGAGATGTAGTCGTCTGCGTGCTTCAGGAGGGCATCGAGCACTTGCAATAGTGTCCGTGAGAACAGTGGCTGAGAAATGCCATGCAACTGTCCGACTGTGTGCTGGTAGGTGCCTGTGGCCAGGAAGTGGAGTACAGACACCACCTTCAGTAGGGGTGGGATGGCGGTTGGGCTATCTATCATGCTGACAAGGTCAGCCTGTGTCATGTCCACAATGGCGGCTATGGTGTCCCGGTCCAGACGGTAGAGGGTGTGGATCTGCTCATCAGTGAGGTTGAACGGATGTGCTCGGAGGCGTTGAATTGCGGGCTGCCTGCGTGGTGGTAGTGGCTGTGCTGGTGGGCCTTGCTGGCCCTGCCTTGGCCTCCTCCTCCTCCTGCGTCTCCTCCGTGCGGCTGGTTGTAGTTGGTGTTCGTCTACTTCTTGGAGTCGGAGCACTTGCAGTGCTATCAGGTCCCCCATGGCCAACATCGCGAGTCCTGCCGGTAGCATTTCGGTGTGGTTGTGGGAGGAGACTGGCTGTGCAATTTATGTGTTTTCAGGCTGTATGGCCTCCACCTGTGGTGATTGATTCCACCTGTGCAAACTGCTCTCCCCTTTGGCCGAGCACGTCCCGCGCACAACGCTGCAATTCGGGGAATTGTATCTTGCTATTGCAATCATGTATTAGTACCCGATGGCCGTGTAAGATTGGTTGATATGTTCATTCTGCTGTGGTCCCATTGTTTCACATACTATCTGTGCAGTCGCGAACAGACTTGTGAGGGGTCAGTGGGACGTAGTACTCGAGTAACGGTGGGCCCTCATGCATCACTGTACCGAGTTGCAACGACGGGCGGGGCGTCCCATTCGTGGGTGAAGGCAGTTGCCATTTTCACACACAGCCGCACTCGATGGGATGATTAGTGATTTCAAACGGCCACAGATGCCTTTTCGACGTGATGTTGCAAATGAGGAATTCGAAGGGCGGCGCTTTCGGTTTCCAGCTAGCGGCGAGGAGATGCCCACAGGTCTGACTGCAAATGTAACGTTCTATTGTTCTATGTCCTTGAGACAGGGCCCATGGCGAGGGAGCAATGATTGATATGAATAGTTTGGGATGCGCAATAGCTACGTGGGCGATGAGGCCGTCCGTTCCCAAATACATGTTACTTCACAACACTGGAATTACGGGCTGGGGCACTGTGGATTTAGCAGGCTGCATAACGCACAGACTCAATGGATGTTTCTAATGTTATGTGAGTAATTATTCAGGCATTTTGATCCCGGGATGAGGGAATGATGGATGGATGCATGGGCAGGTGATTTGATACAGAGTTTGCCATGTACAGGGCTTCTTGGGATCTATCCGCCTCCCCTACGCTATGTGATGCAGGGCTGCCATAGTGGGACCATCGTCCATCTGGCCTTGTTGAGCCCTCCCTGTCTCGAGGCGCCCTCAGACACTCGTTTGCGATGGTGTTTGCACCTCGATATAGATGGTTATGAGTCGCAAGTGGTTTTGGGGTGGTGATGTTCCTTTGGAGTGGGCTAGCATGCATATGGCTGTGGATTTCGTGTGATCATTGAAGTGAGTTGTTGGTATGTAGTTCTGATGGCCATTCTGTTCTTTTTCTTTTCTTTTGGTTGACAGGTATCTCCTCCCCTTTTGCCACTGCCATCTGTATGCCACTCCTGCAGATGGATTTTACTCCCGACACCTGCTGCTTCGTGTTAATCAGTGGAGCAGCATTACGATCTTATGGGACGATCGCCAATGGGCCACATGCCCTTACGCAGTACTGGTGGCTCGGAGCAACATTTCGGCCTTTCAGCTGGACTAGTGCCTCCCCATTGGGACGGCCCTGCGGTTCTGTGCGCTTCCATGTTGCCTTTTCGGACGTGAATGTGGCTCTGTGTACCATGGGGGAACAGGGCGACACACAGGTAGTGGCTGGTCATTTCTTGCGGAAGCAGCCCACAATGGTGATTGGTGTTTTGGATTTCATGGCCTGATGGCTGTATGTGCTTGGTGATTTTGATGTGCATAAATATCTATTCTGATTTGGCCCGTGTAGCGTTTTTCTTTGCAAGTGATGTGGCATATGCCTATTTGGGGGGCGATGTATTGTGAGGAGATCTGCATTGGGTTCCAGCTTCGGGGTTTAGTTGCGTGGTACTGTGCTGTGCGCGTTTGCCTACGAAGCCCAGTGAGGTCAGGGATGGGGGCTGCCAATATGCCAGTTTGAATGTTGTCATGCTCAGGGGCGGGGGATTGGGTTTTGTGTAACAGATGCCGGTCAGCCAGGTGGACTGGTTGAATGATGTGGTTTTCGGAATATTGCTGGTCACAGGTGCCTGTGTTTGCGTGCGTTTCTTGGTGGGGGACTGTGGTCATGTCCATTGGGATGGCTTCTGTATTCGTGCCATCTGTGCCCTGCAGCTCCCATTGGCCCCTGTTGTGTTTCTTTGGTTCGTTGGCATGCATGGGTGACTTGTACATTTCAATGGTTGCATTGTGGCTTCATTGCACCTACGGGGAGTTGTACTTTGTGGGCAGGGAGCGGTGTACAGGCACTCAGTGGGGCCGTTTACGGTTGATTCGCGATGCCGTACTTCTCGCCATGGCGGAATGGTACATTCCGCCATGCCTGATGGCGTTAGGTACATGTCCGCTAGGGTCGGAATTGGCGTACCGTTGCACCATGGTGGTGTTTGCGGTTTGGCATGGCGCGCGCGCGCGTGCTTGGTGCAGTTAGCGTTGGCGTTCACTACGGTGTCGCTAATGGCTTTGTACTTTGCGGTGACGGGTCATAGTCGCACCGAGCGCTATTCGATGGCGGTATTGCATTTCCGCCATCGTTTTTCGATTTCCGCAAGGGTCGTAATGAGGGCCATTGTATAATGTGGGAGATACGCAAGATCCTTGAGGGACTCCGCAAGGAACATGCGCAGGCTCTGCAGAGGCTAGTGGACAGAAGACCCTCATGGTCCTATTTTAGGATCCTAGGAGGCTGTAGCAATGGGCACTGACCAATGATCAGACCCTCACACTGCAACATTGTAGAAGTTGCATTTTTCAGGGATGAACCAGGCCAGCCACCTGACAAAGGAGAGCCAACAATCTAACAGCTATAGAGACGGCTATAGGGGAACTGCCACTCAGCGCCCAATCCACTCACTTGATAGGTTTTCTGGAGAAGGGGCAAGATTGTGATGTCACACTGACGCCAGATCACAACAAAACTCGCCTGTGAGCAAGCAATCTTTGAGATGTCCACGGATGCATCTGTCCTTGTACTGATCCCTGTTGGTTTTGGCTGTAATAAACCACTGTTTGAACTTGCTCTCTGTCTGGGCCTGCATTCCTTTTGGGAAGGGAAGGAGTTAGGCCTTCCATGAGTTCTGGTTTTGCGAACACCTAGCACCCCTCGGACTGCCTGGGAGTTTCATCCTAATAAGGTGGAAGGCAGAGAATGGTTTCCTGCGCCAGCCCGGCACCAAACCGACCCATTTGCCACCGAACCTGAGAGGCTGTGGAATCCTTGCGTGCATTTCGAGAACAACGGGAAACACATAACCGGATAAAGGTCATCGGAAGCCGTTTTGGAAACCATCCCGCCCGGAATCAGCGAGTTGTCCAAAGCAGATCACAACAGTGAGGCGAGATCCTTGACAGGGGAGTCGGCAGCTGAGCATCACCAGTGCAGCACAGAACATAAGTATTGGTCCAGACTGACAGCAATTGTGGGGTAACAAGGGGTATTGCTGGGTAATAGGGAAGTATTGTTTATTAGTGTGTGTAGCATCTTTAGTATTGTTGTGTGATTAGGGACCTGAGGGGAGGTAGAAGTATCTTTTCTATGTTTAGGTGATATTCTGTCTTAGAGGACTTGGATGAAGGTAATTTGTAAATAAAGGTAATACTGTGGGTTGGGCATTTTAGCTTGGGTCACATATGATGGTATTCCTGTGAGGGCTAGCTGGAGCTATCCTAGATTGCGGAAGGTGAGTTGGCTGATTAAGTCTTGTGGAGAGAGGAGATTAACATTTTAGGCGACGTAACAGGTGCAGTCCGATCACAAGCGAATAGAGGGGTTTCTGTGGGGTTGGAGTAACTGGTAATTGTTGTGTGCGCACAATCATCATTTATTCATATTGAAATTTAGCTTGGTGGCATCAGCCTTAGGTCGGTGCATATGACGGAGAGTTTTGAGGGTGAGGAGCCACTGTTGTGAATTTTGGATTGGCAGATGAGGTGAACCAATGGCGGTGTGCGCGAGGTGCATGTGCATGATTGTGGTGGTGTGCCTGAGGAGGCAGCGACTGTGAATGAGGGGCTGTGCATGGAGCACACAAGATAAGGTGCAGAGCTGAAAAGGCTTGTAGAACTTGAAACACATTATGGTAAAATAGCTCAGCGGGTTGAGCGCTCACTGCTGCGATCTGAGCATGATCTGAGGGTCGCAGGTTCAAATCCCGTCAAGGCCAACTCAGCCTTTCATCATTTCATCCTTCCAAGGTCAATAAATGAGCACCAATTTTTGGTTGGGTGATATTGTATGTAAATATGTGCTCTGTAAAGCGCTTTGGGTTAAGGAGCTATATAAATAACACATCATTATCATAACAAGTTTAACTGTTATTCCCCTGAAAAGCGGATTGTTGAAAGCCTCGACTTGAGGTCAGGAAAAGATGTCATACAATCTACCAGGGAAATAGCGTGGGGGTAACTCCCCTTCAGCATCTGTGTAAGACATTGCCACTGTATACAGAAAGAATTGTCAAGTACAGTGTAGAATGATCCAAAAGTACTGAAGGGAAATTAACCAGGCCATGGCCGCCATGCAGCAGTTTCTCTAGAGACGTGCAGCAATCACTACTGACACATCTGCAGGGCACCTATAAAAGGAAGAAGGTGGCCAAGCACATGGCTATATAAGAGCTGTGGCACCTGTTTCAGAAGGGAGGGGGAAAAACACAAGGCACACATGGATGATGAACCAGCAAGAGGTGAAGGGCCTCACCCTTCCGAACCTTCCCCTGCCCCTCCCACTCTAATATCCAATGACACAGATGATGACCACTGGATATATCCAGTAAGAGAACTAAGGGCAGCAGAAGTGTATTCAAATCCGATATATACGCAACCACCATTTACCAATGAAGAAGAAATGACAGGTGCAGTACAATCAGCTAGTGGTGCGGGAGCAATCGAGGAGGGGCTACGGCACACAAAGGCGGAGTTTGAGGGCATAGGTACGGAGGAAGGGATAGCAGCACAGATACACTTAAAACTTAAAAGGAAGACAACAGGGGAGGCAGAAGGAGCAGCAAGGGCATTAGAGGGCTTGGAAAGGGATCAGGAAAGACTTGACTGGGCAGCACAAATGGAGGAGGAGCAAAGAGGAAAGGACAGGAAAATAAGGCTGCAACGGAAGGATAGGGAGAGAAGGGGGAAGAGAAACTGGAACGGGAAGAATTTGAACAGAGAAGGGAGGAAGAGAAGGAACTCATGTAAAAGGAACGAGCAGAAAGGATAGAATGGGAGCTCAAGGAGGAGAAGAGGGCAGAGAGAGAGATATGGGAGCAATGGGAGAGGGAAGCAGAGAAGGTGGAGAGACGGAAAGAGATAGCGGATCAAGAAGCGCACAAGTTAGCAGAGAGGGAACAGAAGAAGTGTCAGCTTTATAGATTGGTGAGGGAGCAAGTACGATTAGAGGAGGAGGAGTGATCAATAAAGGAAGTTAGCGACCAGGTCACCCGGGAATGGGAGAGAAATAGGCAGAAGGAGGAAGGGCGAATAGAACTGGACAGCATGAATATAAATGGGAGAAGCTCAGTAGGGCGTGGTGCAGCACACCTAGGATTATGGAAGGGAGACAACATGGACATAGGGTCTGTTAAGGATGACAGACATAGCAGTGATGAGAAGGGTTAGCCGAGGAGACTTTACCTCACAAGGTTATGAGAGGGAGCTTCATGGGAGTGTACATCCCATTGACAGAGAGAAGGAGCGGCTGCTCCAGAAGAATGAACACAGAAAGAAACTGATAGGTGCACCACACATAATACATATGTCAGCAGACTCAGAGAGCTCCCAGGGCACAGAAGAGAAGAGACAACAATGGCATATTTTAGAGGGCCACTGGCTAGAGCTCACAACGAGAACAAACCAGTGCCCACATTAGAACCTTTGGACATATGCACCGACATGGAGGATGAAAGGGACCCTATTCAGATCAGACGTTATCAGAGGACATCAAAGGAGTGGGCAGCATGCTCACAGATGCCCCTATTAGAAAGATGAGGGACAAGGCCTCAGTCTGAGCCCTGGAAACCCACAGACAAGGACAATGTTAAGTGCAGATTACCCTCATTGAGTGCAGGAGCTGGGAAATAATTTATGAAATGGAGAAGCTAACAGCGGGCCACAGGTTAGCAGTGGCTGACGTCAAGGAACTGTTGGTTTCAATACACAGTGATGCAGCTGATGACATATGGAAGAGGGCGGGTTTCCCATGAGTGATGATACAAACACAGTACATGACGGATTGCCATTCGTAAATTGCAGGGTAGCAGTATGGCAAGCATTACTGGCCCTCAACATGTTTTTTTTTATTAATATGATTAGGTATCTGCACTTTTGTTCATTTAAACATGATGTAAACATATATGTTCAGCATATTACCACATAGTTTATCATTAAACCAATATAATATGAGCAAAGTAGTATTTACCTTTTAGAATGTTTTGTGTAATGCATTTATTGTATTTTGTGGTGTTTGTGTTTTCTGATAAATCACCACTATCATGATTTATGTTACTGTTGGTTGATTTGTATGGTTTGTATGTATATTATTTATTCATATCAAGTGTATTGAGAATTTTTTCTTATTCACCTTCCCAGAAGTGCGTGACTTTCCAACATGAGCAGAGCATGTGCATGACTCGCAGCAATAGTGTTACTCTGGGAAACTTAGACACACTTTGAACAATATTTTAGGCGACCAGAATGACCTGAATAGAGTTCTTTGCTGCTTAAAATGTGCACCTTAGAATAACAGGATACATGTCCTGAGTTCAATCAATTTTCAGTTCCATTGACCGCTTCACACAGTCCCAGAGTTTGAAAACATTGGAAGTATTTATCTGCTGGAGGGACACACTGCTGGGGTTCTGTAGTTAATACTTAGAAATCACTGGTTAAGAATGCTCACAATCCTATAGTGTTAAAGGAACCACGGAGACGGTAGGTGTTCACCAAAGTTTATTAAGAGACAGCAAAGTGGGTTCACATCAGGGACATCCCCAGCTGCAGTTATCCAAGGCTCAACTACTTCTCCTATGTATAAACACAGTTCTACCACATTCAAGCTAGCATCCATTCCTATTGGAATATAATGCCCTCTCAACTATATACACATTCTAACAATCTGCATGCAGCACTGTCTTCATATTTAAGCAATATTACCTGACTAGGGGGGCGCATTAACAGACCAGGTAATGCCACCGGCCAGTTAGAAGCCCAAACGATGCAGGGGTTTTAATGATAGCTGTTAGTTATTGCTATTTGCTATCGGTACCCGGGCACCATGTAACGGGGTACTAATAGTGTCGTTTTTTTAAGTTGAGAAACAACGTGTTTGCACAACTAGAAAATAAGATGGCCACCCTGGATCTGGCAGAAGGGAACTACACATAGTCCCTTCTCCCTTTCCATGGCGGCTTGTCGCACTTTGGGGAGGCGCCGGGAACACTGCTGTTCCGGGCACAGGAGAGGGAGAAGGCAGCAGCAGGTAGGTGGTATAGGGAAGGGCTAAAGATATGGAAAAGGGGGGCAGCAGGCGGGGTACGGGTTTGTGGAGGCTTGGAGTGGGGGCTTTACCATGTGCTAAAGTCCCATTCTGAGCCTCCTCATTGACTGGCTGCAATCACGCTCCCGCCAAGTACGTATACATCATCACAGTATTGTAAATATATCAGATTGTTTTGACAAGGGATGGCTGTGGTTGTAAAGCAACAACAGAGCGTTTCCATAGAAAAACTGACGGCTAGAGTTCTAAAGCACTGACAGTGTACACTTGGACCTACACTGCTGCACTGACAGTAATGGATGCCTATCTTAACTTCCAATAGCTTGGATAGGGCGCTTCTGGTGTTTCTTTTAGTATTTACATTGTACTTATGGATGATGCTTACACTGCCGTAGCCCTTGATGCAGCTCTGACAAGGAATCTCACATTGCTGTAGAGTTTTTGTTAAAACATAGTTTATTAATACATATAACAACGTAACATATAGTATTCTACAGCAACCATTAAAGACCATAGCTAACTACAATCAAACTGCATTTTGTTAGTAATTTGACTCGACTCATCTCGAGTCATCGTGACAATATCATGTTATGAAAGATATAAAATAATATGTTGTGTCTTGGAAAAAGCCTTTCAATTATGATGCAAAGTTGGTGGCTCTGTGTGACTGTGACTTTGAAATGCAAATGTGTTTAACTTTGTTCAATACAGTGTTAATAACACTAACATTAACATTCATGTAGAAGAACATATCAGGGAGTAAGGTCACTCCCACCTTCCAGTTACTGCTATGGCTGCTTATATCCATCATATTGTTAGTGAAACAGCAGAGTGTTGTCAAACGTTATTATTAAAGCAATGCAAGGCCCTGTGTGAAATACAGAGTATTTTCGAGAACTCAGCACTGAACGGAGAAGTGTGAGTGAAAATATTGAGAACAACACAAGGGCAGTATACAACATTTGTAAGAGTCCACAGTCCTCCCGCATGAAGGCCTGGCAGTAGTGCCTATGTTGACACAGCAATCACAAATAAAGAACCCTTGTGATTGTTAAAATCATGCAACGTCACAGTCACCACAATTTTCAAAAGCGCCTGCACATGCATACCCTATTCATGATGCATGCTGGCCCACCATCTGAGGCACAAAAGCATTCTCACACTCATCACACACACTGTGTTGGTGGGCCAAATGTTAGAACCCTCAGCTGTGAAGTGGGCAACCCCAGGAGGTCTGTGTTCTATCCACCCGATAGTGATATTATATTATTAATTTCCCATACCCCTCAATTAATCGTTATTATTATTATTATTATTATTATTATTATTATTATTATTATTATTATTATTATTATTATATATATTGGTCATGGGCATGGCTTAGAGAAGTAACAGAGCAGTTTACAGAGGTATACTGGAATCATACAATACTAGTATCAAACAAACATAATAATTGTTCACATGAGGATGACCTAGAAAAATAAAAGAAATACCATACCACAGAGTCACTGTAAGAAATGAATACATTGCATAGCAGAACTACATCTTTTTCTGTATTTCAGTCATAATAAGGGCATAATAAGGGCATCGTAACAGAGTGTATTATGTATTGTTTATACTTTACGCATGTAGTGGCTATTTAAAACCTGACAAGCTGAGTCATGCAGAGGATTTAGGGGCTGATTCATGGAATTATGTGCGCCGAAAAACGGGCTTGTGCGCCATTCTGCTTGCAAAATCCCCATTTGTGAAACAGGGATTTGCGGGCAGAATGGCGCACAAAGCCCGTTTTACGGCTCACATAATTCCGTGAATCAGCCCTTTAGAGTCTCAAAGAAAGGTCTGTGGTCATATGCATTTTCCTATTCTCAGTTATATCCCTCTGTGGCAACCACTGCTGGAGGGAGAATTGACAAAGCCAGGCAATGTAGCCCCTCCATGGATGAAATTGGTACCTGCATCAGTTAACATGGTCAAAGTTTGACAAGCCCTAGATGACCAAGCATGTTATCATCTGCATTATATCAGTTGGAGCAAAGCACTGTATGCTACTACGTTTCTAGACCTAACACGTGTACACTATGGATCTGACTGTGTCCCAATGTATACATTTAATCAGAACTCAGTTTGATCTATTATAGGTGATCTAGGCCTGTAGTGGAATTGGCAATCTGAGTTACTATCCTGTTTGAAAATGTGTAGTTGAACCATAGGTAATAAAAGGTATGTTATAATCGGAAAGGTTGTTCTAAACCATTATTAGGAAAATTGAATTATTACATTCCAAAAGCTAGAATTTAAACATGATGAAGGCCAAGTATACAATTAAATTAATGCAAAGAATGACTGACAATTTTTGAATATGAAATACATAACAAAATGAACAAAGAGAATAATACAAAACAGAACAGACAATAATAAAAGTTGGGTCATAGGAGATGAGCAGGCCAATTATACACAGATCTCTACTTCATCATCAGTTAGGGGCTACATTGGAAACATTAAAAACCTCAAAAAGTATTGCTACTTCAGTTCATGTTTAGGCAAGAGAAAAGGGGAGGAGGCATTCTTTCTAATCTGTGAATATTGCAGATGGAATGACACCACATTTTGTAATACATGTGATCAATATTTTTCCAATTGGACGTTATAGTTTGAGTTGCTACTAGAATAAGAAGATCAAATAGCATGCATTCCTTTCCAAGACTCCTCACAACAATACACTACCTAATAGAAGAAATGTAAAACAAAAGTCTTATTGTATATCATAGATTAGCTTGATTGCGTTACACACATTTTCCAAATAAGATTTAATATGTTCAGAGTCAAGAAACATATATTAAATGATCCCTGTGTATGTAGGCAGCTCCAGCATCTGTCATGTTATGCAGCGTTGCATTTCAAAAGCTTTAGAGGAGTGAAAAATACTGTATGGTCGATAAAATATAATGTTTAAAGCAAACTGGCAGACCTGGTAACAATGGGAATATTATTCCAAACAGGGGGCCACGCTGATTCACTATCCAACAAAGAACATTCTTGTTGCCATGCAATCTGCGATTTCCACCTGGATTCTGAGGATGAGTCATCAGAAAGAACTTTGTAGAGCATAGTAGTGCTAAAATTAAGATTATGCATATGTAGTAGTCTTTCTTGATTAGGAGAGTTTGACTTGCATAATAGTGAATCATCATTTGCCATTACCACATTAATAATTGGAAACCGGGATACAGAATTTCCAAGAAAATTGATGAAAGATCGTTGGTTCTCCCTGCATGAAAAGTTGATTAACACATTTAATGCCCTTAGAAAGCCACTGTTTCCAGAAAATAGATTTCCCATTAACCTGTCTCAGTTAATTGAACCAAATTTATTGTGAGATAAAGGAAACCGGGATACAGAATTTCCAAGAAAATTGATGAAAGATCGTTGGTTCTCCCTGCAAGAAAAGTTGATTAACACATTTAATGCCCTTAGAAAGCCACTGTTTCCAGAAAATAGATTTCCCATTAACCTGTCTCAGTTAATTGAACCAAATTTATTGTGAGATAAAGGGCAGATAAGGTAATACCTGTACCTCTGATAATCTATTTTTCCCCTTGATGATGTAACAATTAGCAAGTGTTAGGGTGCGAAACCATAGCTTTCTCTTCAAGTAACCATTTAGGTGTACAGTTGTATTCTGCACTGCAAGTGCAAACCACATCTGTGTATGCCTCAAGATAAAGGTCAAATTATTTTTTAAACTCAGGGAACCCCACTTAACCACACAACTGGGGTTTTTAAAGTGTGCCTTATGATATTCAATGCCACTTTTTTCCCAAAAGGAATTTGACCAAACATGAATCTATGGCTTTAAAAAGAAGAAGGAAGGGGTTTGGTAACATATAGAGAGGATATAGTATTATTGGGGAAACCATAATTTTAATAGATTTGAGGCAACCCCACGAGAATAGATAGAGGGAGGACCATACATTTGCTAACTACTTAACCCTTGACAATAGGGCCATAGTGTTTTGCATAACGATATCTTTAAAAGGCGAGAAAATATGAATACCTACATATTTCATACCTTTCAGACACCATTTCATACCAAGAGTTTGGATTTGATATTTAGTAAAATGTATATGAAGTGGTAAGATTTCATATTTATCCGTGCTTCATTTGTAACCAGATGCTAGTGAAAAGCATGAAATGATATCTAATAATGTACACTAATATGACGGTTTTTCAAGAACAGTAATGCCTCATCTGCATGTGCCGCAATTTTAACTTGTATTCTACCAGCATCAATGCTTTGTACATTATTTTCCTGTATAATTGTTTCTAGAAATGGTCCCATAGCTAGGATAAAAAGAAGTGGGGAGAGAAAGCTGCCTTGCTGTGTAGCTCTGAACAGGGGAAAGTAGGAGGAGATTTGCCCATTAATAAAAATGGCTGTTTTAGGATTTGAATATAACACTGTAATGATAAAAAGAAAAGGAGTGTTAATACCATGCCTTTTAAGGGTCAAATGCTTTTTTAGCATCTAGGGCAATGGCTGAACAGGTTTTATGCATAATATCTAAAACATCTAAAAATAGCCTTATATTAGAGGAGGAAAGTCACCCTTTGACATACCCAACTTGGCAACATTTTTGAAATCCGTATTTATGATGCAAATTGGTCTATAGTTTTGGGGAAGTTCAGCATCTTTATTAGGCTTAAGGAAAGCAATTAGCATAGCTCCCAAAAATGATCCCCATGCTTATATACTGTAATAAAATAAGAGAAAAGTTTATTGAGTTTAAGGACTAATACGTTATTAAAATGCACATACAAGTCAATGGGAAGCCATCTTGGCCAGGGGATTTACCTTTTTGAGGTCTTTAATAGCTGTATGTATTTAGCTAGGAGTGATGGGAACATTCAGTGAGTTAAGATTAACAATTGGATATGTAGAATGTGGGACCATCTGAAGAAAGTCTTGACTTTGATGGTTATTAGGTTGTGATTCCGAAGAATATATAACATTTGATAACATTTCAAAAAAAGTCTTATCCTCTAACTGATCTTTAATAACGGCGTGTCAGGGTTGTCAGCTATATCTTGAGATTCCTCAGAACTAGAATTGTCTTCTTCCTGAACCCACTCCTCCTCACCTGATTCTTCTGCAGATAGTTCGTGTCTTCGCCCCTTTCTCCTTGATGTTTTCCTTTTAGTGAAGAGAAATGGCCTTCTGCAGTAAGAAGCCACCCTGTCCCCCTGATAGAACAGGTGTGCAAGGGGCCCCCTTTCTGCAGAAGCCGCAATGAGAGGAAAAAAGCGGGCGCTTAAAAAAACCTCTCTTGAGTGATTGAGTCTTGTTGCAGGATAGCAAGTTTCCAGACAAGTGTTGATACCAGGTAAGTTGTTGATTCCAGAAGTAAGTGGCTCCAGGTAAGAGATGAAACTCGTGACCACTGGATCATGTGGGAAAGCGCTGGATGCGGCGGAAGAAGGACACCGCAAGATCGGGGTTGCCGATGGGAAGTAAAAAACCCAGAAACAAAGGCTGAGCGGCAACAGATGACAGAGAAAGCAGACGGAAAGAAAAACAAGGTAACAAGGAGAGAAAAAGGAGAGAGGAGGAAGACCGAAGGGTAGGTCGAAGTACCGGACAGGCAAGCAAAAGGAGGAGGGGCCGAGGAGCCGAATCGAGTGGAAAGAATAGAAGGAAGAGATGGAGTGCAAGGTAGGAAACTAACGGCAGAAAAGAAAAACGCCAGAACTTCTAGCCGTGACAGCAACAAAGATATGAAACAATGAAAGACAGGGAAGAACGGCACCGGGCTGGGACTGGTAAGGCTACAAGAGGAGCAAAGGGAAAAAAGGCACAGAGAGGTATTCGGAGCGTACATGCAAGAATTTGCAACGCGCCGATCTAAACAAGGAGGCGTGGTTAAGTACAGAAACAAGGACGTAGAAAGGGAAAAAGACTAGAGCGGAGAAACAGGAAGTAGGAATGTGAAATGGAACATTTCAACGGTGGTGAAGTTGCCATTGATTCCCTAGCCGCCAGGCAAATCTTCTTGTAAACGGCATTACAGTATGCCCCCTCCTGAGGGACCCAAGAATCGTCCGATCGTGAATACCCTTTCCAATGAATGAGCTACTCCAGCCTGCCTCCTTTGTAGCGAGAGTCCCGAATGGCATCAAACTCATACTCATCAGGAGGCAAATTCTGGGGCTTCTGATCTCTTGGAATCCCTCTTTTGTAAGCGTCTTCCCGGTATTCCTTTAATAGGCAGGTATGAAATACCGGATGAATGCGCTTCATGTAATCGGGTAGTCGAAGTCTGTAGGCAACAGGATTAATTCTATCCGAGATGGTGTACGGACCCAAATAGCATGGGGTAAATTTAGAAGGATGCAGCCAGCGGGGAAGGTACTTTGTGGAAAGCCAAACTTTAGTCCCCTTCTGCCATTGGGGAGATGGAAGACGCCGAAGATTGCTGGAAGAGCTGTACCGAACTTTGCTGGCTCGGAGACCTTCATAAGCAATCTTGTGAGCTTCTCAAATGTTGGAAAGCAAGACATCTACTGAGAGGGTGTCAGTTAAGGAAAAGTGGTGGTGGACAAAGAACGAGGATGAAAACCGTAGGAACAAAAGAAAGGACTACGTTTCGTGGCGCTGTGAGTACAGTTATTGTAGGCAAATTCTGCCATTGGCAGTAACGCCACCCAGTTGCCTTGTTGAGAATTGACAAAACAATGAAGATACTGTTCTAAGGGGGCATTGATCCATTCAGTTTCAACGCTCGTCTGAGGATGGAAACCTGAGGACATAGCTCTTTCTATCCCCAATCTCTCACAGAGTTCTTGCCAGAAGCGGGAGGCATACTGTGAACCTCTGTCTGAGATGATCTTGTCTAGAATACCATGCAACCGGAATAACTCCTTGGCAAATACAGAGGCCATTTCTGCAGCTGTGGGAATGCCGGCCAACGGAGTAAAATGCGCCATTTTGGTAAAGCGGTCCACTGTAAATATGATGCAGGAACAACCATCGAAGGGGGTAGGTCAACGATAAAATCGGTTGATATCACCTTCCATGGTCTCCTAGGTGGATCTTCTTGTTGAAGGGATCCTACTGATTTCTGGGTGCTGTATTTCGACTTACAACACACGGGACAGGAGAGAACGTATTTGTTAACTTCTTTGTCCATTCCAGACCACCTAAAATGACGTCGGAGTAGGTCGAGAGTATTCTTAGTCACTCTATGTCCTGCCACTGGGTCATCATGGCACCATTTCAGGACCCTTTGTTGGGAGACAACATCTGGTAGAAACAAACCTTGTTTGAAGATGTACAAACCATCCTGGTAAATAAGATCCCCTGAAGGTTTTCTGGAAGGAGTGTTGTATAGTTTGACTGTGGCCTTGCGTACTTCTTCCAGGAAAGTGTTTACGGTACAAATTACCTTCCTCTGGGTTATCATAAGATTTGGCTGTTGATCGGATTGGTATTCTGAGGAAGGCCTTCTAGAAAGAGTGTCAGCACGAAGGTTTTTAGTACCAGGCAAGTAGGTAAGCACAAAGTCATACTGGGAAAAGAAATGAGCCCATAGGGCCTGCTAGGAGTTGATGCATCCCATATTCTGTATGACTTTCAGGTTCTTGTGGTCGGTTCTTAATTCAAAGGGAAAAGCAGCCCCCTGCAAGAGATGCTGCCACTCTTCACACGCCACCTTCATGGCTGGAAGTTCTTTTTCAATGACTGAGTAGAGGGTTTGACTGGGAGTCAACGTTTTTGACACATAGGCCACTGGATATTCCACCCCTTCATGTTCTTGTAACAACGCGGCTCCCAATGCTGCAGAAGACGCATCAGTCCCCACTATAAACAAAAGACTTTGATCTGGCTGGTGTAGCACTGGAGCAGAACAAAAGGCCTTTTTAAGTTGTTGGAATGCCGTCTCCGCTCCATCGGACCATGCAAATGGGGACGAGGATTTTTTCAGCAAACTGGATAGGTAGTACCTTATTGGAATATTCAGATATGAACTTGTGATAGAAATTTGCTAGCCCTAGAAATCTCTGAACTTCCTTTACTGAATTCGGGCTTGGCCACTGTAAGATGGCTTATACCTTGCGGGGTTCCATTCAGATGCCTTTGGCAGACAAAATAAATCCAATGTAGGGAACAGTGGTTACCTGGAACATGCACTTGTCCTGGTTAGCCTTTAAGTTAGCATCTTTAAGTCTCTGGATAACCTGGTGAAGGTGTTGTGAATGAAGTTCGGGAGAGCCTGAGAACACCAGGATATTGCCCAAGTAGACGATGGCGCATTGATACAACAGGTCAAAAAAGGTACAGTCCATAAACCGCTGGAACACCGATGGAGCGTTTCCCAAGCCGAATGGCATCACCCGGTACTCGTAATGACCAAAGAGGGTACGGAACGTGGCTTCCTTTCGTCCCGGGATCGAATATGTAGTAAATGGTAGGCCTTACTTAGGTCGATCTTAGAAAAAATGCTGGCCCCTTGTACGGCTCAAGTACATCTTTGATCAATGGCATCTGGTACCGGTCCCTGATGGTGATGCTGTTCAAAACTCGATAGTCGATGCAAGGTGGAAGCTCTGTGGTGTCTTTTTTTTGGAACAAAAAACAAAGATGCCCCAGCTGGACAGCGTGAGGGTTGTATCAGCCTATTTTGTAAGTTGGAGTCCAGGTATTTCTTTAGAACCTCTTTTTCCTTAAGGGAAAGTGAGAACATGTGCCCAAACGACATTAGGGCTTCTGGGACCAAGTCTTTGGCGCAGTCCTCCAGTCTGTGAGGTGGTAATTCTTGGGGTTCTCGGTCCTGGAAGACTTCACTATACTGGGCGAGGTCAATGGGAATGGTGTGGATGCCCAAGGCATTGGATGCTGTAGAAGAATCAGTTATAGTCTGAATGGTAGCATAATTGGTCTCAGGTAGGCATGTCTTTAGACAAAAATCCGATGAGAAGGACATTTGATTGGTTTTCCAGTTTATGGTAGGGTTGTGTTTGTGCAACCAGGAAACTCTGAGAATAACTGGAAATTGAGCAGCTCTAATGAGGTCAAACTGGATAGTTTCTGTATGTTGCAACAATTTCATGGTCATGGGAGGCGTAGTATGGGTGATCAAACCGGAACTTAAGGGCTTGCCATCCACCCCTTCCACCTTCTGGTCTTCATTCTTCTCAAGGCGTCCGATACCGGTCTTATTGGCCCACATGATATCCATGAAGCACCCTGCTGCTCCGCAATCCAGTATTGCCAAGACGACATAGATCTTCTGGCGAAGGATCAGTTGCACGCCTGGGACAATAAGTATCCTCGGTGGATGAAACGGATGTGACTGACATTGAGACATAGGGACCAGGCAATTCCCCGCAGTAACTTGTCCCCACTAGTTCCGAGGTCTGGCATTTCCCAACTGCCGTGGAGGTACTTCTGGACAGTCTCATAGCAAATGCTGATTAGAACCACAATATAAGCATAGATTATTGTCCTTCCTTCTCTTCCATTCATCAGGAGTAAGGGGCCCCCGGGTGAAACCGATCTGCATGGGTTCTTCCTTGGATTGGTGAACTGAGAAGAGAGTGGGTGAGCAGGGCTCGGAGGATGTTGGAATAGTGTAGGTGCCTTTCCCCAGCTTACTACGTGTGAGAGAAAAAATAAAATAACCAACCCCTTTCGGGGAAGAAGGCACCGAGACCCGGCTGCAAGAGTTGAAAGGATGGTTTATTTCTCCAGCTAGGAAATAACCCAAAAAACCCTCTCCAAACATTTACATCAAACTTGTATATATATCAATTAAAGTAACTTTAACAAAAATTGCTGAATGGACCCGATTGGCCAGGCGGTGTGGGTGGCATCTCTTCCTTCTGGTTGGCTGAGTGGCTGACGAGATGACGGACGTCAAATATCTTGTGTTCCACGCAGGTCAGGGTCCGGTCACTGTGGTCACTACCTAAGCTAATATGTTGCATTCGAAAAACATTATATAATAAATTATCTAAAACATTTTATGCTACTTTTCATATTTCTACACTAGTTACACATAATAATTATTGTCAGTACAATTGGGTCATTCGTGGCTTTAATTAGAGGCCTTGACCTTTATTGTACATGTAAAAAGAATCAAGCTGTGTTTCACATATCTCCTAAACTTCAAACCTATTAGTATGAGAAAAAACATATATTGTAGTAAAATGCTTAAGGTTAGTAGTGGGTGTGTTGGGTGGGTTTCGCAGCTCAGGCGAGGGTCTGGCACTTGAAAGAAATACCTTACAAGGAGCGCAGGGTCAAGATGGCAATAAATTGTTCTAAATGGGGGTGGGTGGCTTGTATGTTTATGGGGCGAATGAGAAGAAAGTGCTTAGCTCATCCTGGTTCACATGCCGGTTCTCATGCTAGCAGTGATCTAAGAGGAAGAAAACTGTATCATATTGGTTGTTGCAACTTTCTCCGGCTTCAGCGTGAGAATGGAAACGCAGAGCTTTCCTTCGCAGGGGGAGTGCAAGGGTGGAAGCCAGCCAGCTGCCTGCGTGCCTTGTGTGTGTGTGTCTCTGTCCTTGGCTGCTGCGGTGGAAGGGGAGCTGAGCATTGCTGTACTATCGCAGTGAGGCCTGTTTACCCAAGATGGAGTCGAAAGGGGGCACAAAAGATGGATGCCCCGTGTCCTGCTCAGTAGTCATATCTATGTAGCAGTCAACCGTGGTTAACTTTACATAAGGGCAAGGGGCAATCCCACTACCGGAGGCAGGTGGTCCAAGCCTTGTACTGAGGAGTGCATGGTGCGAGCGGGCCTGGGGACTCCTCACTCCCATACATTCCCCCCTTTCGTTACAACAAAAGTAACAAACTACTTATCTCGTTCTTTCCGTTCTCCTTTCGGTAGCGCTCAGCTTCAGCCACAGCCTCATCCCAAGCGGGTGTACCGTTTATTGGCATCCATGCTTTTCACACACTTCTTAAGCTGTTCCCTGTTCTTGTGTATTCTTCTGGGGTGACCATTAAGTATATCCCACCATCCCCATCTAAATCTATCCAGACCTCGTTATACCACAGCAAGTTCTTTGGTTCTTTAATGGTAGTGTGATGTAGACTATCGACCACGTCCCCATACTGCCTATAGATGGCAGTCATTCTATACTGCGGTGTGGTGTATTCTCCAGTTTGTACTTGGGCATCTATCATGGTAGCCACTGTTGTCTGTCGGCCCACTGTTACCATCATCATTGCTGAATTAGGCATATTATTTTCACAGCATCTTAGTCCCAATTGGCACACACAGTATATTAGGAGAAGAAAGACAATAATGCTATGTTCACCCATGATGGTATCCAGCTGAACAGATTGTCGAACCACGTGTCGTTATCTGCTCCACCTTCTGCTCTCATTCTTTCTCCTAAATTATGCACTGCTGTTATCACATGTGACAGTGTCCCGTTATCAGCATCTGAAGTTGGTGCAAACGTGCAACACGCCCCCCCCAATTTTTTTGCAAACACCGCCGTCCATCGCCGTGATAAGATCTAAGACATATCTGTTTTGCATCGTCATCAGGCAAGTGCACGGAGCTCTATTTTTATGATGTTGAATCCTTCTTCAGTGTCGTTAGCCAGCTGGATGAGCTCCCAGCGCGTTATCTGCAGCCATTTCTTGTTTGTCCTAGCTTGAACGGCTGGTGCTAGAAATGATGCAAAACATGTCTCTGCAGATGAGAAAAGCTTGTACTGCTGTGGGATTTCAGCAAGGAGTTCTGACGATTAGGACTAAATATAATTGGATCTTTTGCTGCGTGACAACTTGGTTCTCAATTTTTTTTCTGACATCAGTTTGTATGCTGGGGGCTCCGTGATTGTCTCATCGGGTGCTGTCGATGGTTCAGCCAATCGCCCTGCTGCCGATATGTCAGCCGATTGGCCTGCTGTCGAACTGTCAGCCGAAGGCCTTGCTGTAAACTGAACGTGGCTCTCTGGTATCACCATTAGTGCTGAGTGAAGTGTGGCTAGGGCACAAGTGCCCCCCCAGGAAGCTGGGAGATGCAGGTAAGCTTGTTTGCCACAGATCCAGTATATGTCCATTAATGCAGCAGTGCCTTTTTTCATATCTGGTATTATTAAAGTCTTATTGCACTGCTGTGCGGTTCCCATATTCACCTTCCCTTCTCCATGGAAGCAAAGTTTGTGCGGTATTTCCCTTTGAATATTTATGGGTCCCTCCAGGGGTGTGACCCATGTCAGCTTGGTGATATGCTGTGACCAGATGGGGATGCACGTTTCTTTTGCCCACTCGTATGTTTCGTCTGGCAGCCCTCGAAGCCCCTCAGCTTTGCATTTAATCGTTTCATCATGCCACTTGTCATCTGCATACCTTGTCCCTTTTATGATGAAAAATGGCTCTTGGAGGCAGATTACTCCTTGTCGTCTGCTGGTGCATGTTTGTTCATTTTCCAATTTTTCCATGGCGACTGTGTGTGCCTGAAATGTCTTTTTCATTCTACACAGCATCAGATGAATCAAACATTGGGCCTCAGACAAGGGTACTTTCTGTGGAACTAACATTTTTGGGGTTCCAGTTGCATGAGGAATAAGTGAGCACACGTAGCAACTTTCATTACTTGCTTTCTTTGCTGCGGCGCTCATGTCTGATTGCCATTTATTTGATTGGTCAGGGTGTCGGGGGTCCTCTATTTCATCTAACCCCAGATTGTGATAAATATCATATCTGTTTTTTCCCGCCCCCCTTTTTCTCCTCCTTCTTTTGTTTTTTAATTGGGTACTAACTCGTTGATATTGCAGCGGGAATATTCTGGACCATGCATCATCAATGTTGTTCATGGTGACATGTGTGTATTCAGTAGTGGTTTATGGTGCCGTGTGTGTGTGTGTGCATGCTTGTATTTCTGGAGTTAGTCAACCAATAGTCATCATTTACATTCCATCCAAGCTCTATTTCCTTAGCCATAGTATTACTCAACAATGGAATAGCAGTTTTGTTCACGTGTAGTTGTACATAGGGTGGTGTTGCATTTATGCTATTTGATTCAACATTATAAGTGTCCTTCAAAATGGTTGTTACTCCAGTCCATATTAGTTTAGACCCTGGTTTTGTCATATCAGTCCCGCTCCCCCCTTTGTTCATTTCATTTGCCACAAATAAAACAACGTTATAGCAAATAAAATGAAACATCATTATTGCAAATAGTATGGCAGCATATTTAATAACGCATTCCACATTACTTAATCTACTGGCCCTAGTGGCATCCCTATTTCTATCTAACATTTCAGCTTGCTCAGCCCTTTCATCGCATTGGCTCATGTTGAACCTATGTGGGTGAGACAAATTCGTTAAGTCATCATGAAAAGAAATACATTTGCAATTGTTCATTCTTTTCATATTTTTGCTCAATTAGGCATTTAACAATTTCTTTACATTTATCATGAAAACAATGAAGAAAAATAGAAAAAAATAACACAATTCATATGAGATTTAAAAAGAAAAAAGAAAAAAGAGAGAGAGAGAAAGACAGAATATATATATAAAAAAAAACATTTTGCTTTTTCACTATTCTTTCCCTGTCTTAGTTGCAGTTTTCATCGTGTCAGACTGTTTTAGCGGTGCCATCCACACAGTTTGTTTCATTTTGGGGGAGTGCGACACTGCACGCCCTTCTGTGAGACATGATTTTTCTGCTCCAGAGTCTACCATAAAGATAAACTGCTTGTTTCCTATCTCTGCGGCTACTAGTGGTTCCTCATTTGCACTTTGTGTGGTGGATAGGACTCGACACGCAAGTGCTCCCTGTGGGCTGTCCTAGTCTTGGTATCTTTGCTGACCTGGCACTGAAAAAACGTTGTCACCTACGACCGTTACGCCACAGAATGGGGGAGGAGCACCGTTTGCGGCCGCTGCAAAATGGTTATTGTTTATGTTCCCTACTGGGTTTTGTCTCGCCATCGGCTGTAGTGCGTTTTGCTGTTGTGGCTGCTGCTGTTGCTATGGGACTGGCTGTCTTTGTTGCATTTGGGGGTCATAGCAGTACTGATCTTGTTGTCCCCCTCTCTCCATTGGAGCTCCACAAGGGCTACCTGGGTGTGGGCAGCCCCACCCCTGTTCATTGTTCATGGGCTGCTGCTGTTGCTGCTGAAAATACCCTGATGGTTGCATTCTACAATCTTGTGAATAATGTCCCCATCTTCCACAATTCCAACATGACCCCTGTTGTCCTCCTCTTGGTGCTTGCCCACCATACCCTCTGTTTCCCATTCTTCCGTATCCTCCCCTCTGCCTGCGGTACCCACCTCTTCCTTGGGCCGGCCTGTTCTGCCACTGTGATCCTTGGCATGGCTGTTCCTCTCCGTTCCACTGTCCTTCGTCCTCTCCAACCCACTGCGCTGCTATCCCAATGGGTCTTCCTCCCGCGTTTTCCTCTCCTTCGTTTCCTCTGTCTGCGGTTACACTGGCAGTAATGGTGGCAACCTTCACTAATTTTGTCTGCACTAATTTTGCTTCGTCGGCCAGCCTCTTTTGGTGACCTCCTTTTCTTTCTCTTTGATCCTCCTCCAATGGTGTACAATTATGCTCTGAATTTCAGGCCACCCTTTGGCTTCGATCCCTGCTATTTTGTCCAAGGCCTTCTGCTCTTCTTTCGGCAACCCCTTTTTAATGATAAAATAATATAAAGCTGTTGATTGATTCCATGCCGTACCAGTTTCGCTTCTCCATAAGTCTTGCACTCGCAAAATGAATTGCGCAGGATCCTCGTTCTCCTCCATCGTGCACTGCATCACTGCATGTAAATCTGGAACGTCTGGAAATGCACGCCGCATCCTACACTTGTGCTCGAACATTATTGAATGGTGATTCATCGTGGCGATCACAGCTCATTGTTACTCCCGGGAGCCCTGCCCTTTCCCAGATTGTGTCTGCTTGGTCCCCGATAGCTGATACTAATAAGCTTTTTACATCACCTATAGCTAACGGCACGCCTGCCGTGTTCTTTCTTCTCAAATACATGTATCCACTTACCTGCTCCTCCTGTCAGTGGGGGGGAGGAGTTTTAACAGGTTTATTTTGTTCATTTGGACCCACGGAATATAATTTGGCCTACCTGCTCCTTTATGTATCAGTGGCATTCGTAGTTTCTGTTTCTTTCCTGTTTTTCTCGGTCTCCCTTTTTTCGTTTTACTTACCAGTATGTTCCCTGTCCTCCCTGTTCGTTGTCTTAATGTACCTTGCCATAATGGTGGTGATAGTGTGTCTGAGTAGCGGCAGTTTGGCAGTGGGGAACCCTCTGCGGCAGCTGCCTCTTCGTATTCATCTAAATCATCCCATACTTCTTCTATCTCTGACTCAAGCTCGTTATTATCCTCCCAGTTTTCCTTGGGTTCGCTTCCTTGTCTTTCACCCAGATCTCCACGTTGTTGACTCTCTGGTGTGTTTGGGCGTATAATTCTTACTGGCTTGTTATTTAATTGGAACAGGAACTGTCCTGACTGCCACTCTTGTTCTTGTCTTTGCTGTGATGACGTCCCTTGCGATGCTATAGATTGCCCTGATACCGAGGATGCTGGGGTTGCATTGCTTACTGCCCCTATCGGGGGTGTGAGATCTGCCAGTGACAGCGGGGGTACCTCCCCCCCCCCTGGAAACATTTGCCCTTTGTCACATAGAGCTCTTAACCACGTTATTTCCATTTGTGCGTGTGCTAGCTGGCGATTTAAATCGCCTGTTAAACATGCTATGTCCACAGGAGGTGCACTTGTGGGGCCGTACAGGCCTCCTTTGTCATATGGTGGAGGCTCGGGGGCTGTTGCCCCGCCCTGAGCAGTGGGGGTGGGTGTTATATACAGGGGTTCACTAAACCCTACTGCTGGCCTGGTCATTAAGGGATAGATTTTTGTTACTTCGTTCTCGGTTGTAGTTGTTGAGCACTCCCCTTTTGGTGTCCCGCTTACTTCTTCAGGTATTTTCTGCTTTTCTATCATTCGGCTTGTACCTACCTCTGCCGTGGGGGTAACTTCCTCGAACATTCACCATAAATCTAATACTTCTCTCCGGTTCTGTAACTCTTTCCCTTTGTATCGTGCTAGCAAATGTGTTGATACTAGCTCCAACACTCTTTTGTTGAATGACCCTCCTTCTGGCCAAATTGGTATAACCCCATCTCCTTTTATCTCAGTGATCCACTGATCGTGGTACTTCTGCATCCTGTCGCTATATAGTGGAAGGTGCTGGCAAATATGTGCCAGTGGCTTTACTCCCCCATGGCAATGTTTCTTTTCCTTTCTTGTCCCTTCCCACCTCTCACTTGGTATGTCAGTTACAATATGTAAAAATATGTTCTTTATCAAAGCTTGCAATTATGGTATGTCACATTAGCTGATCTTTCTGAGAGGTGTTACCTGGTCACCTCTCACAATTAATTTCTTTGCCTATTATTCATCAATCACAAGTTACTTGTACTGAAATACTTTGGCGTGTTCAACAAGACATATACACAAAGCAGACGACAAACATATAATCATGCAACATACACATGCACTGCCTGCGCGCGTTTGTTCTTTCCCTATTCCCGTTACTGTCCCTGGTTTTTCTTCTTTCCTATCCTATCTACTATTTCACATTCACTCCCCACCCCTTTCACCTTCATTATATCTTTATTATATTTCTTACCTTCACGGAAAAAGAATATTCTAAAAAACTACTCCGAGTCTACTCGAGACCCCTACTATTTTTCTCTTTATCTTTATTCTGCACTTGGTCGGGACAAATGCTATGCGGCGCCGCCTTCTACCCCGTACAGGCTAGGATACCACTTCTCTTCTTCTCACTTCTTACAACACCTAATGGCCATATAAAGGATAGATCAGAAAAGCCTCACCGTCACTCACGCAGACCCTATTCTTAACTACCTTCCCTTTGTTGCTAATTCCCTTCTTCCCGTATTTCCCCTTACCTTCCTTTGGGGTCTTTGCAACCGGGACTCCACGTGTTCAGTCAGGAACTCCGATGGTCGCCGCTCACAGCCGGACCTCGCTCAGGTCCGTCCCCCGACCAAGCCGTGGCCTGCCTTGGCGAGCAGCTTTTTCGATCGGGTATTCGTCAACCGGGTACCCATGACCCTTTCTTCTTGGTGTGCACAGTCTGGTCAACCGCGGAGGCAATGGTTTTGCTGGGGGCGCCCTGGATCTCACTGCCGGGCGGTGCAGGCCTCAAGGCACCTCTCTAAATCACATTGCGGGGGTCACCAAAAATGTAGGTGCCTTTCCCCGGCTTACTACGTGTGAGAGAAAATAAAATAACCAACCCCTTTTGGGGAAGAAGGCACCGAGACCCGGCTGCAAGAGTTCAAAGGATGGTTTATTTCTCCAGCTAGGAAATAACCCAAAAAACCCACTCCAAACATTTACATCAAACTTGTATATATATCAATTAAAGTAACTCTAAGAAAAAGTGCTAAATGGACCCGATTGGCCAGGCGGTGTGGTGCTGTAGGTGTGGGTGGCATCTCTTCCTTCTGGTTGGCTGAGTGGCTGATGAGATGACAGACGTCAAATATCTTGTGTTCCACGCAGGTCAGGGTCCGGTCACTGTGGTCACTACCTAAGCTAATATGTTGCATTTGAAAAACATTATATAACAAATTATCTAAAACATTTTATGCTACTTTTCATATTTCTACACTAGTTAAGCATAATAATTATTGTCAGTACAATTGGGTCATTCGTGGCTTTAATTGGAGGCCTTGACCTTTATTGTGCATGTAAAAAGAATCAAGCTGTGTTTCACATATCTCCTAAACTTCAAACCTATTAGTATGAGAAAAAACATATATTGTAGTAAAATGCTTAAGGTTAGTAGTGGGTGTGTTGGGTGGGTTCCGCAGCACAGGCGAGGGTCTGGCACTTGAAAGAAATACCTTACAGGGAGCACAGGGTCAATATGGCAATAAATTCTTCTAAATGGGGGTGGGTGGCTTGTACGTTTATGGGGGCGAACAAGCAGAATGTGCTTAGCTCATCCTGGTTCACATGCCGGTTCTCATGCTAGCAGTGATCTCAGAGGAAGAAAACTGTATCATATTGGTTGTTGCAACTTTCTCCTGCTTCAGCGTGAGAATGGAAGCACAGAGCTTTCCTTCGCAGGGGGAGTGCAAGCGTGCGGGCCAGCCAGCTCCCTGCGCGCCTTATGTGTGTGTGTCTCTGTCCTTGGCTGCTTCGGTGGAAGGGGAGCTGAGCATTGCTGTACTATCGCAGTGATGCCTGTTTACCCAAGATGGAGTCGGAAGGGGGCACAAGAGATGGATGCCCCGTGTCCTGCTCAGTAGTGCCATCTATGTAGCAGTCAACCGTGGTTAACTTTACATAAGGGCAAGGGGCAATCCCACTACCGGAGGCACGTGGTCCAAGCCTTGTACTGAGGAGTGCATGGCGCGAGGGGGCCTGGGGACCCCTCACTCCCATACAATATTTTGACCTTTTCGTCGTTCTGAGTGTATCTCGGAAAGACGGAAATCCAATTGAAGAACAGTGGAGAACAATTCAGGCAAGGTTGCGGGTCTGGGTACCCGTGCCAATTCGTCTTTCAAATCTTCTCTTAGGCCCCGGCGAAATATAGTATATTGGGCCGTCTCTTGCCAACCCGTGACTGCAGCGACTCGCTTAAAACGGGAGATATAAGATAGCGATTCGGAGCTACCCTGACGGATGTCAAGCAGTTGTTCGCTGGCCACCAGAGCTATTTCCTGTCTTTCAAAAGTTTCTTTAAACTGAGCAGTGAATCCACTATAATCTTGTAACAGCGGACTGGCACCGGTAACTAGTGGGGTTGCCCATGCCAAGGCATTTCCAGTGAGATTAGAGATAAGAAACCCTATTCGGGCATTATCAGAGGCATAGGATTGAGGTCTGAAGGTTAAGTGTATGATACACGCCTCCATGAATTCTTTAAACTTTTATGGTGAGCCGTCGAACTTACACGATGCCAAGGAGATAGGGGGTAATTCAGCACAGGCTCTTTCTTGGTTGTCAATCCGTTGTTTATGTACCAAGTTCTCAGCCTTCACGGTCTGAAGTTCCTGTGTGAGATTATGTACTGCAGTTAGCAGTTCCTGAACTTGTTCCGCCGTAGCCATCTTGGGTTCGTCTTGACGTTGCAAACTGTCAGGGTTGTCAGCTATATCTTGAGATTCCTCAGAACTAGAACTGTCTTCTTCCTGAACCCACTCCTCCTCACCTGATTCTTCTGCAGATAGTTTGTGTCTTTGCCCCTTTCTCCTTGATGTTTTCCTTTTAGTGAAGAGAAATGGCCTTCTGCAGTTAGAAGCCACCCTGTTCCCCTGATAGAACAGGGGTGCAAGGGGCCCCCTTTCTGCAGAAGCCGGAAAGAGAAGAAAAAAGCGGGCGCTTAAAAAAACCTCTCTTGAGTGATTGAGTCTTGTTGCAGGATAGCAGGTTTCCAGACAAGTGTTGATAACAGGTAAGTTTTTGATTCCAGAAGTAAGTGGCTCCAGGTAAGAGATGAAACTTGTGACCACTGGATCACTTGGGAAAGCGCTGGATGCGGCGGAAGAAGGACACTGCAAGATCGGGGTTGCCGATGGGAAGCAAAACCCCAAAACAAAGGCTGACGCGCAACCGATGCCGGCGAAAGTAAGCGGAAATAAAAACAAGGTAACAATGAGAGAAAAATGAGAGAGGAATTAGACCCAAGGGTAGGTTGAAGTACCGGGCAGGCAAGCAAAAGGAGGAGGGGCTGAGGAGCCGAATCGAGTGGAAAGAATAGAAGGAAGAGACTGAGTGAAAGGTAGGAAACTAACGATAGTAAAGAAGAACGCCAGAACTTCTAGCCATGACAGCAACAGAGATATGAAACAAGGAAAGACAGGGAAGAATGGCACCGGGCTGGGACCGGTAAGGCTACAAGAGGAGCGAAGGGAAAAAAGGCACAGAGCAGTATTCGGAGCGTACATGCAAGAAGTTGCAACGCGCCGAACTAAACAAGGAGGCGTGGTTAAGTACAGAAACAAGGAAGCAGAAAGGGAAAAAGACTAGAGCGAGGAAACAGGACGTAGGAATGCAAAATGGAACATTACAATGGCAGTGAAGTTGCCATTGATTCCCTAGCCGCCAGGGAGATCTTCTTGTAAACGGCATGACATGGCGACCCTTGTTCTTTCCCTTATAAGTTTAAGATATGAAGCAAATGATTTGCTTTTTTATTAGAATATTGATAGATTTGTGCATTATATTTTAAAATGTTAGCACAGGAATATTGTGTAGTGATTTTATTTTATTGGTTTCTCAGTTCAATAATACCATTTAGGGTAGAAACAACATTAGTATGTGTATATAGGGATTCAAGAGATTTCAGTTGTTTGAGAATAATATCAGATTCTTGTTTCAATATATATTTTTTTATTATATAATCTTTAGATTATATAATCTGACCCTTAAGGACAGCCTTATAGCAGTCCCAATTATTGTCAATAGACGTATTTTGAACAATATTCTCAGAAAAGAAATGCCTATGCTGTTGAGTAATGAAGGGTATGCAAAAGTTAATCCTTCAAGATTGCTGTGTTAAATCTCCACTTATTTGAATTGTGACTATTCTGTGTAGTTGTTATTTGGGTATGGACTGGAGCATGGTCTGATAGTGTTATACTTTCACGCTCTGAAACACTTGTGTACGAGCACATTAGAAATAACTTATCAATATCAATATACATTCAAATTAGTATTAAGGAGAAGATTTGACATAGATTAAGAAAGGAATATGTAGTTTATCCTGGAAAAAGAATGATAGGAGTTGGAGAAAAATGTGAACTCTAAATGAGAGCGATGGATCATGCTCATTGCAACAACGAGGCCTCATTCCATAACAACATTAATGTGATCTGGTGCTTTTGAAGTGTACACTAGATGTTCTGTCCAGGAAAGGATCAATAATCTCATTACAATGTCCACATACAAGTTATATTCTGAGGATTAAAATCCATAATGTATTTTCTTAGTTCTGACCAAAAGTAAGAATCAGGAGGGGTGGGATGATAAAGATTGAGAATAGTGTATTAAATGGATTCTACTAAGATTTTAGCTAACACCCACCTTCACATGCTGTAAGAGTCAGTTCCAACAACTTTGCACTTGAATGCTTTATTGATAAGCGTGATCACCCCATTCTTTTTGCCATGTGCTGCACTTGAAAAAACCTGGCCCTCCCAAAGACGTTTGAGTTTGGCGGCTTCAGCTTGTGATATATATGTTTCGGCTGTGTTCTATTAAGGTGGGTTAACACTTTTTGTCTTTTTGTCTTTAAATAGGGTTGTGTAAACCTTTAACTTTAACTTTCCAAGAGGTTATGTTAAGTGACATGTGAGGAAAACATAAAAACCTACATTTTCAGCATTAAAAACAAATATTATAATTATTAGCATGACATTGTGGTTAGAGATGTAGTTAGAAGACCACTTATCACAGATGTGCTGCTTTCCCCGCAGAAGTGACATCAACATAAAAGGAGAGACACATAAGGGATAGGGGTAGAGAAAGTCAACCTGAATATGTTTGATGACCAAAGATAAAGATTGACTACAAATAGAAGTGTGCCCAACTGGAAACAGCCACTCCAATACATGTTGATGTTATTGAGAAAGGGGGTGGAGAGCCAATTGTGGGAAGGCCCAAATGCGCCACACTGCAGTCAAAAATATCAGTAACATGAACAATGACATCTTATGGCACTATTTAGGTAATTGGTATTGACGTGTCAATATCCTCCATTTTGTGGATTTGAGTTAAGCATCTCAGGTCCATTGGGTTTTCAAATGTAGCAGTATGACCATTGAGGGTGACCGTGAGGAAGGCTGGATTGATAATACCATATCCAGCATTCAGTTGCCTCAGAGCGGTTCTGAAGGTGAGTAGTTCTTTTCTTCTAGTGACCATTGCATTGCACACATCCTGGATTTATATTTTTGCCATCCCAGACAAGCTGCTTAATTTGTTTCTCCTTAGTTCTTATAAAATGGACATGGGTATAATTCAGAAGGGCAAATATAAAAGTCTAGAAGGAAAATGCACACACTGATGGTCACTCTGGATCTTTAGTACCACTTATACTGAGATATCATGGAGCTTTGGAAGCAAGGTATTGAGGAACATGATGGGATTACCTTTCCCAGTCCCTACTGGATGGCCTACAATCCATAGGTTATTTCTTCTATTCCTGTTCTTCCGATTTTTTTGTAAAGATTTGACTGTGGCTTCCAACATCACCACTCTACTAATAACATTTTCTGCATCGCACACTCGTCGTTCCACCTCTATCATTCTTGACTCAAAGGAAGACCATTTATCAACAAGCTCTTGAAGCTTATCAATAGTGGCCTCCATGAAGGGCTTTAGGGACCTGATACCCGTTAGAATGGTTGGCATGACCGGATCTAGGGTATACTCTTGTTGCGTGTGTGAGTCACTTTTTTGTCTTTTAAGAGTACTAGACGGTGCAGGTGAAACTTCTTTGGCTTGAAATTTTTTTGCTGCCATATTTGGTTGATTGGCCCACCAGACTTTAGCACTTTGTAAATAATAAGGCCGAAAGGAGGTGGGCAAAGCAATTTGACCGTATACCCATGTAGCTTGTCCAGAGCGTTTAGGACATCAGTGTGCAGTTGTACACAGTGAATATTGATTTGTAATTAAATGATGAAAGCCAAAATGCTTTACAACAGTGCCCCCGCCAAAACAACACCAGCATATGGAACTGATGCAGTACTTTATGTTTACTGCAAATACATAGTTGTTATATTGCTATATTCAATTAATTTTGGAATAATCCTTGAAATAAAGGATATGCAGAGGTATGGAGAGGTATGGAGAGTGGGAAGGAAATGGAAACAGACAGGCAACTACCGTACTAGACCTGGCGATATTTCTGGTAGAGCCAGAGGAAAACAAAAGGTGAGGGAGAAGGGTGCAGAAAGGGAGGGGAGGAACAAAACAAGTGACTATCGTACTAGGCCTGACAATGTTTCAGATGGTGCTGGAGGGAGGGGGGGCAACAGTAAGGGGATAGGGGAGCGACAGACAAGGTTGTTATCATAATAGGTCCAGGGACAATTCTGATAGAGTAAGTGCATAGCAGAAAGTAAGGGGAGGAGGGGAGGATATAGGAAAAGGGAGAGGGTAGGGGAGGAGAGAACAGAGAGTAAGCAGTCAAAAAGAGCGGAGAAGCAAGAGGGGAGGGCGAATACAATTGCAGAAGTCAGTAGTAACACATAATGTTGCAAGCCAGGATACAAGATGAAGATGGAACAGCATGATTAAGGGCCACCATGAGTACAAGATGCAAAGGAAGTCCAGGACAAGAGTTGAGAAGGGTGACTCACCATGAATCAATGAAGTCCATAAAAGTAAAATCCAGAATTGGCCACAAGACTGTGATGGTGAAACCAGAATGTATCAGGACAGACTCCTGTGTGCAGGAAGGGGGGGTTGCACAAGGGAACAACACAGGGGGAACCAGAGAGGGAGGGGATGGCCTGTTGGGACAGAGTGTGCAAACACATGTTGGTGCATGCTTACCTGCTGTCTTAGCAGGGGGTCGGACCCTGGATCCTCCTAGTCCAAACAGGTCCAGAGACCTGTTAGCCCTTCACTTTGGATGCCCGGGTGAGAGACGCCCTTCATCTAAGAGTTAAGAGCAGGAAGGAAGAGACAGGGCTAAGAAGGTGGGCGGGGCTTAGGCCAGGTGACCTAGATCCACTTACACCTGCTCCCCAGCTGCAAAGGAAAAGAGGCTGGAGGGCTCCTTTAGTAGGGAAAAGAGCAGCAAGCAGGAAGGCACCAGGTGGGTGGGGCTTGCTAAGTGGTGAAAAGGATTGGCAAGCAGGAAGGCTCCAGGTGGGCAGGGCTTGCTAACTGGTGAAAAGGAGCAGCAACCAGGAAGGCGTCAGGTGGGCGGAGCTTGCTAAGTGGTGAAAAGGAGTAGCAAGCAGGACGGCACCAGGTGGGCAGGGCTTGCTAAGTGGTGAAAAGGAGTGGCAAGCAGGAAGGCACCAGGTGGGCGAGCCTTGCTAAGTGGTGAAAAGGAGCAGCAACCAGGAAGGCACCGGGTGGGTGGGTGGGGCTTAGGCCAGGTGGCCTAGATCCACTTACACCTGCTCCCCAGCTGCAAAGGAAAAGAGGCTGGAGGGCTCCTTAAGCAGGGAAAAGAGCGGCAAGCAGGAAGGCACCAGGTGGGCGGGGCTTGCTAAGTGGTGAAAAGTGCCGGCAAGCAGGAAGGCATCAGGTGGGCGGGGCTTAGGCCAGGTGACCTAGATCCACTTACACCTGTTCCCCAGATGCAAAGGAAAAAGAGGCTGGAGGGCTCCTTAAGTAGGGAAAAGAGTGGCAAGCAGGAAGGCACCAGGTGGGCGGGGCTTGCTAAGTGGTGAAAAGGAGCAGCAACCAGGAAGGCACCAGGTGGGCGGGCTTAGGCCAGATGACCTAGGTCCACTTGCACCTGCTCCCCAGCTGCAAAGGAAAAGAGGCTGGAGGGCTCCTTAAGTAGGGAAAAGACCGGCAAGCAGGAAGGCACCAGGTGGATGGGGCTTGCTAAGTGGTGAAAAGGAGTGGCAAGCAGGAAGGCACCAGGTGGACGGGGCTTGCTAAGTGGTGAAAAGGAGCGGCAACCAGGAAGGCAACAGGTGGGCGGGGGTTAGGCCAGGTGACCTAGATCCACTTACACCTGCTCTCCATCTACAAAGGAAAAGAGGCTGAAGGGCTCCTTAAGTAGGGAAAAGAGCAGCAAGCAGGAAGGCACCAGGTGGGTGGGGCTTGTTAAGTGGTGAAAAGGAGCGGCAAGCAGGAACGCACAGGTGGGTGGGGCTTGCTAAGTGGTGAAAAGGAGTACAACCAGGAAGGCACCAGGTGGGCGGGGCATAGGCCAGATGACCTAGATCCACTTACAGCTGCTCCCCAGCTGCAAAGGAAGAGAAGCTGGAGGGCTCCTTAAGTAAGGAAAAGAGCGGCAAGCAGGAAGGCAACAGGTGGGCGGGGCTTGGTAAGTGGTAAAAAGGAGCGGCAAGCAGGAAGGCACCAGGTGGGCGGGGCTTGCTAAGTGGTGAAAAGGAGTGGCAAGCAGGAAGGCACCAGGTGGGCAGGGCTTGCCAAGCGGTGAAAAGGAGCGGAAACCAGGAAGCTACCAGGTGGGCAGGGCTTAGGCCAGGTCACCTAGATCCACTTACACCTGCTCCCCAGCTGCCTTGAATTGGCTCTTCTTTGGTAGGTACTTTTTCTTTCATATGCATCTTTAATGCACTGTACTGATCGACGGGCTCCATCATACCATACGTAGGACGCATCTCTGAAATAGCCAATAGTGCATGTGTATTGTGCTCTCGCAGTGCTGATGGTGAATTAGGGAGTAATACCGTATTTTGGCACCTGAGTAGATGGGGGAACTAATGTCAGGGTTCCCAAAAGGAGCTTCAGTTGGTTCTAGTTTAATTTGAACATATTTATTGATGATTGCAAGCCTTTTTAGATTATGTGTAGCAAATAACAAGTCAATGGTTGATGACACACCCATAGTGCTACAATGAGTTCAAATTAAAGAGGAAAGAGAAAAGGCCATGTGTCACTGTTTTACCGCATTGGTACACACTTACTTAAATGCGTGTAGGTGTTAAGGATTCCAATCCGGCGTCACACACCGGACCAGGACCCTTGCCCTTAGCCTAGGATGTAGCACTCAATTAGAATACTTTTTCTTTATTTCTAGAATTCTGATTGAGCTGGCACTCAGCCCAACTCACACCACCTTTTATGAATACCCCGGGTCACAATGGACCATGAGCCAGGCCGGTTGGTAGGAATGCAATATTTATTTTTTTGAAATTCAAAGAAAATCCCACAACTTTAATATTGGGCAGCAATCACCAATGGGGTGATAATTACAATGTAAACTGATGAAATATATTTGGTTGACCTTCTATTAGAACATATCCAAAGCACAGATGAATAAGAGCAATTTTACTGTTCGGGTAGATAGTACCCTAGTTCAGATTTCCCCCTGCAATACTCCCTGAAACCCCAATTAAGCTGGGAGTAAAGTTGTTTGTGATTTCACAGATTTTTCCTGACACGGCCTGTCATTCAGTGAGAAATGCTATCTTTAGCTGGGGCACAACCTGAATATGGCTGGGCAGAGCTGGGTCTCACTGGATCAGGACTGTGTATTGTTGAACAGTTGAAAAAGGGCATCAGGGCGGCATCACTTTAAATGTAAACTTTTTCCCTTTTCAATGGCAAATTCTGAGCGAGCAGCAAAGAAGCGCTGCTTTTCAACTCTTTTCTTTGGTGCACATAAAGAATCACACTGGCAGCCTTACTCGTTGTGTTCCCTATTCCATCGTGGCCCATATGTGCTTGGCAAAGACAGCACAGTCATTATTGTGGTGACTGCAAAACACAGTGTTTAAAGCAAGGTGATAGTGCCCAACAGTGCCAGTGCAGCCATTTTGTTGGTAAATGCTGAAGTGCAGATTGGTGATGGAAGAGCGCCTGACGTTTCAATTTGTAACGTGAAAGTGCTGGGAAATGTAGTACACGAGTACACGGGAAGACTACAATTTCAGCATTTGGTTACATCAATTCTAGATGTTGATAGCAAGTGAATACCTAAGAAAGAAAGTGAGTAAGTTATTAGCTGTATAATAGAGCAAAAGTGATTTATAAGAGGTGCCTAACGCAGCAAAGCCTCAGAGTGGTTCAGTAGTATTTGTCCATATGAGCCCAAGACAGTGTGACATATATGGTAATGCATAGTGTTTAGTATGTATGTAGATATTTGTGTATGCCTCTATGTATTTAAGTGATTTCTAAAGTGCAAACCTAGCTGGGAAACATCTAAGCACTTTACAAAGTTGATGTACTTTGTGGTTTACAAGTAGGGCATAAAGGCTGCAGAGGAGGTGAAATATGTGTGAGAACCACAGGAGAGGAAAGTGTCTGCAGCAGAAAAAGTAGGTTTGAGCAGTGTGATCAGCATTTGTCAAGATGTTCTTTGAAGAGAAGGGTCTTTTGTCCTTTCTGAAGTACAGGATAGAGGTACCAGTCTGTCTCTATTTCTAACTTGATCTAGAGACAGAAGGAATAGCAACAGCTTACCATATTATAGTTGTTTTCATCTTGCAGTTCTCTGTTTCGAGTCTGGTGATGTCATGGCCTCTAGAAATTGTATCTATTTTGGCCAGGGAGTACGCAGGTTTGCAAATCAACATAAACATATCCAACTTCAGGCACAATCTAGACATTTTAAAGTTAGAGGAACATGTGTTGTTTATCATTGTATGTGGTTTATGCTGTTGCAAGAAATCACAGACTTAGTTCCATCATTAGCTTAGGATTTTGAAAAAGGAATATAGGAGCAATGTCAGATAGCAATCTGCTATCTGACTGTGAGGGTCAGATAGCACAGCGACTAGAGTGTTTGCAGGTTTGAATCCCGGCAGGGCCAAACTCAGCCTTTCATCCTTCTGAGGTCAATAAACGAGCATGTGTAATAGTAAGCAGCGCTCTAATGCCTGAGGGTTCATAGAGCTATATAAAAAAAAATGTGCAATGCAAATGTGAGACATATGTCCAGAGCTGCACATCTGGTGTGAGGCCTATGTATATTTGACTGCTTTATTTCCTGGTCCTCCATATTTTCTTTTGCTTCTAGGGTAGCATAGACATTGTAGTGTTGGGATGCTCAAAAACTACCCTGTCCCCACTCTGAGTCTCCTCACACAGATGCATGTGTGTTTCGCACTGGTTGGTCGAAACCTTTTCTATATGAGTATAGTGTACAGTCTGCTTTACCATCAGTGTATAGGGAATCCAATACCAAGTCCCACACCCACATATTTTGTCTTGTAGGAGTGTTGGGTAAATGGCTGTTGCCACATATGCTCTTAACCTCTTCATACACGCATGTATGTATGCCTTAATGTAGGCATGGCGTTTATAAAGCATGAACATAGCTGGGAAGCAATTGTTTAAAGCATGCACATAGCTAGAAAGTAATGGAGCACTGCACCTAGGAGACACCCCCAGGCTGTTCCCCAGGAAAGATTTTGAGGTGGGGGTATGTTGCTCCTTATTTTTAAACTTTGAGAGTAAATGCAATTTCAAGGGAATTAAAATGAAGTGTCTCCTTCAAATGAAAGTAAAATGTATGCAGCATCCATCCAATGTGGGGCACACGTTTAAACTGTATGATAACCATTATCCACATCATGAGATAAAAACAGGGTTCTCTAACCGTTAACAGAAAAAGCACAGACTGAGCAACCCTTGCATGCAAAGAATAGGAACAAAAGCAGCATAAGCTTCGCTCACACAGAACAGGCCAGCCTGAGTTGGAGATATGCAGACTTTCCTCCCTTAAACAGAAAAGGCAAGTCACGGAAACAACAATGTAAGCTTTCACCACGTGGAACCAGTGGAGTGGATCAGTCTATGGTAAATACAAGGAAGCAGATTTACCACTGAAAACATATAAGGAATGTGTGTTTGTGGTAGAATCTCCCCTCACATAGAACATGTGCTACACAGGCTTCTGGAGAGCACACTCCCCATCTAATAAAGAAAGCAATAACCGTCAGTGCATCATGCCATTCTCACATCAATCAGGTCTCGTCAGTGCTAGAATACCACACACAGAACAGATCATTTGGGTCTCACAGCAGATGAAGTTCCACTGTTATAGAAAATGAACTGCATGTGATGCAGCAGTGCAAGCACACTCACACTGAACAGGTAAACGGAGGTACCTTAGCAATGCAGGTTGCACTCGCACAGAAGTACAGCATAGGCTTCAGCAGGGCAAATTCCCATCACAAAGAGCATGCCCAGCATGGGCCCCTGCAATCATAACTCTGCCCACATGGAATATCATTGGGACATGCACAGCAGTGGGAGCACCATCTGCCTTGAACAGGGATAGTTCACTGCCTGTGCAGTGCAGGCTCTACAACAATATAACTAATATCACACTAATAGTAACTAGTCCAAATATGAGGCTAACTCAGCGTTTGGAATAAGAAAAAACCCACATAGTAGGAACACAAATTAGAAGGAATTTAGCCTCAGAAGGTTACATAATGTCTGTACCGATTCCTAGCAAATATACAGCTGATTTACTTTCTTAAACATGTTGCAGAAAGTGCTGCTAATATTATGCAGGAGGATAATCACCTTTCGTTATTCCTCTACAACATATTTGATAACCTCTGTATGTATTTTAACATTTAAGACAGATATATACATGGACAATTACAGAGAAAAGCGAACAGGACTTGTATTATGTATTTTGACATTTGACAACAGAAATGTCTCTTGATGATTAAGTCCTCATTTCCCGGAACTAAGACTACTGACGGGTATGCCTATGTTGTCGTTAGATACTGCAGAGAGCTAAGTGCTCAATGCTAACATCTATAACTAAGGTGTGATGTTGGCTGGACAAAGATAGCCAGGCATCCTTTAGAGGTCTAAAAACGATCTACTGAGGTAATAATAAACACAGTGCTTAGAAGTTGGAGGAACTCTGCATGATTTTCTGCGTTTCTTTTTCAGTTCCAAATGTATGCATTTGTTTTTTGTTTGTTTTGTAACAGTGCTTGCACTGCCTGAATAGACAGGTTGAATATTTCGATTTTAGTCTTGTCGATGAGACTGTGACCCCTTGTAACACAATCAATCACCTTCAAGTGAGGGCCCTTCTGCAAAAGTCACAATTTACAGTACCATTTACCACATTGACTGCAAGTGCAGGTTGAATGGATCTTTGAACAGACATTCTGTACTTAGGGCTGCCACAGCTCTTTTTTTGAAGTGGGAGTATTTAACACAGTTTTTATAATTAGAGAATACTTGAAATTGTCAGAGTAAAAATTAATTGCCTGTACAAGAGTGTAAAAGGTTTAAGACAGGTAACCAAACATGACTAAACGTGAAAATAAATAGAACACATTAGAAATAAACAGAGTTTTGTAGCAAAGATATCTGGATTCAAACAATGCATGAATGGGTATGAAAACACCACAATGATACATCTTGACGATAAATGCACACAATACAGGCACTCAAATCTTTCTTTTGGGCAATGCAAGCCTGTATTCCCTGAAAAAAGCATAATATGTTTGTTACAAAGTATACTTCCCAAATGTAACTTATTTTTCCAGACTGTACCTGTTGTGATCCTTTAGCAGCTAGGAAAATACATGAGCATGCATAATGTTCTGCTCCATGAGGACTGCTGATGTAGGTTTGAATCCCTGCAGGGCAACTCCGCCTTTCATCATTCCGAGGTCAATACATTGAGTATCACGCAGTGGGATATTAGTATCAACTTTTATTAGAGCTCTTAGATGCCTGTGGGTTTGTAGAGCTATATTTAAAAAAACAACAAAAAAAACAGTTGAAACGTACCGAAAAAAATACATTTCTTATCTCAGTATGGGTTGTTTCTTTCAGGCTTCGTGCTCAAAGTTCAGAGAAAAAATGTCTGTTTAAAGACCGGTCCTCTACGGCCTCCGATTTTATCCATGCAGCTAAGAATCAAAAGATGTGGCCTGGTTTCTGTCAAATCACCAGCCCTTTTCATTGAAAAACGTGCTCAATTGGTGCATTAATAATAAACATTGGAAGATAAAATGTCTCATATTTTCAAGATTTTAATGTGTAAAAAGGCCTACAACAACATTAATCTAGAGATGTACACCATGCATTACAATTGCAGTGGTTGCACAGGTGCTGTTAATTCAAAGAGGTGGTGTTTAGTGGAATAATAAGAAATTGTTGACATGTTCTTAGAAGAGTTGGCTCTTCAGTTCCTTCATGGAGAATAGGAAGGTGGGGCCAATGTTATCTGCATTGGTACATTTTCACAAAGGAATATGCTGATTACTGTTTTTCCCTTTCTGCATTTCTGTATTTTGTGTCTGGCAATGTAATAGCTTCTGTAGGTGTTCAGGAATCCAAAGAGGGTGAGCGTCTAAGCCAAGTGTTGTCCCATTGGGTGATGACTGCATTTACTAGAAACAGATATGGCCTGATGCTTGACATAATCTTCAATTCCACACCAGAGCGAAGGTGCGCTTATCAAAGCACCCACTCTTTAGGCAGCTGAAACAGAAAGGAAAATGGTGTTTTTAGTGGAATCATATGGAATCTCTTCTTGGCTGCATCCATTCAAGACTACTTATGACCATGAAGTCCTGACAGAAGCCGTATTCACCTTGATCAGACGGAGGCTCTGTATTTTAATTTCTTCCCTTGATTGAATGGGCACTGTCAAGTTTCCAGCTCAAAGAAACTTTGGTTCATAAGAGCCTTGCTCCAACCCTGTGTCGGCCATGCATGATGAGGAAGAGCCACCAAAACATAGAGGAATGGAAACCAGAAGAGCTTACCTTCAGCCTGTAGATATTAAACAACCAAACTAAACTAAACCAAAGTAATTCATCTCAGACAGGGTGCCCTTCAGAAGTTTTGCTTGCATCCATTACTGTGTGCCCACCTAAATGAGAGGCCTTGGCTGATGACGCAGTGTCCAGCCCAGCTGAGTTAGAGTCACTGATTGCACTCAAAGTGCAACTCAAAACCTTCCTCTTTGCTTCCGGTATCTCTCTTAATCTCCCCTGCTGTTTACCCGTCTGCTCCATGCACTTATCACCTGCCCACCCTATGAACATGGGCCCAGGTCCCTGCCAGTCCAGTTGCACCTTGCACTGCCTCTTGGCTCTCCCAGCGCTTTTGGTCTGCATCTGTCACCCTATAGTGCCTTCTCTCTCACCTTATGAGCCACCCATTGGGCTGCACTTTCTTATTACCTGCACTGAGCCACCCGCTGGGTGCACTTTCTGACTACCCTCACTAAGCCATTCCTAGCTGCACTTTTTGGTTTACCTGCACCACCCCACAGCCCACCTTGATACTTCTCCCCTTCCCCGCACTTGCACGATCTGCATGACGAAAGGCCTAGTAAGATCGTTGTTTGCCCTCCCTGTTTCCCCCTCCTTGTCTAGTCGCACCCAGAAACACTTGTGTACAGGTGCGTTATAAATGCCATATCAAATCACTGAGCAGTTCATTCCAATTCCCTGCCACTTCGGAAAACACACATTTGAATCACAGCAAACCAACCACACTGACCCAACGGAGAACTGCAACCAGCCGACTAATCTGTAAAAGACTGTACAGACGTTCAATGCTCATTTTGTATCCTCTTTTTATTTCTCATACCATTTTAAGGAAACATGTAGATAACTATTCAGCCCAACTTTTTACTTATGGTTTGACCTTAAATCTTTGACTGTGGTGACCTTAAGCTTTTAAAGGGAAATCTTGCTGCAGAACAGATGTGCTTAGATTATAAAGCATGGGCTCTCATACACAGAACAGGGAGCTTAAAGAAATCATCATAAAATGATTATCTGTGCCATTCCAATGTATCCCATTACAATGCACATTGGATTTCAATATAATGGTAATCCTAAAATGCATATGCTTTTCAATTTGTAAAAACGTAAACTGTATAAACCAGTTGTGGCAACACAGGTTTTATCTTACTACAGCTGAAGGGGAACATTGATTCGTTGTATCCAAACACATGGCCACACTGGTTTGAATATAGACACTTATTTGTATATTAGTATTTTCAAAAGCAATGAGGGACTCTGTGGCATGAAGGAACTACTCTGATATGTTCTATGAGATGGTACCGACTCAGGTTCGTCCAGGATAATGGTTTAGCTTGCTATGATCTAACAAAGGAGACATATTGATTTCTAGATCAGTCTGATTCTGGACATCCATCATTGACATGCCAGGCAATATTTCTCTGAACAAGAGTACCAACAGCAAATCCATATAAATCCAAATCCAAATCCATATAAATGTGCATGAGCTACACGTCTGGACTTCACTTACCGAATCATTTCAACATTTGCCAAAAAGCGTACAAAGCCCTCTACTAAAAGCAAGCAGGGTCAAATAATCTGTAAGTGAGTTGGTATCTGCTCACTGGGATTTGCAATCACGTTTTAATTTACTGTGTCATTACATAGCAAGATTATGCATTTGTTTACCTGCCTGGTCCTTCCTGCAAAGGGAGTACAACATCAACATACCTGACAATTCGCCAATGAACGCTCCACTCATACATATCAGAAACCAACACACATGTATCTAATACAACTATGCAGATGACACCCAAATTGCCTGAAAACTAACTGCACAGACTTTAAAAAAATCAACAGTCATTGCTATAAGCATATCTTTCAGAGAATGCTATGTTACCAACACAGAGGAATGCTGAACCCAAAAAAGGAAAATCATAATTTGCATAACTAAGACAATGCAACCCATCATTGATCGAAAGAGACACCCCTCAGCACAAAAGCACCGTGAAAACAAAACAGGATCCTCAGATCCTTCAGAACATTGTAGCACGAAATTGAACATTTTGCAGCATAAAAAGAACACTTTCTGGTACAAATAGTTGTATTTATTGTAGAATGTTTAATTGCAAATATTATTGGTCTGGGGGGGTGTGAGAGTTCCACGGTTTGAGACAGATATGTTGCAAGAAAGAGGCAGTTTGTATATTAGGCTGCAAGAGACCCAGGTTCTGCATGTTGTCTCTGCTAGAAAATTAATTGAAAGAGTCCCATGAATAGTGTTTGTTTTGCTCTACATTTTTGATTTGAGGTGCACGTCTATTTCATTTCAACTTTATTGATCCTTATCATATGTAAAGGTGCAAATATTTCACTTCTATCTTATTTTAGCAAAACTAGTAAAGCGCGACAAATGTCCAAAAGCACCTGGCACTAACTTGAACAGGACGTTGGAACGAGAAAACAAAAAAAAGATACGTCTTTAAAGCAGTCAACCACAATCCGCATGGCAAGAGGAGGGGAATTCCAGAAGGAGGCAGCCCCTACTGAGATAGAAGACTGCAAGTTCCAGTGACGAACATAGAACTTGAATTTAGCCTGCAAATACAATGCTCCAAACCCATGCAGCGGCCCTTGCACTAAATAAAGTGCTTTGTATTGAGTGCACTTTGCAACTGAAAGCCAGTGCAGGCTGCGCAAGATGAGGGAAATATGAGCAGACTGGGCAGTAGCAGTAGCCACATGAGCCACCGAATTCTGGAGAATCTGCAACTTCTGGATCAGATATGCTGACTGCGAAAGAAACAAGGAGTTGCAGTAATCTAAAGAAGACGAGCCGGAGAAGAGCCACCGGGGTGCGAAGATGTGAACTACAAAAAAGGAAGAACCCTACGAAGAATTTCTTTTCAAGATGCCCCGTCTGACAGACCACACTAATCTGGGCATCCATCAAAAGAGATGACCTGATTTTAATCCCCAAATCTTTGACCATAGCACTGGGGTCGGTCAAGGGCCAAGTGAGACGGGCCAGAAAGGAAGAGAGCAGTCAGCAGCAGTAGCAGAGGGTCCCACCACCAGTAAATCTGTCTTACCACTGTTCAGTTTAAGGCAGTTGTTCCACATCCATTGCCCCATCACTTCAAGACACGTCCTAAACCTGACTGAGGTTTCCGGCAGTGATAGGCCTTGCCGAACTAGGATCAGAGTATTGTCAGCGTACGCATAACAAGAGAATCCGTGCAAGATGATGAGTTTGGTTAGAGGAGGGACATAAACATTCATTAAACAGCATGAGGGGAAATGGCAAAGCCTTGGGGAAAACTACAAGCAAGAACAGTCGGGGCAGAACGGAAAGGTGGGAGAGAGAGAGATTGAGAACGATCGGAAAGAAAGGATGTGAACTAGGCCAAGATGGCACCAAAGATCCAGTCCCAAGCAAGGTAACCAAGCAGGATGGCATGATCCTATTCTGTCAAAGGTGGTGGACAAGTCAAGCAATATCAGAGCTCTCATACCACCTTGGTCATGCAGCTGGGTGCGGTCATCAACATTTGAGGCCAGACCCTCCTCTGTGCTGTTTTCTGGTCGAAAACCAGATTGAAAAATGAGAATTCCTCAAGAAAGGAGGTAAGAAGAGGACAGACTAAAGACAGACTAAAGACTCAAGTAATTTCATAAGAAATGGAAGAAGGTATATAAGGTGAAATTTTGCCGAAGCAGTAGGACCAAGTGTAGGTTGTTTTAACAGAGGAATCACCAGCACATGATTGAGAGAGGTAGGTATCTGGCCTGTTTGGAACTAAGGATTCACTTTTTGTGTTGTCAGTGTGACAATCTGGATCATAATCTCCTTTAAGGGAGGCAATGGGATGGCGTCCATCAGGGGTGGCTGATTTCAGCCTATTCATGGCTGACATAACTTCCTCAGTGGTAAACATGGGAAAAACATCCCAAACCGGACCGACAGAGGCAGGCAGCTTCTCTGGCTGAGGATGAAGTGGACTCAATCTGAGTGCCTGAATATCCTCGTGGATTTTCTCGAGTTTATCCATGAAAAATGAAGAAAGAGTCATGTAAAGATTGAGACGTGGGTACGTAGAGGGTCTGATAGAGAGCGTACCAATTTAATTAACTCACGTGGTTGAATCAAGGATGTTTCTTCTTGTTGGTAAAAGAAAGTACGCTTGACCTCAAATATAGCTTTGTGGATCTGGACCGAGGCCAGGTGCTGGGTTAACATAGCTTCAGAACAATAATTCAGGTGCCACTTGCGATCTGCCCTTCTCCGCTGAAGACAGAGAGCACGCAATTGGTCACTGAACCAAGGTTAAGATACTGGATCCTTGGATTTAAGATTTCAGAACCTTAAGAGGGCCAACACAGTCGGCTATTGTAACAAAAGACTGGGAGATAACATCTAAATCAGGCGAAGAGTGATCCGAGCACAACAATTCAAGTTGATTAGCAATGTGTTTGTGCTTGCACAGTTTATGCAGCTCGTGGCACCATCCGCCTTCCAGGAGAAAGAGATAAGAAAGTGATCAGATCAACACAATGGGAGAGTGGAATGGACTGTGATTTCGGAATGAGAAGCAAGATACGGTCCAGGGTATTACCCAATTGGTGAGTCGGGTAAACCACCAACAGAGTGAGGGCATGCTCACCCATAACCTCAGCAAACCTAACAGCCATTGTATCTAGAGGGCTGTTAGGTTTGCTGAGGTTGAAATCGCCAACTATCCAAAAATTGGAGTGACAAAGTTGAAGATCAGCTGCAAGCCCCGGGAAGGATTCTGCAAATGATGGGTCATTGCCAGAAGGCTGATAAATCACCAGAATGTAAATAGTTGAGGAAAAAGATAATGAGAAACGGGCAAGCAGCACATCCATGTTAATATCATGGTTAAGGTGTAAAATACTTCTCGAAAACCGGTTACTAAATATGACCACCACACCACCAACAGGGTGATCAGAGATGCAATCAAGATGAAAAATATTAAGGCCAGGGGGGGAAAGCTGAGTTATAGCGGGTCATGATGACTCACACAGCCATGTTTCAGTGACAAATCCAAAATCCTGATGGCTTTCATGGCAGTGGGCAACAAGAGAGAAGGCATTCAGCAGAAGGCACTGTAGCTTACGTTGCATAGGTGCTGTGTTGCAAGATGGCTAAGTGCAAGCAAAAAAGCGCATTGGAAATCGTGTAGAGGAAGGAGCAAGATCAATGTGTTTGTCCCAGATCCACCTAGACTGTCTCACCCACCCACAGCCCGGACAATCACTGACAGGCTTTACTTAAGCCCAACTTTGGTGTGAAGGAGACGTGTCCCCTGCACCCATCCGCTGTGCTTGCGGGTCACTGAGCCATTATATGGACACATGATATCACTGAGAGCAGACCCCTCCCTTCTGCTGGAGGCAGAAAGTAAAGACTGAGCTTTAAGGGTGTGTACAGAAGGAAATTAAACATTAAACAGCATCAGCCAGGCACAGGCGCTGTGCGATGTGGATCATGGCATAACAGGAACAAAAGAAAAGTAGAATTAATACATTAAAATAATAAAAGGCACCGAAAAGAAATTAAATAGTAATAGCAAAAGCGCAACCAGTCAACCACAGTGGTCCTGGAGGTCCTGGACCTAAAAGGAGCACAATAGAAATGAAACCAAGGAAAAATCAGAAACTAAATGTTCTATAATTGCTCTAACACCCTTCTCACTCAACAACATTACTCACATTCATCAATTCTCCATCACAACTTAAACCCTTCTCTTAGCCAGTTATGTGCATACTCCCTACCTCTATTACACTGGCAACTCACAATCCACACTTCCTAGTCCCTGCCACAATCCCAATGGGGCTCCCAACTCACACCTTACGCTCTCCTTACACTCTCCAGTTCCTCTTGCAGTCTACAGTCCTTCATTCTTTCCCTGTGTATTTTTGCCCCAAAGTCCCCCTTTCTTCACAAATGTGTGCCTCGTTCTGCATCTCATGTCCTTTCTCCCATCTATTGGACTCTTCCCCAATCCTGTCTCCCATTCTGCTCTTTGCTCCTTTCATCACCAAATACTATCTATTTCTCCCTGGTTGTTCCCGGTTCCCACAGTTGCTCCCTTTTTACCCCAATTGCTCCCACTATGATTCCAAGTCGCTCTGTCTTTCTCCCTAGATATTCCCACCCTATTCCACTGCACCCTCTCTTTCATTTCCTACTGCTCCCCTTGGCCCATCACACCCCCTCTTGCTCACTGATCCCTTGCTGGCCCACTGCTCCCAAATTAAGTTATTTTTCTGAAATTGCGTCTTTAATTATTTTTATGTGATGATTGTTTTCTTTTTTTAATGCAGTTTTTCAAAAACTGCTATGTTCGTTCTTCCCTGTTCAAGATGCTCATCCCATCCCAACCCGAACTGGCAAGGAGAGCGTGTTGCCTCAATCGCTGATGGGAGAGGCAACTGCATTTCTCCACATGGACAGAAAAGAACATCCTACTCGACTGGAAGTCAAAACAAAGTCTGGAGGGGGAATTTGTGGGATGTATTGACCCACTGTGCTAAATATGCAGCCTCACTCTGCTATCTATGGTGCCAAAAACAGTAAAATGGCAGCAGAACCCTTGTGCACGCCAAAATCTCCAAAACCACATTTTTTTCAACATACAAAAAGATGGCTGCACAACCTGCCACTCATGGTTCATGTGTGGTGGAACAGAGCACACGCTGCAGAAAAAGTGCCAGTGGGCTCTAGGACAAGTAAACAGAGTGCAGAGGGAGAAGCAGTGCTTTGCAAGCGAAACTCCAAAATGTGCCTGTAAATGACATTTACTTTGCTGCTGAAACTTTACAATGCCCGTACATAACATTTTCCAACACTCAAAATCTTGGTTGGCGCTAAAATTCATTTAATCTAATGAAGCACTGTGAATTGATAAGGTCCTGAAATGTTAAGAGCAAAACACCTTCTCAGCAAAACTTGACTGCCTGTGAATGACAATTCCTGTCAGAAATCTGTGTGCAGCCACACTGAGCTACCTGTGAGTGACAGCCCCTATCAAATGGGCTCATCTGATTAAACTTTAACGTTGTCTATACTAAAGGTCTGCCAGATTAGCAAATATAAAAGGACTGTTTCTGAAAGAAAGATGAATCTCAGTTGGTTTAATCCCACAGGTTAAATCTAGAATATAAATGGTATATGTTATCTGATGCAACACGTTTGTTTTATGCTGGATTTCAGGTCAAGAAATTAAGAATTAACCTAGGCTGGCTGGGCCTGCAAGAGGTTGAAAAACAGGTTTGCACCCAAGGGGAGGGCATTGCTCTCAGCAGATGCTCACTGACACATGATAATTGTGGGGTATTCCAGACTTATGTCTGCTGCCAGGGACTGAAGAATGGCAGATTCTCCAGGCCAGGAAATGGATGTGTGAAGAGGTCATAAACTAGGCTTGCAGAAGGAAATCCCAAATGTGGGGGCTGCACCTTGCCTCCAGAGACAGACACAAGGCTGACCATTTGCTGCTAAAGAATATGTAATGAACATTTTTAGAGATTTATAACTCGCTATCAGAAGTAGTGAAAACTATAAAACGGGCAGATTTTTTAATCTAATTTTTGGCCCTACAGTTGAAAACTTGGTGGAACTGTGCAGAATATTCTGAACAGGAATGGCAATATATGTGGTTTTATGGGAACTGTATCTATGCTAGAATTGTTCAACTTTGCAAACACATTCCTATGGTAAACGTGCATATTTTTGGAAATTTGGAGACATTTTGGAAAATGTTTTCATGGCGAAATGGACAAAATGCTGCAGAAATCCAAAACAAGGTCTTACAGCTGTGGGATTTTGATGAACAGCTACTCCATAAAATATGTAATCCTTGTATGTGATTTTTGAGAGGTTACAAATGTATAAATATGTATTTAGGACAACATTCGATTTTGATACTAGTGGCTATGGGAGGTTTCTAAGTATTGTAAAAATCAAACCATAAACCTGACATCATCTGTCTTTGATACAATCACCCAGATGCAAGGTGGAGATGAGGGCTCTGATCCAATCCCGTTTCACAGGGGCACATTTAGTTAAGACGGCCCATACACCCATTTGGTGATGTCATTTGACAGGATACATAGGGACATCTGACAACACATAGGACACACTCTCTCTTCTGATTCCAGTGTAGCACTTTGATCCAGTATTCAACATCCAGCCTTCAACATACTTCTAGATCCAGATGCCAATCACCAGGCCAAGTGGTAGCTGAACCATTTTTAGCTAGGCCTCAATCCTCAACTAATCCTCACAACCCAGTGAAGCGCTGTGGTGAGGGGAAGCATCCTGAAACTATCTGGCTTGCTACCATAAATGCTTGCCTGATGAACTCGCCATCTCACTGATCTGAAATATCCAGAAAATACAAGGGCAGATCCCGTGCAGTTCCGGCGACCGGCCTAGCTGATCCTGTCTCGCCTGATGTGCCGTCCTTCCCTGATAGACCCGATCCAATTGACCAGAACTTTGACGGGCCAAAAATCTGAAATCCCATTAGATTGTGAATATTAACAGGATACTAGAGAACTATTGTATGCCTTGCCTTATTTAGTTCCACCCTAATCTCTGAACTATCCTTACTTTCATAACCAGTAACAGTGTCAAAATCTTTAGTGTTATCCTATACTGTCTCTTTGCTAAAGCGACATTTTCATAGTCCTTTTATTTGTGTAACTCTTAGCCCTAAAACCCTCTTCGAGTGTTTGGACAGGTTCCGCCAGGGAAGGTGCTGGAGATCTGTTACTGAAGTCATGAATCAGTCTCAGAGCCTACTTCGTCCCAACCTGGTTGTCTAGTCTGAATGCACTCGTCTTGAGTAAAAGCATAACCCATATTTCCTGGTTTTAAACTGAATTTCTTGTCCAAATTCGAGTCTTTATTTTCGAAAAACACCTCTCACTAAATCCTCTATAACTCCCTCAGTTCTAAAGATAGAAACACAATTTCAACTCTCACTGATACCTGACATCCTTAGCTATCTCCACAACTAAAATTTCACGTGTCTTATCCACTTTAACTACACACACAGAGAGCATCCACTTATGAAGTGATTCTTTCAAGACCATATATCCAAATTGTTTTGTGTAAAACTGTAAATACGACTGCGTTATTGACTAAACCTATCACTGAAGATGACGACGTGCATGACTGTGTCCGATACGAGGGCCTTTAGGATGGTATTCCCAAAACACGTGACTGCACTTTAAATGATGGGGAGGTGTCTTTTGTTGACAGATTGTCCACTACTGACCAGGAGAGTGGCCAGAGACATCCTGGGGCAGCAGTGGTATGATTAGTGGACGGAGAGTATGATGTTCTTGTAAAATGCAGATTGCCAGGTCACTATTCAGCACAGACAGCAGAATGAATTGCCCTCATTGAAGCGCCTGAAGCAGAACAAAGCTGTTGGGTCACAATTTATTCAGATTCAGCTTAAGTAACCACCACCGTTCATTAAGGGCTGTCGAGGTGGATGAGAAGAGTGTTTCAGAGAGCAGACATGTCTCCTATTCAGCATGCAGCATTTCTGGATACATTGAGTAACACTCTATCACAACCATCACTCGCCAACATCATCAAATGTACCACTCACACAAGTGGTGTGGGCTTTGTGTCCCTCTGGAACTAAATAGCAGACAGGCCAGCAAATTGGCCACATATTTCCCGGATCCAGACATTCCTTAGCGTCCAGCGTTCGAAAAAATGCAGCTGCGATTTCAGGTTCTATATACTGCACTCCCAGTCAATGAAATAATTGAGATACAAGGTCAGGCACTGCAAAGTGAGACATTGGTATGGCTTAAAAGGGTGTGTGCGCAATCTCCAATTCATTTGGTTTGGAGACAGATGAGTACACAGAAGGTGGTTATGCCCCATGATGTGGCTTTAGTAGCATTTGATAAGCTTCAATATTCCGTTTTTGTGTTCAAACAGCCTGTTGCTGCAGATATTCAGATTGGTATGCACCCAATATGTGCCCAATATTCAGGAGTTGGTGTCTCAGTTTACATTCAATTGTATGCTTTGCCAGACATATAGCAGTGGGCAGACATTAAACACTAACATTAAAAAAACTGTGGGGAACTTTGCCTCTTTTCAATTTGTAAGTTTTGAGATCTGCAAATAGATTCTGTAGATATGGGGGAAAGATGTAACACCTTCCCCTACCTCATAGTTGTGTCTGTTCTCCTGTTGGATTGAGGCTGTTCCATGTGCACATCCTGGTGCCAAATCGGCTGTTAAGTATTCGGGGAGTGAAGTGTTCCTCCAGTGGGGAGTGTGTGATGCGCTTAAAAGTGACAACGACACACACTTCTTTAATGAGCTGTTCATAGAAATTGCAGATCTATTGGGAATTAAACACAATATGTGTTCCATTTATCACCCTCAGGCCAACAGTGTTGTGGAAAGATGAATGGTTTACTGAAGACAACGCTATCTAAACTTTCTGTGACATTAAAATGAAATTGAGGGCACTGTCTTCCCAAGGCCTTGTTTAATAAATTAATACATTTGAGGACCCACCCCTGTAAAAATCATCACCTCTCCCCCCACAAAATAGTGATGGGGAGATGTATGCACATGTCATTATCTCCCCTGCACAGTGCATCTGATGCTCACAGGGCCGCACCAATTTTTGGGGATGAGTTTCATTCAAATTATCTCAGTTAACAAAGTGTATTAAATACCTTTCTGAACAGATTGCTTAATGTCAAACAGAAGAAGGTGAAAACAGAACTGCACCAGAGACTGCAAGCTCACTGCCATTAGAATTGTTTCTTGGAGATAAGGTCTATGTTAAAAATATTGTCCGCAGGTGGAGTGTGCCTCGGTATAACAGTCCTTACACAGTGGTGTACGCTACTCCACTTGCAGTCAATGTAAGAATGATGGTACTGGGTGCATTTGTCTGATGTTAAGAAGGTGCCACAAACTTTTTCTCCCCAACCACCATTTATTCAGAATGTTTTTGAATTGACATTTTTCTTTTATGTAAATATAATATATGTGACATTCCCTTTTAAGGTTATTTGTATTAAGTGGTTGGACATTGTCCGACCTGTGTGTTCAGTGCTTTATCAATGTAATATATTAGAATATGCATTTGTAAGTTTTTGTTTTTTGGAATTGTCTCATGGTAACAGTGTTCCTATTTTTTTAGAAGCATGTTTTATCTTTCTTATGTGTGGGTTTTCTTTGGATTATTGTTCTATTTTTCTAGTAAATTATATGGATATGTTATATAAAGTGGGGTGGGTGTATAACCTAAGAGGGATGTGAAACTACTCATTTTGTTCATGCTTCAACACCAAGTGAAGAGCACATGACTATTAAAATGAATTTTAAACGTATCAAGATCCATGACACGACAATATGGAAGTTGCAGCAGCCGGTTCAAAGAGGTATTGATAAGGAAAACGAGTATAATCAATACAAAGGTGTAGTGTTTGATACAATGTTATATGTGCACCACCAAGAATTTAGTAATATGTGGTATGGTCACATAATGCATTGCTTAAACAGAGGTATAACAGGAGCTGTTAAGTCTGCTCCCTCATCTCCCATGCGTCTGGGACACCCAGAATGTTAGTACCCCAAGATACATTGCCCTTGAAAGCCCAGTGTTTGGTGAACTTAGCGCTGTGTTGGATTTGTAGTCTGTACCAGGGGCACAAGGTACATGTTTGCACCCATTGTACTAATGGATAAGGACGAATAAATGTGAGCTAAGGACCACAGTGCACCCCATTGCAAGCCACAGGCCACATTAAAATTGGGTGTACTATTGTTTGTGTCAAACAGATGCATTGGTGAGTTGCGCTGCAGGGTGTTTGGCTGGGTTTGGAGAAGAAATTATATGGAATGTCCACAAGAAATGTTTTACAATATGGACTGCATATGTACCAAAACTAACATAGATAGAAGCATGCGAAACACCAGTACAAGTTCAGCCAGCAGAGGAATATCAGTTATGTTTTCGCGGGCATGAGGCTGTTTCTGTAGGCACTAACACTAAGTGCAACAAGATAATGTTCATCCCAGATCTTGAAAACGATATTGCGGCCCTTATGGATTTGGACTGGGTATATGGTCAGCAAGTATTGCTGCATCTTCCTTCTTCCTGGTGTGGCATGTGTGTATGAACAAGATTGCACTCAGCCATCCTAGTGGTGCCTGAAGCTCTTCTGACAATAGCATCCAAGCAGGAGTGTCGCTAGCTATTTCAACTTCCATTCAACCACCCGAAATAGAGAAGAAGAAGCAGTCGGTAAAGCAGTAAAGGAGGAAGTTGAACTATCCGTTGAAAGATTTGTCCAAACTGCTCAAAGTGATTGCAGATAATTATAGACTGTACACCAAGATAGAGGTCTTCTTTGCATCCCTCTTGCTTGCAGGGATCCAGGCTGCAGCAAATGCTAAATGGTTGCTGATTGTTTGGTGGGCAGTGATCCAGTTGGCAAATGATACTGAGCAAGGTTTGAATGCTATCAAGAGTAATCTGTAGGTGATTAGGTGGATGACGCTTTAAAACTGTTATGTCCTGGATCTCCTGACGGCCATGGAATGCTGTGTGTGCAAAAAGTTTCGATTATCTTGCTGTACATACCTACCTCCAAATTATGCTGACAATGGGTCCCTGGCACACATCATAGTGACCCTTCACAAGTTAAAGATTGATATGGCAACTGAGCAGGTGTGCAGGTGGAAGATTGGTTTGACACATTGTTCTCATGGTTACAATCCTGGCTTAGGGCAGTGGTGGAGATATTAGTTCCGATTGTAGTGCACCTGCTGGTGTTGGTCTCCATGTGTCAGATGATGCTTCGATGTTGTGCAAAGACTATCCCGAGCAGTGCAATGATGATTGTTTCTATTGGGGCAAGAGCTGCCCAGGTACAAAGGATGGCCAGGTTCAGACAGAGGAGCCAAATAAACCACAAATGGTGAGAATTGAAAGACCAATATACACCCCAGCACCTTGATTTCACCCCAACTGGACCCAGAAAAATATGCCCAAGATGGGGGTAGCTTGCACCATGTGCATAAAGTATGGGTGTCTAAAGATGATGATTATAGAAGAAGGGCATTATCTGGGTTAGTTAATAAAGGATTAACTAAATGTGAAATGTAGGGATACACGTTTAGACCACTGCCACTCCAAAACGAGTTAGATTGCAGAAAATATATAAAACTGTGGAGAATACCTAGAGGGTGGTGTAGGGGGTCAGGGGAAGTATGAGTGGAAGTAGTCGGTGGGGAATACATGTATTTTAGGAACTTATCTAGGAGAATACAAACCATTGCTTTGCAATAGTGTCACTTAGAATTGCCATTGTAGCAGTGGTGCTGTTAATTCAAAGGGGGAGCTTGGGGAGAAGGGAGTTCTGGAGGGAGAGGTGTAGGGTTGAGTGCATCCATTATACATTGATGAGATGTTCTTTGAAGAGTAGGGTCTTCAGTTCCCTCCTGGAGTATAAAAGGGTGGGGCAATGTTATCTGCATTGGTACATTTTCCCAAAGGGATTTGCCTGATTCCTGTGTTTCCCCTTCTGCATTTCTGTATTTTGAGTCTGGCATTATATTAGCTTCTGTAGGTGTGCAGGCATTCAGAGAGGGTTAGCATCTAAGCCAAGTGGTGTACCATTGAGTGATGGCTGCATTTACTAGAAACAGATATGGCCATGTTCCATTACCACTGACAGGGCACTGCTGGGCTGAGCTCATGTCTCTATAGTCTAAAACACTGATTGGACATGTAGGGACAAGCTCATTCTGCCAAATTAATATAGTACAGGCAGTGTGCTTAATTTTTTTTAAATACTTTTTTATTAAAGTTTAGCAAAGATTATATTTTAGAACAAACATCATAAGGTCACAACTCAATTATAAAAGTAAAATATGAGAATTAACTTTCAAAAGGTTCACAGTGTACTTTTGAAGAATGCACCGTGCTAGTGATATAGACATGACAGTGTGCATCTGAAAAGGTACTAGATGGATTCCGCTTTTAGCACACCTTTATAACACAGCATTTATCGTAAGCACACCTTGTGCACCACATTTTAATGAATGTGTACTCACATTTTATGAAGGATAGATTTTTATATCTAAATCATTTACTAAGATGAGGAATTCTAGAATAAAAGCACAACGTGTACTATCAAAAATATGTCCTTAAATAATGAGGCATCATTTAATTATTTTGGCATCTGTTTTCTTTAGGGGCTTTAAACATATCGAAAATAAGCTCTTCCTATGGTGCAAACAGTCAATGGTATAACCAGACTTATGGTCCATCTCAAAACGCCACGCATGGAGATTCTGTACAGAAACTAAAGAGTTAAGTCATTGGACTTGATCCTGTATGGCTTAGATAATTGGCTTTTTGTGACATTAGCACAGTAACAAGTCAGAAAACAATGTGTGGCACCAAGTTCTTACACTCATTGTTTTGCCATCCATGACAAATTAAGAATGCTATATCTTGGAAATGCGTTTAGTATTACACATATCTTATTGTGGCTGGCCACTTGGGCTGACCCACACACCTCTATAGGGAGGCACGTTCAGACCACGGCCCCTTCCAAATTACTTAGATGGCAGAAAATATGTTTAAATGTGGAGAATGCCTAGAGGGCGGTGTAGGGGAGAGGGCAGAACAATTTGTTAAGGATTTCAATCAAGCGACACACACACTTGGTCTCGGCCTAGTATGTAGCGCACAATTGAGATGTGTTTCTCCTTATTTTATGCAGATTCAATTTTGACATGGCACACCACTCATATCACACCCCCTTTTCAAATACCCCGGGTCACAATGGACCATGAACCAGGCTGGTTGGTAAAATGCAATATTTATTTATTTATTTTAAAATTCAAAAGAAATCATATAATTTTTAATATGGGGCAGCAATCACCAATGTGGTGGTAGTTACAATGAGAATGTGAGAAATGCACTGGGTTTAACCGTCTAGTGGAACATATACACAGAACAGTGGAATAGGAACACTTTTTGGTTTAGGAAAGATAGCACCAAAGTTAGGATTTCCACCTGTAATATTCCCACAACCCACAAATAATCCCTTCTGAGTGGATAAACAGAAGCAGCAGGTATTCAGGAATAAGAAACAGGAAACAGAATTCAAATCTGACCTTCCCTCCCCAAATAAGAGAGAACAACGGATTTTAAACCCCTTGCAATGTTATGAAATGACACTCGGAAATGGACAAATAAATAATGAATGTGTGTTAAAAACCTTAAAGCAAATATAATTCCTCACTAAAGCAACAATTCAAAGACACAAACAATCACAAAGAATGGATTACCAAAAGCATACAGTTTGAAAATGAGTGGAAAGTTTAAAACAGATTGCAGCCAAATGATATGGGTAAAAGTTGCATTTTTTCAATTCCCGCCTTAAATTATCCAAATTGTTTTTAATTAAAAAAATTAGTGAAATACACTGGTTTGGAGTGCGGGTATTGGGCTGGGGGTAGAGGTATTTCACAGGGACAATATGGAAGTGAAGGTACGTCTCTAGCTAGTAAATTGGATGAGTTATGCAAGATATAAAATGTTGCGCTTTGAGTAAAATTAAGCTGTGAAATAGGAAAGGAAATCAGTTGTGACAAGAACAGTTTTACTTTAAGCTAGAGTATTCAGACTAGACCACCAAAGAGGGACACGGTAAGATCCAGGGTTGACTCACAACTTCAACCCTGTGACCCCAGTACCCAACCCTGGCGGAAACCAGTCCGATCACTCGAAATATGACTAATGGCTTATACAAGACAAAATGACTATAAAGAGATGGCGCTAGCACTAGAAATCAAGGGCAAGGTTGCACAGATCATTCTGACAGTTTTGACAAGTTACCAGGATAAGGATAGGATGGCTTAGAGAGTGGGATAAGGACAAAGGCAAGACAAGATAAGTTATGGGTTTCTATGGGGTGGTGATTTATACTTACAGTCCACTTTTAATTTTGGGATTTTTGGACCGTCGATGGTTCTGGTCACTACACAACAGCGCGCCTGGCAAACAGCAGGGCCGTTCTGGTCACCAGATGGCACTTCTGGACTGGCAATTCTGGTCACTGGCTTCTAAAGGTCAGCTGGATGGCAGGATGGCATGCAGTTAGTGGGCAGCAATCCAGGCTTGTTCAGGATGCAAAATGTACCACAACTTTCCACTTTTTAATGGGAGATTAGTGGGTTTTCAGATTTGAGGTCTTGCTGGGAATAGGATCAAAACTGCTTGCGTTTTGCAGTGGGCCCTGGAGTAGGGTGAGCAATGCTTTGGCCTTGTAGTGGGGTCTGGAATCTGTATGGTGAATGGAACAGGAACACAGCACAGGAAGTTCAGGAGAAGTGTCTGTGTCTAGAGTCTTGTCTGGCACTCTTATTTATAATGCATATTGACCTCATAAACTATATTTCTGTGCCATCTTAACTAAGCATGCCTCTGACCAACTGGATTGGACAATCAATGTTGGCTACCTCCCCTAAGATGTGACTCAGTTTAGGAGGTTGCATTTTATGATGTAAAAAGACTTCCCACAGACCTTACTGACAAAAATCAGTCATAACAGACTGTATACATTTGTATATTTGCAGCACCTTAATAAATGACATAATCAGGTTACATATTTTCTATAGAGCATAGTAGTCCAATCCTACAATCTGTGAGACATTGTTTTGTCCTTCTAATCATTTTTGGTCATTTTGAGTATGAAAGATACGGCCTAAAATTCCATTACTTTATACACATGTGTGGATTATCATAAGGGATGTAAGCATACAAATTTGTATTGGCAACACGGATACTTTTCTTATAATCTGCAATCCTTTGCAATTTCTATTCTCAAGGTGTCAGTGACTTCTACAAGGTCTCAAATTATAAAATACAAAATCACTTTTAAACTGTGAAATGTTTACATTTTTACAAAGCCTTGCTTCAGGGATAAAAGTCTTTAACATTTGTATTCAAACAATAGTCTTTGGAAGCAAATGGCAGTCCTTTGTCCTGCCCTGGACATTTCTTTTTTCTTTTTCAGCTACCACCAACTGTCATTTCCTCCAGAGCAAGGTGGAGTTTCATTGTCAGTGGGTTTAGCCTAGACTACATTCTATCGAACCTAATCATTATCACTGGGGTGATGGTATCTGCTGAGAGTTTGTGGTGTGGCTCCCTTCCTTAGGGGGATGCTTTAGCTCTGCCATCTGGAATTTCTTGATGGGAAGCTTTAGCTCTGCCATCTGGAATACCTTGTTTTTGAGTGCTTTCAAATTCAGCCCAGTCGTTGTAAAACCTTTATTTTTTTATATTTCATCCTGATTTAAAACAAGCCTGTGGAAAAACATAGCCCATGTGTGTATTTTTACCAGCAACAAACCCCTTCATATTGCTAGTTAATGGCAGGCTTTCATTCAACAGTTTACTTTTTAAATGGGCATTTTTCTCCTTCAGTTTTGCAAAGGCCATTTTTTGTACATGTGGTTCCAGCTGGCATTTCTTTTTACATTCAATTTTTCATCTCCATCAGATTCCCACTCTTTCCTAAAGCCATGGTTATTACAGCACAGATGTATTGAAATTGACATGGCCCAGATAGCTGAGGTTTGATACTTTGTAAAGCAAATGAACGCGTTTTCCCATGCGGGTAAACGTGGAGTTCCTTGTTGATTTTCCATAGAGTTGTTTTGACAGGGCCTGTCATTCAGGAATCATGCCCTGTTTTGCTGAAGCACAATGAGATATCCTGGGCATGGCAGGGCCTTATCAATCACAGTGGTTTAAGAAAGAATAGATGGAATTAGGGTCAAAGCAGTATTCTTTAAGGTGAAAAAGTTTCCTTTTCAATCAGGATTTTGGGGGTTGCTGCAAAACAACACTTCTTTTTCACTTTCTTCCTTTTATACGTCAGAACACACTGGCAGGCTCTCTCATGACTGATGTGTGCTTGGCAGGACGTTGCAGCCAGCAGTTTTGAGGCCATGGCGCTTACAGGAGCCAGCACAGCCATTTTGCTGTATCTGCGCAAATGCAGCTTGGTGATGTGGAAAAATACTGTTGAGTGGGTCAATATATCGCACAGTATGGGTCGAAGTAGTAGATGGGGAACACATGTATTTTAGGAACTTATGTAGGGGAATACTAACCATTGCGTCTTGAGCTGCAAAAACAGCAACTGTCATTTAGGGCAATAGCGCCCCCAGGAGAATGGTCATTCTATTTGAACTACTAGATGCACAGACATTTTACTCTTAAATCCTTCATGAGTTAGATGGATTAGTAGGACCTCCGGTCCATTCCCTGTGAGGGGTAGCTGATGCAGGAGTGAGCAGAGCACAACAGCGTCTGTTATTTGTGCCCGGGAGAGCAAAGAGTGATGCAAAGTTATAAGATTCCGATGGGGAGGCACTATTGGGGAGCCTACGTATCTGTGATGAGAAAAGAGTTGTTCACAAGGACCAGACTGAACTCAAAGGTATCTGCTGAGTTAATGTTGACGACCAGGTGCACATCACGTGGTTAGGAGTGAAGCTAGGATGTTGCCTTTTTAAATTTACCAATTACCTTGCAGTGCTCTGAAGTGAAGAGTTCATCACCCTCATCGGGAGAAGATGGCAATAAGGCGACACCACCAATTGGTACAGGGATTATATGTAATCATTAACATGTATCTAGACGGAAGCCAATGAGGGTGGGGATTAATAATGTATATCGAATGCATCTTGAATGACAATTTCTGTATTTATAAAGTGACTGCCATCTTGATGAGAGAATGGAGCTCTGGTGCAGTAGACCTATAATACCATTGTAGCCATTTTCCTTTTTGTATACAAAATAAAGCTCTTGTTCTTCTCAAATAAGGGTGCACTAGCCTTTTTACCTAGCAGGTTGTTTTTCCTATGTCAGGTTGTTCAGGAGTTACCGTACATCTCTTTGATGATTTCTATAATAAAAAATATTCTCAAATGTTATAAGCCCTAGCAAATCCTGTTGTCAACCTATCTTAAGACACATCTAGCACATTGCTTCAATTAATTGGTTTGATTAAAACAATGGCTGATTAACAGAAACCATTGTATCAAAGCAAAATAAAGTATGCTAGTAACATTTAGAAATGTAAGAACATTGATGAAGTATTTACATCATCACCGTGTGAGGATAATACCCTTAAATGGAACTGGAGGATAGCTAAAATGGAACTACAACTTAATGATTGTAATTTTCTAACAAGACTATGGTCCTCATTCCGAGTAGAGTGGGACCTGTTAAGGGACTTCAGAGCTTATAACGGTACCGCAAATTGCGGTACCGTTATTAGCTACTTCCCCATTCCCATTGAGCCCTATGGGGGCTCAATGGGAATGGGGAATGGTTTTTCAATGGGGATTTACCGGTCCTGCAAAGGTTGGACTACACCGGTAAGTACCCATTGAACGAGACCGGTGCCAGTACCGTTATTGGAGGCAGTCATGGCGCAAATAGCGCCATGACTACCTCCAATCTCGGAATGAGGCCCCATGTTTTATTATGTTACAATTCACTCAGTAGGGAATTGTAAACATTCTCTTAGCCAACATTATTTTGTCCCCTTTGGACAAATAGAATAGAGACTCAGGTCCAGGTTTCATTTTATTGTACCTACAAATGGAAACCTTGTCCCCCATTTAGAAAGAAAGGATCTTCATGCATTTGAGGCCAGCCTATATGCTTTTACTTTTAATGGAAGACAGAAATCGCACCTGTGCCTTGGATACCACATTTAAAGGGGTATTTAAAATAAGGAAACAGCTAGACATACATAAAGAGAGTGTACTGACCCTCAAAGTGTTTTTTTATTAATATGATTAGATAGCTTTACTTAATTTTATTTACACATGAAGTAAACATATTGGTTCAGAAGTTAACCTCATAATTAATCATGAAACCAATATAATATTAATTAAGTAGTATTTACCTTTTAGAATGTTTTGTGTAATGCATTTATTGTATTTTGTGCTGTTAGTGTTTTTTGATAAATCAATATTATCATGCATTATGTTACTCGTTGGTTGGTTTGTATGTGGATTATTTATCCAAATAGAATGCATTTAGCGGGACTAACAGGAGTTCCAGGCACACTTGGTTTTCCAGAACAACTGAGATTCTTTCTTATCCTCTTCCCAGGATTAAGTGACTTTCGAACATGAGCAGAGCATGTGCATGACTTGCAGTGATAGTGTCCGCCTCGGTACCTTAAATGTACTTCAAAACATATTTTAGGTGACCAGAATTATTATTATAAAAGGTTGACCGCAGAACCACACCCATAGGCCTCGGTGCTCTCAATGGCCTGAATACAGTTCTTTGCTGCTTAAAGTGTGCATCTTAGGATAGCAAGATATATGTTCAAAGTTCAAATCAATATTTCAGTTCCATTGACCTTTTCACACAGTCCTACAGTTTTAAAACATTGGCAGTATGTATTTGCTGGAGACAGATACTGCTGGGATTCTATAATTAATACTTAGAAGCCATTGGTGAAGATGGGTCACAATCCTATAGTCTTAAAAGGAACCACAGAGACGGTAGGTGTTCACCAAAGTTTATTAAGAGTCAGCAAAGTGGGCCTCGTCAACTACGAGGCCCACCCATCAGTGACATCCGCAGCTGTAGCTCTCCAATCCTCAACTGCTTCTCCTTCATTTGAACACAGCTCCACCACAATGTAACCAGCACCCATTACATTTTGAACTAAAATGTCCTCTCAACTATATACTAACTTTCTGAATTGCAAAGGTTACTGCACAACTGTCCTTATATTTAAACAATATGACCCGAGCCGGGGGGTGGGGGTACATTACCGGGCAAGGTAATTCCCCGGGCCTGTTAGAAGCCCAAGGAAAGCAAGGGTAATATTGCAATTAGTACCCCTGCAAGCTGTACTAATAGTGTTTTTTTGTGTAAGTTGAGAAACAATGAGAAACAATGTGTTCGACATTTCTCAAATTAAAAGAAAATGCAAAATAAGATGGCACAACATAAATCAGAGAGAAGGGGAACGACACATAGTCCCTTCTCCCTTTCCATGGCTGCTAGTCACAATGTGGGGATGCACCGGGAACACTACCGTTCCCAGCACAGGAGAGGGAGAATACAGCAGCAGGTAAGTGGCATGGGGAGGGACTAAACATGTGGAAAGGGGGGCTGATAGGCTATGGGGTCGTGGGGGTGCAGAGGAGCACTGACCTGTTAACTGGCGGGGAAAGATGGCATCCTCTAGCTCCGAGGAGGATTGGAACGGGGGCTTAACATATGCTAAAGCCCCATTCTGAGCCTTCTCATTGGCTGGGAGGCCAAAGTCACACCCATGCTGTTTCCTAATACACCATCACAATATTGTCTGCATAACATATAGTTTTGACAGGGGATGGCTGTGGTTGTAAAGCAACAGCAATGTGTTTCCATAGGAATACTCAGACAGCTAGAGTTCTAAAATACCGACAGTGCACACTTGGACAGTAGTGGAATCTTATATCTTAAGTTCCACTGGCTTGGATAGCGCTCTTCTGGTGTTTTTTTTTAGGACTGGCATTGTACTTATGGATCTTGCTTACACTGCTGTAGCCTCTAGAGTTCAATGCTGCCCTGACAGGGTCCTGCACTAGGAATCTCACATCGCTGTAGAGTTTGTGTTAAAATATAGTTTATTAACACATATAAAGACGCCAAAAATTTAATTCTACAACAACCATTAAAGAACATACCCAACTACAATCAAACTCATTCCCTTAGTAATGTGTCTTATCATGAGTTATCATGACCATATCATGTTATGCATGATATAAAAAGAAATACTGTGTCTTGGAAAAAGCCTGACATTATGATGCAAAGCTGGAGGCTGCGTGAGACTGTGGCTTTGAAATGCAAATATGTTCAACTTTGTTCAATACAGCCTTAATAACACTAGCATTAACATTCATTTAGAGCAATATGTCAGAGAGTGAGGTCACTCCCACCTTCCAGTTCTGCTATGGCTGCTTATATCCATCATATTGTTAGTGAACCAGCAGAGTGTTGTCAAACGTTATTATTAAAGCAATGCAAGGCCCTGTGTGAAATACAAAGAATTTTCGAGAACACAGCACTGAATGGAGAAGTGGGAGTGAAAATATTGAGAACAACAAAAGGGCAGTATAGAACATTTGCAAGAGTGGACAGGTCTCCCGCAAAAATGCCTGGCAGCGGTGCTATGTTGACACAATGATAAACAAGAATAGCTTGTAATTGGTAAAATCATGCAACTTCACAGTCACCACAATTGTCAAAATCGCCTTCACATGCATACCCTATTCATGATGCATGCTGGCCCACCTTTCTGATGCACAAAAGCATTCTCACACTCATCACACACAGTGTGTTTGGTGGGCTACAGGCGAGGGGCTGTGAAGTGGGCAAACACAGGAGGCCGGTGTTCAATCCACCCGACAATGACAATAATAATTACTCATTTGTGGATTGACATAGAACAACTGAAAAAATCCCATATCACAGACTCAATGTAAGACATGAATATGTTGCATCAAAGAAGTGCATCTTTTTTTTCTGTATTTCAGTCATTACAAGGACTCCATAACAGAGTGCCTTATTTATTGTTTATACTTTATGCATGTAGTGGATATTTAAACATGACATTCTGAGTCAGGCAGAGGATTTGGAGTGTAAGAGAAAGGGCTGTTGTCATACTATAGATTTCCCTATTCTCCAGTTCTAGCCCTCCAGAGGCAACCACTGGTAGAGGGAGAAGGGACAAAGTCAGGCAATGTAACCCCTCAAATTGCTACTTCCTCAGTTAACATGGTCAAGGTTTGACAAGCCCTAGATGACCAAAGATTTTATCATCTACACTATATCAGTTGACCCTTTGGAGACCCCCCACACACAGACCCGAGGGAAATCTACAGTCTGGTCACTCTCACACTCCACAGGTACAAACCTCCTTATTTTCAAAGAGAGAGTATTATGGGATAAGAGCCTCAAATTACTTCCAGGAGCCCAACTTGAAGTACAGTTGGTTTATTGAACTTAGATGGTAGTGAAAGTCAAGTCAGTAAAGGGACCCCAGAGTCTCCAGCTCAGAGCTTCGTCCCTTCACATCTCCAAGCATTAGCTCTAGAATCCCCTCAGCCTTCTATAATCCAACACTATAATATCAGTCTTGGAACACAACACACCACCCCCTTCCAACACACATGCACAGCACACACACCTACACACACAAAATAGCTCACAAACACACACACACACACACACACACACACATATCCACACACACACTTCATCACACACCAAAGGGATTTAGTCTATACATCGACATTTGGTACCTATCCAGCCTACCATTTAGCCTAATTTGGCTAGCTACCGTACATTCCAGACTCTAGTGTGCTCTGTCCTCACTGCATCTTTAAACTCCCTCACACTTCTCTGTGGACCACAGACCCATGTCTCACCATTTCCCACACTCCTTCCCTTACTCACGTGGACTTGATCCCCTACCCAAAACCCCCCTCCTAATACGCTTTAGCCGATCTTACCTCTCCTTCATATTGCTTGCCATTTCTTGAACTCTCTCTCTCTCAACTGCTCTCCATCCCAATCCACATCACGTCCACATACAAGCCAAGGAAAACACACCACAATGTATCCACTAACTCTGTTTTGGTACTATGGGCTGACCTAAAACTGGATTGACCCCCGTGCAGTATGTTGTTTGTCTCCACAAAAGAAAGTGGTAGTTTGTGATTGCTCTTAGATTTTTTGGGTCCCTAGGGTCACAACCAATTTTTTGGGGGACTGCGGTTACGGTAACCACTTTGATGGAAGGTGGAATATGTCATGAAAAGAGGAGTTAAGTATATGAGTCAGGAGGGGGGCAAACACAGCTCCATGTCCAAGGAGGATTTTGGGAGGGATAAGGTTCTCAGCAGAGGCGGTAGGTTTCATGGTGGATAGTAACTTCTCCATGTCTGATACTGAGATAGAAAGTAGGGAATATTGTGTGAGAGTATGTTGACCTCACAAAGGTAAGGATGGATTATTACTTCGCGTTTGAGATATTTGAGCAGAAAAGACCTTGCCCCCGTCCTTAATAATTTTGGCTTCGAAAGCATCTTGAACTTCCACACAGTCTCAGGCTGCAGGTGTGTGGGTGATGATAATGCTTTTACAGTGATTTAAATATCTGGAAGAGTTTTTCGTATTTGTTTGAGACAGCCTCAATTTGAGTGTTAAACAAGGTTTGTTTGTGTTTGTTATTTGGAGTTTGCAACTTTTGCATATGGCTTTCCAAAGCTCCTTGTTCTCCCTTGTATGATGTTTCAACCACTTGGCTTCGAGGATGCGTTTAGTTTTATTAGGGGTACCTAGTCCAGACGTGAAGCAATTTTGATGCCTACGGTTGATTTTAGTCAGCCTAAAGTGAAACAGGGCAACATGATCCAAAATCTCTTGGAAGGAGACAGAGAAGGAATTGACCAAAAGTTCTACATGATGAAAGTCGGTAGTGGATGCCATAATAGATTTAAGGCATGATTGATTGTCGGGGGATGAGATCTTTTTAAAGTTCTGGCTGGTGACCCTGCTGGTGGGATTAAGAGGTTTTTGGAGTTGGGCCTTAAATTCTATTGAGAACCTGATTACATGGTGATCAGACCAGATGCATAGAGTAGTTTGTTGAATGCGAACTGTTAGGTTTTTGTCCATTACCGAATCTAGCATATTATTTTTGTCATTCGTGGGTTCATTATTTATAACATGGTATTCGATGTTAGAAAGTGTCTGTTCTAAATCAATGGTTTCTTAGTCCACAGTGTTTCCACGCCAGCGATTAAGGTCGCCAAAAAATAGCATGGCACTATTTGGTCTATGAAATTTACCTAGAAATACTGTGATTTCCTTATTATAATCTATCATTATGTGGGGGGGACGATTGATCAATAAGATATTTGTTCAAAATTGAGCATTTATTGTAATTTTGAAGTGTACAATTTCACAGCGTAAGCACTCGCATGGTGAAGGAAATAATTGGAGTGCTGTTTTGGTTATAAAAGCCACTCCTCCTCCCTGCCCGACTCTCTGTTTTTAAAAAAGATTGAGTAGCCTTCTTGGATGGCTATGTTTATCATGGTTACACTGGCTTATTTTATTAAGGTCTCAGTGATACACATGATATCAAGGTGTTTCTGGTTAATAAGATCATGAATATCCTGAGCATGATTGTTAAGTGATCTTGTTTTTAGGAGTGCCATCTTCAGCACTTTACTAGAATTGGTTTGAGGAGGAGGTGTTTTCTCAGATACCTTTGTAGATTGTGTCCATGAGGAGGCAGTAACAGGGAAGAGCTGAGTCAATGGTGGGTTACAAGATTGCTTACGGGGGCAGGGCATTTTCGGGAGATGACTAGAGTATGATATGATAGTTTATTCATATAGCGCCTCTACGCAATGTGTTTCAAAGCGATTCAAGGCAAGGAAGGGAACAAGGGAAAATACAAAGACATTCTTACAGGCCATGAACAGTAAGGATATGAAATTAACTATCGTACTTGGCCGGACGACATTTCAGATGGTGCAAGTGCTAAGACATAGATAAGGGAGGGGGAGAGTGGGAAGGAAATGGAAACAGACAGGCGACTACCGTACTAGACCTGGCAACATTTCTGGTAGAGCCAGAGGAAAACAAAAGGTGAGGGAGAAGGGTGCAGAAAGGGAGGGGAGGAACAAAACAAGTGACTATCGTACTAGGCCTGACAACGTTTCAGATGGTGCTGGAGGGAGGGGGGGCAACAGTAAGGGGATAGGGGAGTGACAGACAAGGTTGCTATCATAGTAGGTCCAGGGACAATTCTGATAGAGTAAGTGCATCGCAGAAAGTAAGGGGAGGAGGGGAGGATATAGGAAAAGGGAGAGGGTAGGGGAGGGATGAACAGAGAGTAAGCAGTCAAAAAGAGCAGAGAAGCAAGAGAGGAGAGCGAATACAATTGCAGAAGTCAGCAGTAACACATAATGTTGCAAGCCAGGATACAAGATGAAGATGGAACAGCATGATTAAGGGCCACCATGAGTACAAGATGCAAAGGTAGTCCAGGACAAGAGTTGAGAAGGGTGACTCACCATGAATCAATGAAGTCCATAAAAGTAAAATCCAGCATTGGCCACAAGACTGTGATGGTGAAACCAGAATGTATCAGGACAGACTCCTGTGTGCAGGAAGGGGGGGTTGCACAAGGGAACAACACAGGGGGAACCAGAGAGGGTGGGGATGGCCTGTTGGGACAGAGTGTGTAAACACATGTTGGTGCATGCTTACCTGCTGTTTTAGCAGGGGGTCGGACCCTGGATCCTCCTGGTCCAAACGGGTCCAGAGACCTGTTAGCCCTTCACTTTGGATGCCCGGGCGAGAGACGCCCTTCATCTAAGAGTTAAGAGCAGGAAGGAAGAGACAGGGCTAAGAAGGTGGGCGGGGCTTAGGCCAGGTGACCTAGATCCACTTACACCTGCTCCCCAGCTGCAAAGGAAAAGAGGCTGGAGGGCTCCTTAAGTAGGGAAAAGAGCGGCAAGCAGGAAGGCACCAGGTGGGTGGGGCTTGCTAAGTGGTGAAAAGGATTGGCAAGCAGTAAGGCACCAGGTGGGCAGGCCTTGCTAACTGGTGAAAAGGAGCAGCAACCAGGAAGGTGTCAGGTGGGCGGAGCTTGCTAAGTGGTGAAAAGGAGTAGCAAGCAGGACGGCACCAGGTGGGCGGGGCTTGCTAAGTGGTGAAAAGGAGTGGCAAGCAGGAAGGCACCAGGTGGGCGAGCCTTGCTAAGTGGTGAAAAGGAGCAGCAACCAGGAAGGCACCGGGTGGGTGGGTGGGGCTTAGGCCAGGTGGCCTAGATCCACTTATACCTGCTCCCCAGCTGCAAAGTAAAAGAGGCTGGAGGGCTACTTAAGCAGGGAAAAGAGCGGCAAGCAGGAAGGCACCAGGTGGGCGGGGCTTGCTAAGTGGTGAAAAGTACCAGCAAGCAGGAAGGCATCAGGTGGGCGGGGCTTAGGCCAGGTAACCTAGATCCACTTACACCTGTTCCCCAGCTGCAAAGGAAAAAGAGGCTGGAGGGCTCCTTAAGTAGGGAAAAGAGTGGCAAGCAGGAAGGCACCAGGTGGGCGGGGCTTGCTAAGTGGTGAAAAGGAGCAGCAACCCGGAAGGCACCAGGTGGGCGGGCTTAGGCCAGATGACCTAGGTCCACTTGCACCTGCTCCCCAGCTGCAAAGGAAAAGAGGCTGGAGGGCTCCTTAAGTAGGGAAAAGACCGGCAAGCAGGAAGGCACCAGGTGGATGGGGCTTGCTAAGTGGTGAAAAGGAGTGGCAAGCAGGAAGGCACCAGGTGGACGGGGCTTGCTAAGTGGTGAAAAGGAGCGGCAACCATGAAGGCAACAGGTGGGCGGGGGTTAGGCCAGGTGACCTAGATCCACTTACACCTGCTCCCCAGCTACAAAGGAAAAGAGGCTGAAGGGCTCCTTAAGTAGGGAAAAGAGCGGCAAGCAGGAAGGCACCAGGTGGGTGGGGCTTGTTAAGTGGTGAAAAGGAGCGGCAAGCAGGAACGCACAGGTGGGTGGGGCTTGCTAAGTGGTGAAAAGGAGTACAACCAGGAAGGCACCAGGTGGGCAGGGCATAGGCCAGGTGACCTAGATCCACTTACAGCTGCTCCTCAGCTGCAAAGGAAGAGACGCTGGAGGGCTCCTAAACTAGGGAAAAGAGCGGCAAGCAGGAAGGCACCAGGTGGGCGGGGCTTGGTAAGTGGTGAAAAGGAGTGGCAAGCAGGAAGGCACCAGGTGGGCGGGGCTTGCCAAGCGGTGAAAAGGAGCGGAAACCAGGAAGCTACCAGGTGGGCGGGGCTTAGGCCAGGTCACCTAGATCCACTTACACCTGCTCCCCAGCTGCCTTGAATTGGCTCTTCTTTGGTAGGTACTTTTCCTTTCATATGAATCTTTAATGCACTGTACTGATCGACGGGCTCCGTCATACCATACGTAGGACGCCTCTCTGAAATAGCCAATAGTGCATGTGTATTGTGCTCTCGCAGTGCTGATGGTGAATTAGGGAGTAATACCGTATTTTGGCCCTGAGTAGATGGGGGAACTAATGTCAGGGTTCCCAAAAGGAGCTTCAGTTGGTTCTAGTTTAATTTGAACATATTTATTGATGATTGCAAGCCTTTTTAGATTATGTGTAGCAAATAACAAGTCAATGGTTGATGACACACCCATAGTGCTACAGTGAGTTCAAATTGAAGAGGAAAGAGAAAAGGCAGTGTGTCACTGTTTTACCGCATTGGTACACACTTACTTAAATGCATGTAGGTGTTAAGGATTCCAATCCGGCGTCACACACCGGACCAGGACCCTTGCCCTTAGCCTAGGATGTAGCACTCAATTAGAATACTTTTTCTTTATTTGTAGAATTCTGATTGAGCTGGCACTCAGCCCGTCTCACACCACCTTTTATGAATACCCCGGGTCACAATGGACCATGAACCAGGCCGGTTGGTAGGAATGCAATATTTATTTTTTTGAAATTCAAAGAAAATCCCACAATTTTAATATTGGGCAGCAATCACCAATGGGGTGATAATTACAATGTAAACTGATGAAATACATTTGGTTGACCTTCTATTAGAACATATCCAAAGCACAGATGAATAGGAGCAATTTTACTGTTCGGGTAGATAGTACCCTAGTTCAGATTTCCCCCTGCAATACTCCCTGAAACCCCAATTAAGCTGGGAGTAAAGTTGTTTGTGATTTCACAGATTTTTCCTGACACAGCCTGTCATTCAGTGAGAAATGCTATCTTTAGCTGGGGCACAACCTGAATATGGCTGGGCACAGCTGGGTCTCACTGGATCAGGACTGTGTATTGTTGAACAGTTGAAAAAGGGCATCAGGGCGGCATCCCTTTTCAATGGGAAATTCTGAGCGAGCAGCAAAGAAGCGCTGCTTTTCAACTCTTTTCTTTGGTGCACATAAAGAATCACACTGGCAGCCTTACTCGTTGTGTTCCCTATTCCATCTTGCCCCATATGTGCTTGGCAAAGACAGCACAGTCATTATTGTGGTGACTGCAAAACGCAGTGTTTAAAGCAAGGTGATAGTGCTCAACAGTGCCAGTGCAGCCATTTTGTTGGTAAATGCTGAAGTGCAGATTGGTGATGGAAGTGCGCCTGACGTTTCAATTTGTAACGTGAAAGTGCTGGGAAATGTAGTACCCGAGTACACGGGAAGACTACAATTTCAGCATTTGGTTACATCAATTCTAGATGTTGATAGCAAGTGAATACCTAAGAAAGAAAGTGAGTATGTTATTAGCTGTATAATAGAGCAAAAGTGATTTATAAGAGGGGCCTAACGCAGCAAAGCCTCAGAGTGGTTCAGTAGTATTTGTCCATATGAGCCCAAGACAGTGTGACATATATGGTAATGCATAGTGTTTAGTATGTATGTAGATATTTGTGTATGCCTCTATGTACTTAAGTGATTTCTAAAGTGCAAACCTAGCTGGGAAACATCTAAGCACTTTACAAAGTTGATGTACTTTGTGGTTTACAAGTAGGGCATAAAGGCTGCAGAGGAGGTGAAATATGTGAGAGAACCACAGGAGAGGAAAGTGTCTGCAGCAGAAAAAGTAGGTTTGAGCAGTGTGATCAGCATTTGTCAAGATGTTCTTTGAAGAGAATGGTCTTTTGTCCTTTCTGAAGTACAGGATGGAGGTACCAATCTGTCTCTATTTCTAACTTGATCTAGAGACAGAAGGAATAGCAACAGCTTACCATATTATAGTTTTTTTCATCTTGCAGTTCTCTGTTTCGAGTCTGGTGATGTCATGGCCTCTAGAAATTGTATGTATTTTGGCCAGGGAGTACGCAGGTTTGCAAATCAACATAAACATATCCAACTTCAGGCACAATCTAGACATTTTAAAGATAGAGGAAAATGTGTTGTTTATCATTGTAAGTGGTTTATGCTGTTGCAAGAAATCACAGACTTAGTTCCATCATTAGCTTAGGATTTTGAAAAAGGAATATAGGAGCAATGTCAGATAGCAATCTGCTATCTGACTGTGAGGGTCAGATAGCACAGCGACTAGAGTGTTTGCAGGTTTGAATCCCGGCAGGGCCAAACTCAGCCTTTCATCCTTCTGAGGTCAATAAACGAGCATGTGTAATAGTAAGCAGCGCTCTAATGCCTGAGGGTTCATAGAGCTATATAAAAAAAAATGTGCAATGCAAATGTGAGACATATGTCCAGAGCTGCACATCTGGTGTGAGGCCTATGTATATTTGACTGCTTTATTTCCTGGTCCTCCATATTTTCTTTTGCTTCTAGGGTAGCATAGACATTGTAGTGTTGGGATGCTCAAAAACTACCCTGTCCCCACTCTGAGTCTCCTCACACAGATGCATGTGTGTTTCGCACTGGTTGGTCGAAACCTTTTCTATATGAGTATAGTGTACAGTCTGCTTTACCATCAGTGTATAGGGAATCCAATACCAAGTCCCACACCCACATATTTTGTCTTGTAGGAGTGTTGGGTAAATGGCTGTTGCCACATATGCTCTTAACCTCTTCATACACGCATGTATGTATGCCTTAATGTAGGCATGGCGTTTATAAAGCATGAACATAGCTGGGAAGCAATTGTTTAAAGCATGCACATAGCTAGAAAGTAATGGAGCACTGCACCTAGGAGACACCCCCAGGCTGTTCCCCAGGAAAGATTTTGAGGTGGGGGTATGTTGCTCCTTATTTTTAAACTTTGAGAGTAAATGCAATTTCAAGGGAATTAAAATGAAGTGTCTCCTTCAAATGAAAGTAAAATCTATGCAGCATCCATCCAATGTGGGGCACACGTTTAAACTGTATGATAACCATTATCCACATCATGAGATAAAAACAGGGTTCTCTAACCGTTAACAGAAAAAGCACAGACTGAGCAACCCTTGCATGCAAAGAATAGGAACAAAAGCAGCATAAGCTTCGCTCACACAGAACAGGCCAGCCTGAGTTGGAGGTATTCAGACTTTCCTCCCTTAAACAGAAAAGGCAAGTCACGGAAACAACAATGTAAGCTTTCACCACGTGGAACCGGTGGAGTGGATCAGTCTATGGTAAATACAAGGAAGCAGAGTTACCACTGAAAACATATAAGGAATGTGTGTTTGTGGTAGAATCTCCCCTCACATAGAACATGTGCTACACAGGCTTCTGGAGAGCACACTCCCCGCCTAATAAAGAAAGCAATGTCATACCGTCAGTGCATGATGCCATTCTCACATCAATCAGGTCTCGTCAGTGCTAGAATACCACACACAGAACAGATCATTTGGGTCTCACAGCAGATGAAGTTCCACTGTTATAGAAAATGAACTGCATGTGATGCAGCAGTGCAAGCACACTCACACTGAACAGGTAAACGGAGGTACCTTAGCAATGCAGGTTGCACTCGCACAGAAGGAGTACAGCATAGGCCTCAGCCGTGCAAATTCCCATCACAAAGAGCATGCCCAGCATGGGCCCCGGCAATCATGACTCTGCCCACATAGAATAGAATTGGCATATGCACAGCAGTGGGAGCACCATCTGCCTGGAACAGGGATAGTTCACTGCCTGTGCAGTGCAGGCTCTACAAAGATATAACTAATATCACACTAATAGTAACTAGTCCAAATATGAGGCTAACTCAGCGTTTGGAATAAGAAAAAACCCACATAGTAGGAACACAAATTAGAAGGAATTTAGCCTGAGAAGGTTACATAATTCCTGTACCGATTCCTAGCAAATATACAGCTGATTTACTTTCTTAAACATGTTGCAGAAAGTGCTGCTAATATTATGCAGGAGGATAATCACCTTTCGTTATTCCTCTACAACATATTTGATAACCTCTGTATGTATTTTAACATTTAAGACAGATATATACCTGGACAATTACAGAGAAAAGCGAACAGGACTTGTATTATGTATTTTGACATTTGACAACAGAAATGTCTCTTGATGATTAAGTCCTCATTTCCCGGAACTAACACTACTGACGGGTATGACTATGTTGTCGTTAGATACTGCAGAGAGCTAAGTGCTCAATGCTAACATCTATAACTAAGGTGTGATGTTGGCTGGACAAAGATAGCCATGCATCCTTTAGAGGTCTAAAAACGATCTACTGAGGTAATAATAAACACAGTGCTTAGAAGTTGGAGGAACTCTGCATGATTTTCTGCGTTTCTTTTTCACTTCCAAATGTATGCATTTGTTTTTTGTTTGTTTTGTAACAGTGCTTGCACTGCCTGAATAGACAGATTGAATATTTCGATTTTAGTCTTGTCGATGAGACTGTGACCCCGTGTAACACAATCAATCACCTTCAAGTGAGGGCCCTTCTGCAAAAGTCACAATTTACAGTACCATTTACCACATTGACTGCAAGTGCAGGTTGATTGGATCTTTGAACAGACATTCTGTACTTAGGGCTGCCACAGCTCTTTTTTTGAAGCGGGAGTATTTAACACAGTTTTTATAATTAGAGAATACTTGAAATTGTCAGAGTAAAAATTATTTGCCTGTACAAGAGTGTAAAAGGTTTAAGACAGGTAACCAAACATGACTAAACGTGAAAATAAATAGAACACATTAGAAATAAACAGAGTTTTGTAGCAAAGATATCTGGATTCAAACAATGCATGAATGGGTATGAAAACACCACAATTATACATCTTGACGATAAATGCACATAACACAGGCACTCAAATCTTTCTTTTGGGCAATGCAAGCCTGTATTCCCTGAAAAAAGCATAATATGTTTTGTTACAAAGTATACTTCCCAAATGTAACTTATTTTTCCAGACTGTACCTGTTGTGATCCTTTAGCAGCTAGGAAAATACATGAGCATGCATAATCATGCATAATGTTCTGCTCCATGAGGACTGCTGATGTAGGTTTGAATCCCTGCAGGGCAACTCCGCCTTTCATCCTTCCGAGGTCAATACATTGAGTATCACGCAGTGGGATATTAGTATCAACTTTTATTAGAGCTCTTATATTCCTGTGGGTTTGTAGAGCTATATTTAAAAAAAAAACAAAAAAAACAGTTGAAACGTACCGAAAAAAATACATTTCTTATCTCAGTATGGGTTGTTTCTTTCAGGCTTCGTGCTCACAGTTCAGAGAAAAAATGTCTGTTTAAAGACCGCTCCTCTACGGCCTCCGATTTTATCCATGCAGCTAAGAATCAAAAGATGTGGCCTGGTTTCTGTCAAGTCACCAGCCCTTTTCATTGAAAAACGTGCTCAATTGGTGCATTAATAATAAACATTGGAAGATAAAATGTCTCATATTTTCAAGATTTTAATGTGTAAAAAGGCCTACAATAACAATAATCCAGAGATGTACACCATGCATTACAATTGCAGTGGTTGCACAGGTGCTGTTAATTCAAAGAGGTGGTGTTTAGTGGAATAATAAAAAATTGTTGACATGGTCTTTGAAGAGTTGGCTCTTCAGTTCCTTCATGGAGAATAGGAAGGTGGGGCCAATGTTATCTGCATTGGTACATTTTCACAAAGGAATATGCTGATTACTGTTTTTCCCTTTTTGAATTTCTGTATTTTGTGTCTGGCAATGTAATAGCTTCTGTAGGTGTTCAGGAATCCAAAGAGGGTGAGCGTCTAAGCCAAGTGTTGTCCCATTGGGTGATGACTGCATTTACTAGAAACAGATATGGCCTGATGCTTGACATAATCTTCAATTCCACACCAGAGCGAAATGCTGAGAAGATGCCCAGGGAGGTGCGCTTATCAAAGCACCCACTCTTTAGGCAGCTGAAACAGAAAGGAAAATGGTGTTTTTAGTGGAATCATATGGAATCTCTTCTTGGCTGCATCCATTCAAGACTACTTCTGACCATGAAGTCCTGACAGAAGCCGTATTCACCTTGATCAGACGGAGGCTCTGTATTTTAATTTCTTCCCTTGATTGAATGGGCACTGTCAAGTTTCCAGCTCAAAGAAACTTTGGTTCATAAGAGCCTTGCCCCAACCCTGTGTCGGCCATGCATGATGAGGAAGAGCCACCAAAACATAGAGGAATGGAAACCAGAAGAGCTTACCTTCAGCCTGTAGATATTAAACAACCAAACTAAACTAAACCAAAGTAATTCATCTCAGACAGGGTGCCCTTCAGAAGTTTTGCTTGCATCCATTACTGTGTGCCCACCTAAATGAGAGGCCTTGGCTGATGACGCAGTGTCCAGCCCAGCTGAGTTAGAGTCACTGATTGCACTCAAAGTGCAACTCAAAACCTTCCTCTTTGCTTCCGGTATCTCTCTTAATCTCCCCTGCTGTTTACCCGTCTGCTCCATGCACTTATCACCTGCCCACCCTATGAACATGGGCCCAGGTCCCTGCCAGTCCAGTTGCACCTCGCACTGCCTCTTGGCTCTCCCAGCGCTTTTGGTCTGCATCTGTCACCCTATAGTGCCTTCTCTCTCACCTTATGAGCCACCCATTGGGCTGCACTTTCTTATTACCTGCACTGAGCCACCCGCTGGGTGCACTTCCTGGCTACCCGCACTAAGCCATTCCTAGCTGCACTTTTTGGTTTACCTGCACCACCCCACAGCCCACCTTGACACTTCTCCCCTACCCGCACTTGCACGATCTGCATGACGAGAGGCCTAGTAAGATCGTTGTTTGCCCTACCTGTTTCCCCCTCCTTGTCTAGTCGCACCAGAAACACTTGTGTACAGGTGCGTTATAAATGCCATATCAAATCACTGAGCAGTTCATTCCAATTCCCTGCCACTTCGGAAAACACACATTTGAATCACAGCAAACCAACTACACTGGCCCAACGGAGAACTGCAACCAGCCGACTAATCTGTAAAAGACTGTACAGACGTTCAATGCTCATTTTGTATCCTCTTTTTATTTCTCATACCATTTTAAGGAAACATGTAGATAACTATTCAGCCCAACTTTTTACTTATGGTTTGACCTTAAATCTTTGACTGTGGTGACCTTAAGCTTTTAAAGGGAAATCTTGCTGCAGAACAGATGTGCTTAGATTATAAAGCAAGGGCTCTCATACACAGAACAGGGAGCTTAAAGAAATCATCATAAAATGATTATCTGTGCCATTCCAATGTATCCCATTACAATGCACATTGGATTTCAATATAATGGTAATCCTAAAATGCATATGCTTTTCAATTTGTAAAAACGTAAACTGTATAAACCAGTTGTGGCAACAAAGGTTTTATCTTACTACAGCTGAAGGGGAACATTGATTCGTTGTATCCAAACACATGGCCAGACTGGTTTGAATATAGACACTTATTTGTATATTAGTATTTTCAAAAGCAATGAGGGACTCTGTGGCATGAAGGAACTACTCTGATATGTTCTATGAGATGGTACCCACTCAGGTTCGTCCAGAATAATGGTTTAGCTTGCTATGATCTAACAAAGGAGACATATTGATTTCTAGATCAGTCTGATTCTGGACATCCATCATTGACATGCCAGGCAATATTTCTCTGAACAAGAGTACCAACAGCAAATCCATATAAATCCAAATCCAAATCCATATAAATGTGCATGAGCTACACGTCTGGACTTCACTTACCGAATCATTTCAACATTTGCCAAAAAGCGTACAAAGCCCTCTACTAAAAGCAAGCACGGTCAAATAATCTGTAAGTGAGTTGGTATCTGCTCACTGGGATTTGCAATCACGTTTTAATTTACTGTGTCATTACATAGCAAGATTATGCATTTGTTTACCTGCCTGGTCCTTCCTGCAAAGGGAGTACAACATCAACATACCTGACAATTCACCAATGAACCCTCCACTCATACATATTAGAAACCAACACACAGGTACCTACTACAACTATGCAGATGACACCCAAATTGCCTGAAAACTAACTGCACAGACTTTAAAAAAATCAACAGTCATTGCTATAAGCATATCTTTCAGAGAATGCTATGTTACCAACACAGAGGAATGCTGAACCCAAAAAAGGAAAATCATAATTTGCATAACTAAGACAATGCAACCCATCATTGATCCTCAGATCCTTCAGAACATTGTAGCACGAAATTGAACATTTTGCAGCATAAAAAGCACACTTTTTGGTACAAATAGTTGTATTTATTGTAGAATGTTTAATTGCACATATTATTGGACTGGGGGGTGTGAGAGTTCCACGGTTTGAGACAGATATGTTGCAAGAAAGAGGCAGTTTGTATATTAGGCTGCAAGAGACCCAGGTTCTGCATGTTGTCTCTGCTAGAAAATTAATTGAAAGAGTCCCATGAATAGTGTTTGTTTTGCTCTACATTTTTGATTTGAGGTGCACGTCTATTTTATTTCAACTTTATTGATCCTTATCATATGTAAAGGTGCAAATATTTCACTTCTATCTTATCTTAGCAAAACTAGTAAAGCGCGACAAATGTCCAAAGGCACCTGGCACTAACTTGAACAGGACGTTGGAACGAGAAAACAAAAAAAAGATTCGTCTTTAAAGCAGTCAACCACAATCCGCATGGCAAGAGGAGGGGAATTCCAGAAGGAGGCAGCCCCTACTGAGATAGAAGACTGCAAGTTCCAGGTAACGAACATAGAACTTGAATTTAGCCTGCAAATACAATGCTCCAAGCCCATGCAGCCGCCGTTGCACTAAATAAAGTGCTTTGTATTGAGTGCACTTTGCAACTGAAAGCCAGTGCAGGCTGCGCAAGATGAGAGAAATATGAGCAGACTGGGCAGTAGCAGTAGCCACATGAGCCACCGAATTCTGGAGAATCTGCAACTTCTGGATCAGATATGCTGACTGTGAAAGAAACAAGGAGTTGCAGTAATCTAAAGAAGACGAGCCGGAGAAGAGCCACCGGGGTGCGAAGATGTGAACTACAAAAAAGGAAGAACCCTACGAAGAATTTCTTTTCAATATGCCCCGTCTGACAGACCACAATAATCTGGGCATCCATTGAAATAGATGACCTGATTTTAATCCCCAAATCTTTGACCATAGCACTGGGGTCGGTCAAGGGCCAAGTGAGACGGTCAAGGGCCAAGTGAGACGGGCCAGAAAGGAAGTGAGCAGTCAGCAGCAGTAGCAGAGGGTCCCACCACCAGTGAATCTGTCTTACCACCGTTCAGTTTAAGGCAGTTGTTCCACATCCATTGCCCCATCACTTCAAGACACGTCCTAAACCTGACTGAGGTTTCCGGCAGTGATAGGCCTTGCCGAACTAGGATCAGAGTATTGTCAGCGTACGCATAACAAGAGAATCCGTGCGAGAAGATGAGTTTGGTTAGAGGAGGGACATAAACATTCATTAAACAGCATGAGGGGAAATGGCAAAGCCTTGGGGAAAACTACAAGCAAGAACAGTCGGGGCAGAACGGAAAGGTGGGAGAGAGAGAGATTGAGAACGATCGGAAAGAAAGGATTTGAACTAGGCCAAGATGGCACCAAAGATCCAGTCCCAAGCAAGGTAACCAAGCAGGATGGCATGATCCTATTCTGTCAAAGGTGGTGGACAAGTCAAGCAATATCAGAGCTCTCATACCACCTTGGTCATGCAGCCGGGTGCGGTCATCAACATTTGAGGCCAGACCCTCCTCTGTGCTGTTTTCTGGTCGAAAACCAGATTGAAAAATGAGAATTCCTCAAGAAAGGAGGTAAGAAGAGGACACACTAAAGACAGACTAAAGACTCAAGTAATTTCATAAGAAATGGAAGAAGGTATATAAGGTGAAATTTTGCCGAAGTTGTAGGACCAAGTGTAGGTTGTTTTAACAGAGGAATCACCAGCACATGATTGAGAGAGATAGGTATCTGGCCTGTTTGGAACTAAGGATTCACTTTTTGTGTTGTCAGTGTGACAATCTGGATCATAATCTCCTTTAAGGGAGGCAATGGGATGGCGTCCATCAGGGGAGGCTGATTTCAGCCTATTCATGGCTGACTTAACTTCCTTAGTGGTAAACATGGGAAAAACATCCCAAACCGGACCGACAGAGGCAGGCAGCATCTCTGGCTGAGGATGAAGTGGAAGCAATCTGAGTCCCTGAATATCCTCGTGGATTTTCTCGAGTTTATCCATGAAAAATGAAGAAAGAGTCATGTAAAGATTGAGACGTGGGTACCAATTCAGAAGAGGGGCTGATAGAGAGCGTACCAATTTAATTAACTGATGTGGTTGAATCAAGGAGGTTTCTTCTTGTTGGTAAAAGAAAGTACGCTTGACCTCAAATACAGCTTTGTGGATCTGGACCGAGGCCAGGTGCTGGGTTAACATAGCTTCAGAACAATAATTCAGGTGCCTCTTGCGATCTGCCCTTCTTCGCTGAAGACAGAGAGCACGCAATTGGTCACTGAACCAAGGTTAAGATACTGGATCCTTGGATTTAAGATTTCAGAACCTTAAGAGGGCCAACGCAGTCGGCTATTGTAACAAAAGACTGGGAGATAACATCTAAATCAGGCGAAGAGTGATCCGAGCACAACAATTCAAGTTGATTAGCAATGTGTTTGTGCTTGCACAGTTTAAGCAGCTCGTGGCACCATCCGCCTTCCAGGAGAAAGAGATAAGAAAGTGATCAGATCAACACAATGGGAGAGTGGAATGGACTGTGATTTCGGAATGAGAAGCAAGATACGGTCCAGGGTATTACCCAATTGGTGAGTCGGGTAAACCACCAACAGAGTGAGGGCATGCTCACCCATAACCTCAGCAAACCTAACAGCCATTGTATCTAGAGGGCTGTTAGGTTTGCTGAGGTTGAAATCGCCAACTATCCAAAAATTGGAGTGACAAAGTTGAAGATCAGCTGCGAGCCCCGGGAAGGATTCTGCAAATGATGGGTCATTGCCAGAAGGGTGATAAATCACCAGAATGTAAATAGTTGAGGAAAAAGATAATGAGAAACTGGCAAGCAGCACATCCATGTTAATATCATGGTTAAGGGGTAAAATACTCCTCGAAAACCGGTTACTAAATACGACCACCACACCACCAACAGGGTGATCAGAGATGCAATCAAGATGAAAAATATTAAGGCCAGGGGGGGGAAAGCTGAGCTATAGCGGGTCATGATGACTCACACAGCCATGTTTCAGTGACAAATCTAAAAACCTGATGGCTTTCACATAAGAAATCATGGCAGTGGGCAACAAGAGAGAAGGCATTCAGCAGAAGGCACTGTAGCTTACGTTGCATAGGTGCTGTGTTGCAAGATGGCTAAGTGCAAGCAAAAAAGCCCATTGGAAATCGTGTAGAGAAAGGAGCAAGATCAATGTGTTTGTCCCAAATCTACCTAGACTGTCTCACCCACCCGCAGACCGGACAATCACTGACAGGCTTTACTTAAGCCCAACTTCAGTGTGAAGGAGACGTGTCCGCTGCGCCCATCCGCTGTGCTTGCGGGTCACTGAGCCATTATATGGACACATGATATCACTGAGAGCAGACCCCTCCCTCCTGCTGGAGGCAGAAAGGAAAGACTGAGCTTTAAGGGTGTGTACAGAAGGAAATTAAACATTAAACAGCATCAGCCAGGCACAGGCCCTGTGCTGTGTGGATCATGGCATAACAGGAACAAAAGAAAAGTAGAATTAATACATTAAAATAATAAAAGGCACCAAAAAGAAATTAAATAGTAATAGTAAAAGCGCAACCAGTCAACCACAGTGGTCCTGGAGGTCCTGGACCTAAAAGGAGCACAATAGAAATGAAACCAAGGAAAAATCAGAAACTAAATGTTCTATAATTGCTCTAACACCCTTCTCACTCAGCAACATTACTCACATTCATCAATTCTCCATCACAACTTAAACCCTTCTCTTAGCCAGTTATGTGCATACTCCCTACCTCTATTACACTGGCAACTCACAATCCACACTTCCTAGTCCCTGCCACAATCCCAATTGGGCTCCCAACTCACACCTTACGCTCTCCTTACACTCTCCAGTTCCTCTTGCAGTCTACCGTCCTTCATTCTTTCTCTGTGTATTTTTGCCCCAAAGTCCCCCTTTCTTCACAAATGTGTGACTCGTTCTGCATCTCATGTCCTTTCTCCCATCTATTGGACTCTTCCCCAATCCTGTCTCCCATTCTGCTCTTTGCTCCTCTCATCACCAAATACTATCTATATCTCCTTGGTTGTTCCCGGTTCCCACAGTTGCTCCCTTTTTACCCCAATTGCTCCCACTATGATTCCAAGTTGCTCCGTCTTTCTCCCTAGATATTCCCACCCTATTCCACTGCACCCTCTCTTTCATTTCCTACTGCTCCCCTCGGCCCATCACACCCCCTCTTGCTCACTGATCCCTCGCTGGCCCACTGCTCCCAAATTAAGTTATTTTTCTGAAATTGTGTCTTTAATTATTTTTATGTGATGATTGTTTTCTTTTTTTAATGCAGTTTTTCAAAAACTGCTATGTTCGTTCTTCCCTGTTCAAGATGCTCATCCCATCCCAACCCGAACTGGCAAGGAGAGCGTGTTGCCTCAATCGCTGATGGGAGAGGCAACTGAATTTCTCCACATGGACAGAAAAGAACATCCTACTCGACTGGAAGTCAAAACAAAGTCGGGAGGGGGCATTTGTGGGATGTATTGACCCACTGTGCTAAATATGCAGCCTCACTCTGCTATCTATGGTGCGAGAAACAGTAAAATGGCAGCAGAACCCTTGTGCACGCCAAAATCTCCAAAACCGCACTTTTTTCAACATACAAAAAGATGGCTGCACAACCTGCCACTCATGGTTCATGTGTGGTGGAGCACAGCACACGCTGCAGAAAAAGTGCCAGTGGGCTCTAGGACAAGTATACAGAGTGCAGAGGGAGAAGCAGTGCTTTGCAAGCGAAACTCCAAAATGTGCCTGCAAATGACATTTACTTTGCTGCTGAAACTTCACAATGCCCGTACATAACATTTTCCAACACTCAAAATCTTGCTTGGCGCTAAAATTCATTCATCTAATGAAGCACTGTGAATTTATAAGGTCCTGAAATGTTAAGAGCAAAACACCTTCTCAGCAAAACTGGACTGCCTGTGAATGACAATTCCTGTCAGAAATCTGTGTGCAGCCACACTGAGCTACCTGTGAGTGACAGCCCCTATCAAATGGGCTCATCTGATTAAACTTTAACGTTGTCTATACTAAAGGTCTGCCAGATTAGCAAATATAAAAGGACTGTTTCTGAAAGAAAGATGAATCTCAGTTGGTTTAATCTCACAGGTTAAATCTAGAATATAAATGGTATATGTTATCTGATGCAACACGTTTGTTTTATGCTGGATTTCAGGTCAAGAAATTAAGAATTAACCTAGGCTGGCTGGGCCTGCAAGGGGTTGAAAAACAGGTTTGCACCCAAGGGGAGGGCATTGCTCTCAGCAGATGCTCACTGACACATGATAATTGTGGGGTATGCCAGACTTATGTCTGCTGCCAGGGACTGAAGAATGGCAGATTCTCCAGGCCAGTAAATGGATGTGTGAAGAGGTCATAAACTAGGCTTGCAGAAGGAAATCCCAAATGTGGGGGCTGCTCCTTGCCTCCAGAGACAGACACAAGGCTGACTATTTGCTGCTAAAGAATATGTAATGAACATTTTTAGAGATTTATAACTCGCTATCAGAAGTAGTGAAAACTATAAAACGGGCAGATTTGTTAATCTAATTTTTGGCCCTACAGTTGAAAACTTGGTGGAACTGTGCACAATATTCTGAACAGGAATGGCAATATATGTGGTTTTATGGGAACTGTATCTATGCTAGAATTGTTCAACTTTGCAAACACATTCCTATGGTAAACGTGCATATTTTTGGAAATTTGGAGACATTTTGGAAAATGTTTTCATGGCGAAATGGACAAAATGCTGCAGAAATCCAAAACAAGGTCTTACAGCTGTGGGATTTTGATGAACAGCTACTCCATAAAATATGTAATCCTTGTATGTGATTTTTGAGAGGTTACAAATGTATAAATATGTATTTAGGACAACATTCGATTTTGATACTAGTGGCTATGGGAGGTTTCTAAGTATTGTAAAAATCAAACCATAAACCTGACATCATCTGTCTTTGATACAATCACCCAGATGCAAGGTGGAGATGAGGGCTCTGATCCAATCCCGTTTCACAGGGGCACATTTAGTTAAGACGGCCCATACACCCATTTGGTGATGTCATTTGACAGGATAAATAGGGACATCTGACAACACATAGGACATACTCTCTCTTCTGATTCCAGTGTAGCACTTTGATCCAGTATTCAACATCCAGCCTTCAACATACTTCTAGATCCAGATTCCAATCACCAGGCCAAGTGGTAGCTGAACCATTTTTAGCTAGGCCTCAATCCTCAACTAATCCTCACAACCCAGTGAAGCGCTGTGGTGAGGGGAAGCATCCTGAAACTATCTGGCTTGCTACCATAAATGCTTGCCTGATGAACTCGCCATCCCACTGATCTGAAATATCCAGAAAATAGAAGGGCAGATCCCGTGCAGTTCCGGCGACCGGCCTAGCTGATCCTGTCTTGCCTGATGTGCCGTCCTTCCCTGATAGACCCGATACAATTGACCAGAACTTTGACGGGCCAACAATCTGAAATCCCATTAGATTGTGAATATTAACAGGATACTAGAGAACTATTGTATGCCTTGCCTTATTTAGTTCCACCCTAATCTCTGAACTATCCTTACACTTGTCGGGGGGAAATTCTGCCGGGGTCGGCCGGGCCGTCCGCAGACCTCCGGGCAGGGAGGCCCCAACTCCTCCCGCATATCCCAAAAGAGATAGAGTATGAGACACGCACAAGAAGCAAGGTGACTCTGCTGTTTATTAAACACAAACGGCAGGGATGGGTCAAGGATCATACGCGTCTGACCTGACACACACACAATCGTGGGGCTCGCAGGCCCTTTTTACTGTAGTATGACGCGCTACTTGCGTCACTTCGAAAGTTGACAAAAAACCTATCGCCACTCTTAATTGGTTGCTCGAGTGGTAGAGTTAGTATAGCATACGTATAGAGAATAATATGAGTGGACGAGGGTTAGTCAGGTGATATATCTGGGATGTCCCTACAATTAGATACATGAGAATTGTTACATGAAGACTCCTAATGATTGGTTAATATTAATGGCGTCAGTGATAAGAGCCCCATGTTCTGATTGGTGCGCCCGTGAGCTTCCCAGCCTGGGACCATCGCTGTTCCCAGCTCTCGGTGTACCTGCAATTTGCAACAATGTTTCACTATGGGTACATGCAGACAATGTGAAGACTTATTCATGAGCTGGACGGCCGACTACTCCCACTGTCGCAGATGTCCATTGATCCTTTCAAGTGTATCTGCCAGTGTCTTGTAACGAGGGATCCAGACGACTCCTTCCTCCTGGGCTTGGCATCTTGTCAGGTTCGGCTTGGTCACGTGAGGTGGGACCGTGTTTGAGGCAGAATTCTGCACAATTAATATTGTTTTTCCACTGTGTGCCTGGTTTAATTTACAGGTGCGACTTTGATGTTGGTGCACGGCGTGCGAGGTTGCAACATCGTGCCCTTGATGGTCTGCTTTTGGAATGTGGGTTTGCAACATTACGACCTTGGCTGTCTGCTTTCGCCAGGCTCATTCTGCAGGATCAGCAACCTGACTCTTGTTCTGTTAATGTCCACGGGAGCTCTTGCTTGCGGCCTACTTAGGCCTGGTGTATAGGTGGAACCGTTTGGTGCACAGGCGCTTTAGGTTATAGTCTCATATTATCTTATGACCAGTATTGTGTCTTCGTTATAATTCTCATTATGGCACCTAGGTTTAGAAGAAGCGTAAGCAAGCTCTTTAGATGAGTTCATGGTGCGTCTTGCGTTTCTGCATTTTGAGAGCCTATGTGGAAAATAATAAAGATGCACGTCCGTGAGTATGTCTGTCGCCTAGGTCATAGCACTGAGTATATGCTTCGTGTAAATTGGTGCGGGAGTGTCCAGTGTGTATATTGGCACAGGTGTGCTATCCGTTGGCTAGGTCGTCATGGCATCTCTAACGACTTATAGGTTTTAGTCTAGGTGATCCATGCCGCAGGCATCGGCATGGGCAGGGCGGGCTGCTGGGCAGGCAGATGGACACATCCGTATGTTCCTGTACCAGGGTATTTGGTCGTCTGGTAGGTGGGCAAACTATTCTCGTGGCGGGTGCTTGGGGCGTGAACCTTTAGGCCAGGCGCGAGAGGGGGAAGATGGGAGCCTGTTTTTCCATTTTCCCACTTCAGTCCCCCCTCTGGTCGACTTGTCGACCACAAACATAACCTTTTCGTTATCTCCTCTTACTCTCCATATTTTAGTTATTCCTCCTAAATGTCCATAATGGTTAACATGATCTTCAAATGACCAATACATATATTCACAGGTTCCTCCAGGAGTACAGTATACCCATTTCCCTATGTAACTCCTGGGGTTTCTTGGGTTCTCGACCTTCACCGATGGTGGGTCCAGGTGCTTGGTAATGATCTGATTGCGCAATTTCTCTCTCTCTTGTATGATTATGCCTGTGTGTTGGCCGTCATCTGCTGGCATCAGTGGGTGCATACCGACCATTTCAAGCAATTCGTCAGTGGTGCGTGCCTTCCGGGCTTTCCAAAATCTTATTATGATCAGTGTTGCTCCAGCAAAAATAATACAACCAACTATAATTTTCAGTCCATCTGACAGCCAAGATGGCATCCATAACCATAATAGCGAAAACCAGCTCTCATCCTTTTTCACACCTTCACTTCCATCCACCATTTTGGAGTGCAACTGGGCCAATTGTGAAACTGCTTCTATCAGTGTACCGTTGTCAGCATCGTTGGCAGGAATGAATGTGCAGCATGATTGTCCTATCTTTGCGCAAACTCCTCCTTCCATGGCAGTGAGGAGGTCCCATACATATCTGTTCTGCAGTGCTACCATCCTTATTGCTCGCAGCTCCTCTTTTATCGTGTTGAATCCGTTTACTGTAGAATTGATGGTCATCATAAGTTCCCATCTAGTTATCTGGAGCCATTTTGCGTTTGCGTAAGCCTGTAGTCCCGGATGTATTATTGAGGAGAAGAACATTGCTGCTCTGCTGAATAGTCTGTGTTCTGGCGGGATTGAAGTGAGTGCCGTTTCTGATCTTCCCCATAGGTAATTTCCTGTCAGAGGTTCTCCTTGTCTTTTCCGTCTATTTAGGACAGTATCATTGCCGCTGGTCCTGTTCCCTGGCTCCTCCTGAGGTGGTGCAGATCTCTTATTTCTCTTATACCCTTCATCCATCTTGGGAAAGTTCGCCATATTCACATGCTTCTGGGGTACCACTAGTGATGGTACATTGACGTGCACCATCGTGCATACACCATTCCACAGAGGGGGCAGAGTGTGATATGCCTTTTCTCCACAGGCCCAGTAATGGTCCATTATCACTGCTGTTCCTGCTCCCCCCTCAGGCAACCCCATCATGATTCCACAATTGGTGTTGTATCCTACGTCCACCTCTCCTTTATGTTGGTAGCATACTTTAGGCGCAGTCAGCGGCAGAATTGTTATCGGGTCTTCATCCGTTTCTATCCATGTGAGCATAGGCACGTATTTGATCCAAGTCGTCCAACATCTGTGGTTGTGTGCATCGATAGTTGAAATAGTTTATTTTGTTACCATGTTGCTGCCAACCACTCCTATCTCCCATTTGTTGTCCAAGTACACTTTCCCCGTTATCGTCACCAGTGGCCTCTCCCAGCATCCTAGTTTACCAGGAACTTCAGTGGCGTACCAATCACATGATAAATACTGCAGTGTTACTTTCTTTGTTTCTCCTTTTTCAGGACCACTTGTTATGTATCTGAATGCTTCAGCATGTAAACTGCTCTTGTGGTAACTCAAATAAGTCTTGAGGAAGTTGTTTTCGTATGGGTATGAGTCTCGTGTTTTCCACGTCATATGCACCACTGTCCCTTGAAATCTTCCTTTCGTTTGGAACAGTGCCAAGTATATTATGCATTGTGCTGTTTTCTCGTCTATCTCTGTGGCAACAAATGTTCGAGAAGCACTCATGGCGTATGGTATTAATGAGCAAACATAGCAGCTGTCTTCTGTTGTCTGCTTACCAATGCGGGTCATGTGTTGATACCATATGTTGTTTGAGATGTGTGCTGAATCTTGTATGTAATTGTCAATACCTTTATTATCTGAGTATGTGCTGCGTTGAACTCTATTTTGCTTGTGCGCAATTTTACTAATATCACCTGACGTAACACCTGTTGCAGCTGGGGATGGGGGTGTGTTAGGTTTGGGTACAGCAATAATATTGATAGCACCGCTGTACTGCCATACAGAGGCAGCTACGAACCCGCTGATTACCAAAATCCCTATTACTTTTTATTACATACGCTAATTTCACCGGCATTTTGCTCTTACCTTGCTGCAGTCCGGCAGCGTATTCTTGCGACGTTAGAGTTGCCCGCCTGAAAATTCTCAATATGCTGGTTATTAAATGTTAGTTGTTGTTTTTTAAGCTCTCCCTATCAAATAATCATTCAGTGCCCAGGCGAAAAGCTGTTCCCACGCTACTCTAAGCGATCTATCTCTTAGGGCAGGTAAGTATGGGTGGAGGTGGTGCATCGAATATTCTATGGCCAAAAGGAACGCTGTATAGTAGACACGTACCCTTTTCCTTTTCAGGTACGTTGGCCTTTTTATTTCATATACAAATTGGTGTGACAATTCTTCTGGGTAGTTATCGTCTGAGGGTACCATCTACTCCTGGGCAGTGAATTTGTTAGTTATCTACTTTCTTAGCAATACAATAATATGCGATTCCTGCATGTGCGAGAGAAAAGAAAAGAGAGCATTCACGTGTTTACATGTGTATTTGTGCAAGACAATGTCCTTCAGTTCAGTTACTACTGTAATGGGGACAGGGGTCAGTGGATGATGGGCAGGGGGTTTTTGGGTTCAACTGGTGGGCGTGGCTTTTACTCTTTGAGCGTGTGATCATGGGGTGGGCTGTATGGGGATCACCCCTTCCTTCTTCAGTTATTGTCTCTGGGGAGTCTGGGGAGTGACAAGGTATGGGAATAATTGGGCCGCTGGCTGTGGTAGGACTTTCTTCTTCCGTTGTCGATGTTGTCGCTGTTCTCTCAATGGACCTGTCGGTGGCGCTGGGGCGGGTCTGTTGTCTGTAGATCTTTATGTCGTGTAGGTGGTTCCAGGCACGCTTGTCTTGTAGCTTTACTGCTCTTGTTGATACCTCCTCTACCAGATGGGGACCAGTAAAACGTGGGCTATTCCATTTCCTATTGAAGTTGCGAAGTAGCACGTGGTCACCTTTAGCAATCTTACACAGTCCTTCCTTTTCCAGTTCTTTATCCGCGTCTTCTTGTTGGCTTCTATTAGACCCGCCACGTGTGCGCTCGAGCTGTTGAGACACAAACACTGCACTAGTAGTCAAAGAAGCCACATATTGGTACATTTCATCACCCAGAACACTTGCAGTACTTTTGTGGTCGGTAAATGCTTTTGACGTTGGCGTTAGGGGAAGGCGCATTTGACGTCCGGTAACCACCTCATGGGGAGTGAGGTGGTGGTCGGACCCTGGCCTATTCCTTAGCTCAAATAAAGCTAATGGAAGACAATATAACCAACTCCTCTTTGTTGTTTGTTGTATCTTTGCAATTGCCTCCTTTAATAGGCCATTCAGTCGTTCACATATACCGTTGGCCTGTGGGTGGTATGCACATGCAAATTTATGTTGAATGTTCAGCAGTGATGTAATGTGCTGAAACATCTCGTTTGCGAAATGTGGGCCATTGTCTGACCTTAACACCTCGCACACTCCCCACCTGGGGAAGACCTCCCTCACTAGGAATTTGGCTGCTCTAAATGCATCTGGGTGTGAACAGGGCCCTGCCTCAATCCACCTAGAAAATGGGCATACTACTACAATCATATACCTATTTCCTTGACATATATTGATCATATCAACATAGTCAATATGGAGATGCCGGAAAGGTCCCTCTGGCCAGGGTATAGTACCTCTTATCACCTTTAGAGTGTGGCCGGCCGTAAACTGTTGACATGTGAGACAATTACTGATAAAATTTGACACATGCGAATTTAGCTCGGGGCAGAACCAGTCTTCCCTAATTCGTGCTGCAATTACTTCCTTGCCTGTGTGGGCTGGATGATGCAGTTGGTTCAGGGCGGTGTTCAAAAGTGCCAATGGCATTACAACCTTTCCAGTTCCACCCTGGCGCCATAGTGCGTCGGTTGGTGACATTGTACACCCTCTTTTTACCCATATTTCTTTTTCTGCCATTGGTGCAGCTGCTTGTAACTCCATAATCTGTGTGGCTGGGAGATGGGTGTACCCTTCTCTTATCAACATCTCCTTAGCCTTTCCCCTTCCTCTCCCTCTCTGTGACTCTGGGGGGTTCCATATCTCACCAAAGTATGCAGCATACTTCGCATGTGCGTCCGCTGCTGCGTTTGCCGTCGAGACGTGGTCTTCACCATTGGTGTGTGCGGTGCATTTCACTAAAGCTAATTCTTGGGGGTCATTAATTACTTCAATTAGTTCAGCCAATAAGAGGGCATGTTGCACTGGAGTGCCATCAGCCCCCCAAAACTTCTTCTTCTCCATTTCGACAGCCCTGAGTGGACAGTGGATGTAACATTTGCGCTGTCGGAATATATGGTCACCCGTTTGTCAAAGCTTTCCTTCAAAGCCAAGATCAGTGCGACCAGTTCAGCTGCTTGAGCGGAGTAATGCTGTGGTAATTGTACACATTTCATTGCCACACACACTGGTACCTCCATAATTTTTACCACCGCAGCCCCAGTTCTCCTCACACCATCCCTCTGATCGATAGTTGATGACCCATCAATAAATAAGAGCTCACCCCCCTCTAGTGCGTTTTCCTCAACTTTTCTAGTACATGAGTACATTTCAGTCGTTTGTGTACAGTCATGGGCATAATCTCCCTCCTCAATTACTTCTGCTAGGAACCTTGCAGGGTTGACCGTGCTGCATCTAACAATTGATAGTTCGGCTCTGGATAGAATGATCTCATAACCTGATGCTCTTTGCGTGGTTAGGGTGGATTTAGGTTTATTTAATATCGCAAAAAGTGCATGTTCCACAAATAGTGTAGTTGGGCACCCCATGGTGATTGCTGATGCTATACCATTATTTATAAGGGCCGCTATGGTTTCATATATGCCCTCATCTGCCTCTTTTGATAGTGGGTACTGTTTTACTCTGGGGAGTATTGCACCTTTTTTCAATTTTATTTTTACTCCCCCTATACTTTTTATGCAGCCCACGTCATAGGGGCCAGTAGTCCACAATGATTTGGGTACTTTTGACATATCGTCCTTAAAGAAAGGGACCGGTGTGCATGCGGGTGCCTCAAGTGCCATTGCAATTTTCTGTGCTACTTGTTTGTAGGCCACTCTTAGCCATATTTCCACACTCATCATAAACACCATTTCACCTTCCTCCTTTTCATCTGAAAACAGCTCCTCATCTGACACCTGGGTGAGCCTACATCCTTCTGCTAATGCTATCACTGCCCTCCATGCTCTTCCTTCTCTGTCTTGGGCATGTACAGCAATATAATCAGCTGTTGCAATAATGATTTCAATATCCATTGAAACCACCTTCCCTTCTTGCTCATTAACAGGTGTTTCTGGTCTGAACAGATAGGCTGCTGGCCTTCTCCATATTTTCCCTTCTATCCCTTGCATCCATGCAATTGCCATGTCCGTTCCATACTGGAAGAGCTCACCATCTACTGGCTCCGCCCTAATCGCTGTCTGTCCACAGTATGCTTGCATAATCTGTCGTGCCGTGAGCATGTTAATCCCCGGAGTAGAGCAAATTATGCCGTCCTCGGTGAAGGAGATCGTCATATTCAACCTATTCATTATATCTCTCCCCAGTATATTTACTGGTGAGGCACTATAATATAAAAGTGGAACTGACAGATCATAATCTCCAATAGATAAGAGAATAATATCAGTAAAGGGAACCAACCCTCTAGCCCCAGAGAATCCTTGGGTGTTCATGGTCTCTCCTGACATCTTAAATTTACCTTCCTTTATGCAAGACCGGGTCGCCCCGGTGTCAACAAGGAATGATAATTTTTTGTCACCTATCGTTACCTCTATGCGTGGTTCCTCCGCACTATTAGGTGTTACTGACAGGATGGGACACACCAAGGCCGTCTGTGGGCTGTCCTATTGGGGGTACAACGACTGGCCATTTCCGGTATAAGGGTTATGTCCCAAAACCGTCACCCTACCCAGTTGTGTTTGTGGTATTTGTGGTTGTTGTGTCATCGCTACCTGTTGTTGTAGCAGTGTTTGGGGCTGTTGTTGTGTTAATTGTTGTTGTTGTTCATTTCCTTGTTGCAACATTTTCTGTTTTGGTATGCCCTGCTGTACCTGTGAGGGCCTTGATTGTCCCTGATCACTCCATGATGGTGTTCCTGGTCTAACTCTACACGTGCGTGACATGTGCCCCAATAGTCCACAGCTCCAACACACTGGTGGTTCCCTATTCTGCCATGGAAAGCTCCCTGTGTTGTCCTGGTATACTGGTTGCCCTAAGGGGTAGGAATTTCTAAATCCTCCCACATGCGGTTGGGTGCCATATCCGTACCCTCTCCCTCTCATAATTCCTCCTCTCCCCCTGTTATAATTATAATACCCAGCTCCTTGCATTGGGTATCCTCCTCCCATGTTGGGCGTGTATGGTTGGAGTGGCGGCACCTGTTGTGATGTAGTCTGTGAAGGTGGTATTTGGGAGGAATCTTGTGCAGCCACTACTTGTGTGGGGCTTTGGGTCATTGTTGTAGGTGTAGTTATTAGTGCCCCTTCCATTGTGTATTTAGTAAGCTTTTTCTGTACTAATTTAGCCTCTTCCGTTTTCCTGTCCTCTTCCTTTTGTTTCATTTTTCCTTGCCATGTCCTACAATGATGCACTATAGTCAGTTGTATTTCGGGCCATGGTTTTGCTTCCATTCTCACTACTTTCTTTAGTTGTTTCTGAACTCCTTCTGGGAGCCCTTGTACCAGTATATGGTAAAATATTGCTGGTGTTTTATCCCATTGTTCTCTAGTTTCCATGCGCCACTTCTCTTGGATTTCAACAGGATCTTCGTTCTCATGCATCTTGCGGGATGTGATTGCTCCTATATCTGATGTGTCTGGGTACTGTACCCTCAGTGCCTGCCATAGTGCATGTCTGCAGTTTGCGAATGGTGCCCCATCGTGTGATGTATTTGTTATTGTTACCCCATGAAATCCCGCTCTCCTCCAGATGTCATCCGCTCTATCCCCTAATATTGATATTAAAAGGCCCTTTACATCTCCTACTGCCAGCTTCTGTCCTGCGGTGTGTTTTTCCATTTCATATATCCATTTACCCGCACCTCCACTTAATGATGGGAGCCTACATTTTATATTTTCTTTATCGGTATGCTTCCAAGGAACATACTGTGGTCTAACCCCACCTCTCTCCAAAAGTGGCATTAAATTATGTCTTGTTTCACCCTTTGTATTCCATAATATTGAGTCCTCACGCCCTTCCTCCTCTTCCCTTTCTTCCACATTTTCACTTTCATTTGTATTTCCCCTGCTCATACCTCTTTCTTCTCCATCTTTTTCCCTTCTTCCATCTTCCTCTGTATTTAATGTGGGCATGTGTATACCTCTTTCCTGCCTGTGACTAGGGAGGTCTCTAAGCCGCCATGTATAGGGTGTCAGTTCGTCGGTGAAGGGCGCTAGTTTTATTTTGCGTAACGAACGTGAGGTGGTTGAGCATGTAGGGTGCGATAGGGGAGGGCGTGATGGGGATGATGGGGATGGGGATGTTGCGTCCTCATGTGCCTGTCTTTCCTCTATTCCTTTCTTTCCCTCCTCACTTCTCTCCATCTCACCCTTTCTCCTACTGATCCATGGTGAGTCTAGGTTGGTCCGGGTGATGTATAGTTTATCTAAGCTTTCCCTTTCGCTGTTTCTTCCTTCATTTTCCGCTCCCTCTTCCTCACTACAAAAGCTAGTCATAAACAGCACCCCCACACAGTCTTTTTCCCCTTGATCGTTACTGTATGTAAATCTATTAGGTCCAGTTCTCCTCTTTCTCCTTTATCAACCGCCCCCCTTTGTGCTGATGTTGTTGCTACTTCTGTGTGATCATATACATCCCTCCATGCTCCACTCTCCTTTCCCCTATCTCCTCTTTCTCCTTCATACCTTTCCTCCATCTCCTTACTTGTTTCCTCCCTTTTCCTTTCACTTCACTTCTCATCTGTTCTAATATTCTTTCATCCTCTTTCTTCCTTTCCCATTTCGCCCTTTCTTTTTCTACTATATTCTCCATCACCCTCCCTTCTTCGTATTTCTTAGTTGATTCTGATAGTAACCTCCTCCTCCATATTGCCATTTCTTTTTCTTTTTCTTCTTCTTCCCTTTTCTTTTCCCGCAGTACTACTCTTGATACCCTTTCTGCTGCTGCTTTTACCCTGTCATCTTCTCTCCTTTGCTCCTCAGTTCGTTCCCTTATTTTTTCCAATTCGTTCTTACCTTCTCTCCTTTTCCTCACTCTCTCTCTCTCCTCCCTCTCAAGCTGCTTGATCAATTCATTCTGTTCATCCCTTAATTTTGCTAATCGTTCCTCCAAAACCTCTTCTTTTTGTCTTAACAGCTCTTCCCCCCTCAATTCACTCTCTCTGGCATTATCCTCGTCTGTTTTCTTTACTACCTCCTTCTCTTTTCCTGTTAATGAACCTCGTAATTTTAATAATATCTGTGCAGCTACCCATTCATCATTTCCTATTTCCGCAGTCTGGTCTTCTCCAGTCCTCCCCTCCCCTGCTGGCATTTTCCTGTGAGCCACATATGGTGGAGGGCTGTTTGCCGGATTCGAGTATCCCTCAGCCGCCCTTAACTGTCCTCTTTCTATTTCTCCCAATTCTCTTAAAGGGTACAACCCCCCTCCCTCTGTTTTTACTCCCGTTGCTATGGGTATATCATTGCTCGGTTCCTTTTTTATTTCATCTGCTTTATTATTCTTTCCTCCTCCCTCACCTCTGTTTCCCGTGTTCTTTGGGTCCTCATTCCCCTGTGTCCAATCCTCTCCTTCCTCCTTAATCTCTGTTTCTTCTGGTATTCCCCCCATAGTGAATATTCCATTTGGTCCTGGTCGGGACCCCTGGAACATCCTCCATAAGTTAAACACCTCCACGTGGTTTGCCAACTTCTTCCCTTTAGACGTATTGTGCAGATGATTTAATAGTGAATGTTGGACATATGGGTCGAAGCTACCGTTAGGCGGCCACGGTGTTAACATTTTGTTATCCGTCCCCTGGGTCCATTCTATGCTATACTTAATCAGTTTCTCCCTATGGGGTGGCAGTGTTGTGCATATGTATTGTAGTGGCGTGGTGAGGGTGTTCCCCCACCCTCCCGATCCTGTTCCGTATGACATAGTAGCGCTCCACTTGCTACCCTCCCCTAATCTGGTATCAGTTTATCCCACTAGTAGTTGACAATATACAGCCTTATATCATTACCTGGCCCCGTAAGTTTGGGGGCTTGCGATAGTCCGCTCAAGGAAAATTATAAAAATATAGTATGTTACATCTGTAGATTTTCCTCTACCTTTTCTTCCTTTATACAACACCCTTACGGCCACCTGCGGCCAAGGCGTACGTAGCCCCCTGCGGCTGCGTACCCTTTATTGTGTTCTTATACAATCGTCCCGTTTCCACGTGCTCCTCCCCCTTCTACACCTGCCATGGCCAGCGTTCTCCGTGCGCAGCCACGTTCCCCGTTTCACCTTTCCTTGATCAACTCGTTTACCGTTTATCTCCGTTTCCACTCCCTTACCACAGTTCTCTTCCCCACCACTCTCAAAACGAAGATGCCTCGTGCTTGTGATATCCTATGAAAACCCTACTGGTGACGTCACCGATCTCGTAGAGCTACTGGTAAGTTCTTCGTATATTCTTTAAATCCAAAATACACCTGCAATCTACCCCCGTTAACCCCACAGCTGTCTTCCCGTCACTCCCGGAACAAGGTAATCAAATCAACAATATAATCGGACTGCGCACGCTGCGTCGCCTCGCGTGTGATACGCCCCTCGACAGGAGGGCTTAACCAGCCAATTATCTTCCGTATTGGGCAACTAACTAGCTACCGCCTACAGGGAAACATCATCTACCTATCGAGTGTCTTGCTCGAACAATAGGGATCCTCATCTACTCATTGATCAATAAATGCCAAATCATAGGAAACCACACACACACACACCCTTACACGTAGTCGCGGCCTAGGCCAATCAGGTTCTACGAGCGGCCGCACGTGATGTTTTCGTGCTCCGCCCCCTTCTCTCGCGTTACGTAGCCAACTGCTCTCGCGCTTGTTCAACTACCATTCATTCTATTTCTAACACTAAATTCTCGAACCTTCGCCGTTCACCTGTGCAACACCTCCCGCCTCCCGTTTTTAATTCCTCCCCCCCCCTCACAATTTCACATTGTTTGTTGTGCGTGGCATGCTCACCAAGTTCTCTTGATGCGGGGCCGCTCGACTGCGTGCACCCCTCCGAGCGGCTCGCCACCTCCCCTCGTCTGGACCACGTCTGGACACTCGCCAACCGCGGGCGGGATACTTCTCAACCGGCTCCCGAGGGCCAATATCCGGATTGCGCTGTCCGGTCTTCTCGCAGTTCTTTAGGTTATAGTCTCATATTATCTTATGACCAGTATCGTGTATTCGTTATAATTCTCATTATGGCACCTAGGTTTAGAAGAAGCGTAAGCAAGCTCTTTAGATGAGTTCATGGTGCGTCTTGCGTTTCTGCATTTTGAGAGCCTATGTGGAAAATGATAAAGATGCACGTCCGTGAGTATGTCTGTCGCCTACGTCATAGCACTGAGTATATGCTTCGTGTAAATTGGTGCGGGAGTGTCCAGTGTGTATATTGGCACATGTGTGCTATCCGTTGGCTAGGTCGTCATGGCATCTCTAACGACTTATAGGTTTTAGTCTAGTTGATCCATGCCGCAGGCATCGGCATGGGCAGGGCGGGCTGCTGGGCAGGCAGATGGACACATCCGTATGTTCCTGTACCAGGGTATTTGGTCGTCTGGTAGGTGGGCAAACTCTTCTCGTGGTGGGTGCTTGGGCCGTGAACCTTTAGGCCAGGCGCGAGAGGGGGAAGATGGGAGCCTGTTTTTCCATTTTCCCACTTCACTTTCATAACCAGTGACAGTGTCAAAATCTTTAGTGTTATCCTATACTGTCTCTTTGCTAAAGCGACATTTTCATAGTCCTTTTATTTGTGTAACTCTTAGCCCTAAAACCCTCTTCGAGTGTTTGGACAGGTTCCGCCAGGGAAGGTGCTGGAGATCTGTTACTGAAGTCATGAATCAGTCTCAGAGCCTACTTCGTCCCAACCTGGTTGTCTAGTCTGAATGCACTCGACTTGAGTAAAAGCATAACCCATATTTCCTGGTTTTAAACTGAATTTCTTGTCCAAACTTGCGTCTTTATTTTCGAAAAACACCTCTCACTAAAACCTCTATAACTCCCTCAGTTCTAAAGATAGAAACACAATTTCAACTCTCACTGATACCTGACATCCTTAGCTATCTCCACAACTAAAATTTCACGTGTCTTATGCCCATTTCAAAGTGCTTTTTCCATCCCATCCTGATATGAAGTGTATATTGTGGTTCATATTATAGCCCATGTATGTTAGGACCTGATTAGTGTTGCTTTCTTTAGAATGTGTCTCCATTTTAGCGTTTTGACTATTTTGCAGTATATCACCAAGCCATTTTCACCATTTCAAAGTGTCATTTGCCGAAAAAAGGTTTTCTCTCTGGTGTTGGAGGGAGGATTGCCTATAACTCTAGACATTGTGTTTCTGTTACGCTCACCTGGCTCCCACAGGGGCGTCGGTCGGACCCGGACTGCTGCGGCCTCCACCAACGTGATGCGTAGTGCAGAGATGACAGACTGGACTGGCCCTCCTAATCTCGTCAGCTTGACCCGTAGAAGAATTCTCCTGCAAGTGGAGAGAGGAATTTAGCCACCCGTGGATTCTAGTGATGGCACCTCCCTGCTCTCCCCACTAATCACAACCGAAATCCCCTTCCAGTACTCTCACCTTATATTCTTCAAAGATGAGCTCTCCATCCTGCGTGGATTGCAGGGGTGCGTAGACACCAGTTGCTTCACTGGTTAAAAGGCGTTGGGGAGTTCCGAACGAGAGTTGATTCTGAGGTTGCTGATGAAGACCAGTAAGTATAGAGTTCACAGAGTTCAATATGTCCGATGTTCACTCTTGTCCCATTCCTTTCTTATCTTGCAGTGGAGTTGCAGTGGAGTTCGAGTTCGAGTTACCAGTTAAGTGGTAGCCTGTAAATGTGGTGGGAACAGTGTTACTGCTGCATTTAAGGGTCCACCATCTCGAACCTTTGCTTGCTAACCCCAGTTCAGAACTGGTGGTAAACACGTCATAAAATGCACATGTTCAGTGCAATTACCACTGGCGGTATTACAACTCTGTAATTTTGCCCGAAATACCCCATTGGGTCCAGCCTGGATACTGCCCAACTGGTGATCAGTGCTAAGCCATTCAACAGACAAGGGGCTTCATCACGAGTTGGGCAGTATTCCAGCGGTAAATGTGCCGGGATACTGCCCAATGCTATTACCATTACCCCAACTTGGTCTGGCGCAATTTGTACCGGATCCTGAGTTGCAGTGTGGCCGTAATTACTCATTTTGTTAAGAGTCCATATGATTCTATGGTGCTTTTTGGCGATATTACCGCTGGGGGTAATAGTGCTGAAAATTGGGCAAAAGCTGTAGGTGAGTGCCCTGACCTTCCCCGAAATTCGGGATTGCACGTACCAGTAATGCAGCGGTAATAGCATTTCCGACTCCATGCCACCCCGCCCAACCCGTGATGACGCCCTAGGTTGGTGAGTTACAAAGGATTTAAACACTAATAAGATTAGTCAGGCTGTAAGCAAATCAATACATTCATTAACAGACATGAGTTTGTGAATAGCCGTGCAATGCATTCGTTTGAGCAGACTCAAGAGTGCAAGGAACAGCAGTTTACATTTCTTAACTGAGCAGTACCAGTCACCACCCCTTTATGTCTATTCGCTTTCTTCTATTATACTTCTTCCTCTGGTGCTACCTTTGCCTTGACAACAATACTAACTTTGTTGTAAAAGTTTATTCATTAAAATGGGCTTCAACTTTGCTACATCCCTCAAGGGATATACATCCTTGTCAAAAAGTGTGCCATGCATATTCACGTGAAGTGTCTTAAAAATTGACTGTTCCACTTCAGTCCGATAATGTGATTTCCCAAAGGGAGATGAAGAGATCCAGTGAGTTGGTGGAGGAATGTGGAACATGTGGGGTGGAGGTGAGGGGTGGAGAGAAAATATGATGAAGAGACTCTTTAAAATGCAAAAAAAAAGATTGGAAGCATACCCCCATACAACCACCAACAGGGCAAATTCAATAGCGCACACACACACATTTAGGAACACACACAAGCATTCAGCACTTGGAAACACACTTACTCTTCTGGAGACAATATCTGCACTATGCACTCCCATATGCGAACATATACAACTTGAATCTGCACAACTACACACTCTGCGGTGTTTATAAACTTTTCCCCCAAGGCAAATCTTGTTAAACTTTGAACCCACTTGAAGCTTATGTGAAATTCTGTGTTCAATATGTTGCGAATGTGGATGCCGTATGGGATCTTTAACACAATACAAACACGTGTGGTCATAAACTGTGCCCCATTTGCAAAGATATACGTTTGTTTTCCCCGCTTAAAGTATCCAAAATCAACATTATGACACAAATCCATCTGCAAATGTTCAGTATCCACACTGCAACATGTTCTGGATTTTCTAAACATTGTCCACAAACTTCTGCATCTGGAGTCCACCCCCCACACACACAAGCAACACACACACACATACACACACACACAAACACACAGAATATAAAACATGAAAACACCACTAGGCCCATACCCTTGAGCTCCCAAACATGCACTCAGAAACATTCAAACATAAATATTTGTATTTTAAGTTAAGGTTAGTACCTTCAAAATGTAAAGTCTAAAAAGATATTCACGTCAATGTCACTAGCAACACTAAAAGAGGACCATATGATTGCAAAAGAAACTATAGTTCACATTACACCAATTTGTCAGGCTATTTTATTTAAATGTGTGTTAGCTTGCATCAAGATTATACTTTAAGGACTTTAACGGTGAATTCGAATATTCAAGTAGTGGTTAGATCAGTTCAAGGTTTAATTTGGTAAATGATGGGATAAGTGTGTGTGGGAAGATTAAGGTGTTTCTTTTCTTCCATTATTTGCGGACGTTAATTTGTATTTTGCATGGAGTGATGCTTAATTTGTATTTTGCATGGAGTGATGCTATTAAGGCTGGCATTCACATTTATACAATGTGCTGAGTTCATTTTTTGTAGGTACTAGCCATAACTGTGTGTTCTTTATTTAAAACAAAGACAAATATATCTTGTTGACGATAGTCACTTTGTAGTTACAATTAATTTGGACTCTGGAAGATAACATTCTCAGATACTTGTAACTTTAGTGCTGTTCGAAAAATGTGCACAAAACAATTTAAATATATTATACATCTAACACTGAATGTTTATTTCAAACATCCGTGAAGTTCCTCCTTGAGTAAGGTGTGGAAGGAGAAATTTGTAGAGGGTGTCACAAACCATAGGTTTCTACAGTGGTGGTTGGCCCATAGCAATGAGATGGGAGTCACTCCACTAAAAATTCCACCCCCAGCGTAGCAGCAATACCATTTTACTCATGGAAATGGTGGCTGCACTGAAAGCGGAGTGTGGAGTGACACAATGAGCAATCCCTGATGCACATCCTCCGTGCAGTTTGGGCTTGGGCAATAAACTAATGCTGGATAAGCCTTGCTCTAAAGGATGCCACTTTGCATGCCTGTATCTGAATCAGATGCCAATCTGCAACCATGCGCTACTTGGATTAATTGTTATTCCAGGCAGGCTGCACTGAGTACACTTACGTGCCTACTGCTAGATTTTGACCCTAGACAGGACACACATTGCATCTTACCCACCTCACACAATGTTCCTCCCGGGCCTTTACTCTATACTACTGAGAATCATTCTCCACATCATCAATTCCGCATGCCTGCCCAGCTCCCCCCTTAACTTGACCAGCCTAGGCACCACATCACCCACCCTCACAGAGCCTAGCACCACAATCATGCTTACCCTACTCTCTCCCCCATGCCTTTCGGACAGGCTGACCAGATTACGATCCAGACTTCCCAAAATACATGAGCCTAGAGCCAGGGACTCCACACAATCCAAACTCACAAACCGAACATCCATTAGCACCTGCGCTAACCTTACGCTAAAAAAACTCGAACTTAAACCCGTCAACTCCACTACAACTAACAACAGAGCGCTCATCACAGCAACCACCCCCACCCCTGCCAAAACCAAAACCCTACCTATAAAAGGTGCCTTCATCAACGCACGCTCCATGATTGCCCATGCCACGGACATAGCTGATCTCATCCTAACTGAAGATCTAGACTTTTTAGCCATAACAGAGTCCTGGCTTCATGCAGCCGCAGGCCCAGTGCTTTCGCTAGCCATCCCCACTGATTACACCATCATCTGAGCGGACAGAACTGAAGCTAAAGGTGGAGGTTTGGCCATCATTGCCAAGACCCACTTTAACATCAGACTTAACTCCACTACACACCTCCCATCATGCGAATCACTTACAGCCAAGCTACCCACTGCCAACTCCCAAACAATATCCATTCACTTACTATACAGACCGCCTGGAACCCTGGGATCTTTCGAGGAAGACCTCAATGCCATCCTTACCGACAACCTAAAAAACTTCTCACAATGCCTCCTCTTAGGAGACTTCAATTTAGGCTACAAAGACCCCAAAGACAATCAAGCCACTCTCATCAGTAACACCTTGTCTGAACTAGGCTTCACACAAAAAGTAACCAGCCCCACCCATAACAAAGGGAGAACCCTTAACTGGATAGCAGACTACAACTGTGCCGTATTGATCACTAATAACACTCCCCAATCCTGGACTGACCACCATCTCCTCTCCTTCTCACTTGAGGCCTCAAGTCCTACAACCAACATGGCACTAGCCGCAGCCATCCCCACGAGAAGCAAAGAAAATATCACAGTGGAAAAATTGATCCCGCTCATTCTTCCTACGCTTAGCCGCCTCATTACGACCCAGGTGGTAAGTTACCGCCTGGGCCATGACTTTACCACCATGGCGTAAACTACGTTTACGCCATGGTGGTTGGCGGACTTACCGCCCCATTCCGAGGTTGGCGGGGCGGTAAGTCCCCAATCCCCATTTACCCTTCCCCATTCCCATTTTTGCCCCATAGGGCATAATGGGAGTGGGGAAGGCGTTAATTACGCCACCGTAAATTACGGTGGCGTAATTAACTCCATGGTCCCTTAGCGCCATGGATTTTAACACCTGCTAAAAGCAGGTGTTAAATCCGCCATGGCGCTAAGGGACCTCGTACTCAGGCGGTAAGGGTCGGCGCTGTTTACGCCGCCATAAAACCCTTACCGCCTGAGTCGTAATGAGGCCCCAAGACTCTAATCCCTATGACCTTGTAGAAGGCTACAACAACACATGCGCATAGCCTTCGACGCCATTGCACCATTGAAACTTAGAAAATCCAAACCAAAAAAACACCTCAACCAATGGTTGTCCAGCCATCTTAAAACCCTTAGATTGGAAAAGCGTAAACTGGAACAAGTCTGGAGACAGTCTCCGACAGACCATAACAAACTACTGCTTAACAAAATAACGGCCAACTATAAAAATGAAATCATAGCGGCCAAACGAGAATCTTATAACCAGAGAATCTCACAATCCAATTCCAGCACCAGAGAATTATTTACTATCCTGAAAGAATTGTAAACCCCGGTAACAATCCCAGATACCTGCGTTAAAAACAAACAATGGTGCACCAGTGTCCAAATTGCACTAAATAACAAAGTCACTGGCCTTCAAACAAAAATTAAAAACAAGAAAACTCCCTCACCAAACTCACCAACCCCATCAACGCCCACTCGAGCCCTCCACCCTCACACCACACATCCAACACTGCTCGCTTCAGCTTTTCCAAAGTCTCTACTCTCGAAGTAGAAAAAATCATTCTTGGCCTTAAACCCTCCAATTGCAAAGGCGACCTCTGCCCCCCACAAATCATTAAAGACTCGGCAAGAGACCTCTCGCCATTCATCACCAGACTCATCAATGCCTCTTTTTCCTCAGGAACAGTCCCCAGTAACCTCAAAGAGTCTTGGGTCCTCCCTCTCCTCAAAAAACCCTCCCTCGACCCGTCCATCCCGACCAACTACAGACCGATTACCACCGTCCCATTCCTGCTCAAGATACTAGACAAGACAGCATACCAACAAATCCAAAAATATCTTGAAACAAACCACCTTCTAGGAATAAGACAATCCGGCTTCAGACCCCAACATGGAACTGAAACCGCCCTGATAGATCTGAAAGCCCAAATAGACGTCCTTAGAGATAACGGGAAAACTGCACTACTACACTTGTTAGACCTCTCCGCGGCGTTGGACCTAGTTGACCATAAAATCCTATGTAATCATTTAGACTCAGCTGCCCACTTTTCACAAGAAGCCATCAGTTGGATTGAGTCATCCCTCAACAACAGATCCATGCGTGTCTTCTCCTCCTCTGCCGCCGCCGAGCCCATCCCCATCACGTGTGGAGTCCCACAGGGCTCGTGCGTCTCCCCCACTCTGTACAACGTGTTCATGAAGCCCCTGTTTGATGATCTAGATGGCCTGGGTATCACCTACACTAACTACGCCGATGATACACAGATCCTCATCCCGTTGACGGGAGATTACAACCAGGATTTGGCCTTGGTGAACAAGGTGTATCTCATCATCCAGGCATGGAAGGCTTTGCACAGTCTATGCCTGAATGATGACAAAACTGAACTCATCATCCTTGGTTCCACTTCCAACCTAACCAAACTTGACCACAACTACACCAACTTCATCATAGACGGGAACCTAATCAAGGTTTCCAAAGAAGTAAAAACTCTAGGAATAAACCTCAACTCCTCCCTAACCTTCCACAAACAGGTTAGCTCGATGGCATCCTCCACGACCTACACATGTAAGCTTATGAGAGCAGCCAAACCCTTTCTCTCCACCCAGAGTTGCACTACACGAGCCACCAAGCAAATCACCAACAAAATTCAGACATTACAAAACAACGCTCTTAGGGCAGCGCTCAACATTCCCAGGAGGGAACACATTTCCAATATCAGGAAATCCCATAACTGGCTCAGCACAACAGACAAAATCCTGCTTAAAGTAGCATCGCTCACCCACAAATGCCTGAATAACGCTGCCCCACGCTATCTGGTAGACAGAATATGCAAACACATCCCCATCAGACCCACCAGAACCTCCAATGCTAATCTGCTCACTGTCCCCAGGTTTAAACGCACGAAAATGGGTGGCAACAGCTTCCAGGTGAAAGCACCTCTACACTGGAACTCTTTACCACCATCGCTCAGAACTCCGCAATCTTACTCACTTTTTAGACGCAACTACATCCATTGGTTAAAGAACACGAACCATTAACACCTCTAACACCACACGGCTGCTCTCCGCATTGCATGCTTTAAGTAAATCTGTAAATTTGTAATATTAAATTTGTAAATATTTGTAATTCCTTAAATATATTTACTGCATTATCTCATGCCAAACTGTACACATGTTCCTTCATTGTCACACCGTAATTATGTAATGTAAAGTATAAGCAACCTGTAACCAAGCTTTGAACAACCTTGCTGCTCATGCGCCCTCATACCCTCGGGTCTGGTGCGCAATTCAAATGAATAAACTGAAACTGAAACTGAAACTGATGCCTGGGGATTTAACAAAGAAACACCCCAAGGCATACTTTGTTCTTGAACCCACCCACTGTCCCTCATAAAGGCTAGGGTGAGTCAGAATCTGCAGACTACACCTCATTCTGTATAAGAAGCAGGTTAGGGGGCAGGCAGCTGAGGGGGTGGTGAAGTCTCATTGACAAACTCTGAGCCTTGACCATCCTCCATCAGCTCTTGTGACAGGGGGAGGTCAGGACCCCACTCAAGTGCAGGAACTGGCATTCCACATATTCCATGTGGAATGCCAATTTTGCCCATTGGGGTTGTGTTTGCTAATCCACCCTCTTTAATGGTTGCAAGAAATAAAACATATTTTCCTTTTTTGACATCAACATTATCAGTTTGTTTTACTTCTGAGCCCTGAAGAGAAACTTTACCGGTCGAAACACGTGTTGGCTGTATTTTACAACTTACCAATAAATGTACAAAAATCATATAATAAGTTGTGGTTGTTTGTTTTAGCCATCAGAACTGATGAAATAATAATATGGTGAAGGACTATAGAGCCCCTACAATTTAGCCTGAAAGGATTTTCTTCAATGTTTATTTCCACCAGATAGAACGTAAAACTAGCTTCAGTGCATTCATAGGGGAGTAATTCCAAGATTGGTGGTATCCCGCCAGTAATTCCGGTGGGATACTATTTTATCATCCATCAAAGCCAAAGGTTTGTAAAAAGATACATTATCCATAAAAGGTCGAGTGACTGAAATTCAGATCCCTGACAAACAGACATCTGCCTTCAGTTAGTCAAGGTTAACGGTTATCAACTTAATGCACACCCATAGCTATTTGCTGTGGATAGTGGCAACCTAAAGACGGAATATGCAGGTAGAGTATTGCCACTGCGACCCTGACAAAATTGCATTCCAAATAAATAAATACAATTAACAAGAAGAGAAATATCACATTTAAAGGTGTAATCATGAAGTGAATCAGTGCATCATAACTGAATCTCTGATTGACTTGAAATATGGTTATGTTGTACATAAGAGAAGCAAGTATCAGATTATGTCAAAATAATTTGGGGGGCACCATGTTTCGAATTTCCAAAGATGGTTGGAACCTTTTAAATTGTCCAATGTTATCAAGGTAGCACATATGGGCCAAAAGATAAATAAATAAAACATACCCATGTTTTTTGGAAAAATGCCCCCCGTTCCCCTTATTAGTCATGTGGGAAAGAAATCTCTGTGACAAGGCAGGGGTGGGGTAGAGGGCTTTAAGAATGACACACATACTGAGAGAAAAGAAGAAGGATTGTTATGGAATATTGAGAGAAGAAGATTCAATATGAGAAAAAAACAAGTGATTGGAGAGTGGAAGGATTTACCCTAACCACAGGGCAGACCTGTCCATTATGAGAAGGGGGCCAGAACAGCCCATAGAAGGATGATCAGTCTCTGCATGGAGAGTGGTTTTCGAATATGCCACCTGAACTGAGGGTTTGCTGTAGGAATGAGGTTGTTCTGACTGGATTCCCTGCTGGGTCTCCCAAAACAGAAGCAACATCTTAAAAGGTAGAACCCCTACCAAACCCCAAATTGTCTAAATGTGTCAGGGTAAAATCTGGAAAGATAAAAAGACTGGGAAAGCAGAGGAGTGCACATTTGGAAAAAGGGGCACAGGTGCTAATATGCCATTGTTCTGCATTCCTCAACTATAAAAAATACAAAGCGAGATATTGTTTTTGAAGGCTAATTAACTGTATTGAAAAATAAAATTCAACACTGAATACATTTCGTTATCACTATAAAGTGGATTTATTTTTGTAAAGCTATGTATTATTTGAAATATAAATAGTGATTTAAATCAGTGTTGAGTCGCAGTGGGCTGTAATATAATTGCAAGTACTATCACTTGGGGTGATATCATGCATATAATGCAACATGGGAGACCCATGGTGTTTTACATCAGATGCATGCATAATAAAATATATGCTGAAAGAATTCATCGCATTCATTAAGAACTGTGAAAAGTGCAATGCTCTGTATTCCCCTGTCTTTCAATGCAATCAGGAGTTATGTTGGAGAAAAGGGGTTTATTAACGTAATCTATGTTACTGGAGAATAGTACATCTACTGCCCAGAAATATAAAGTGACTGACAGCATTACATATAAGCCCCTTTAAATCAGCACATGCATCTAGATTGAAAGGAGCACATTCATATTCAAGGAAAGCTACACACATGCCTATACAGAGCTGCACCCATACATTCAGAGAACAAATGTGGAATTTTGGAACAGAACACATACCTTCAACAGCAAAGTACAGCACATAATAGGGAACCTAGAAGAAAAAGGATGCAGATGCAAAGAACCAACAACAAAGCACAGAGCACAGGATGGGACGTAGAAGGGAATAAAGAATAAAACCAACAACAAAGCATAGAGCGCAGCAAGGGACCTAAAATGGAAGAAGGACATAGCCACTAAAAAAACACAGAGCACAGCAGGGGACCTAGAATGGAAAAAGCAGGCAGTGTAGTGTGACGCCAAGAACCGTGGGGAACAGCACAATGTCAGAGCAAAAGAGAACAGAAAAACAACAAAGAAAAGGAGGACACACAAGGTCAATCACAAAAGGAACCTACAAGTAAAGCATGTAAACAACCGGAATGCAGGCAATGACAATTTAGCCAACAAATTTGGAGCAACAAAAACATCAAGAACAGGACACAATAGATCAAGGGAGGGAGGGAGCTAAGATGAGAGGGGAGGGAAGGGACTACAGGGAATGTGTGGACTTACAATCTGAGGGAATAGTAACTAATAGAAGGAGGGGTGCATGCGGTCAAGTAGAGAGTGACCACACGCAGCCTAAGTTGCAGGGGAGTGCACACGGCCTACGTTGTGAGGGAGAATATGCTGCCGAAATTGCAAGAGAGTGCACACAGCCAGAAATTGCAGGGGAGCGCACACACCCAGGTTGCAAAGGGGCAACCGTGGCCTAAGTTGAGATGGGGCACATCTGACAAGGGTGCGAGGGATTGCAAGTAAGCATGGGGGTCCGAGGACCATGCTTGTGCAAGAGTGAGAAGGGGCACCTGGTCAGGGGGGTTATGTGGAGTGTAGTAAGCCAACTCTCCCTGCAGCTTCTTGGGTGAGTTTGTCTGCACTAACTTTCAATTCTACTACCTTGTCACCACCAAACACCTGCATCGCTCAACACTGCAGCCTTGTCCTGTGAGGGTGGTTGTGATGTGGATTGTGGACATGCTTTGTACCATCTACGTTGTGTTAAAATGGTGATTCCTGTCTACGCCATCCCCTCTATGTCATGCTTGGGTGTCATGTAAGGGGGGTCCTTTCAGCATTGACTCATGTCATTGTGACCTAAACCCTCACATGGATGGTGTATGCTTTCAGGGGTTCATGTCGGTTGCTTGCAGGCATGGCAGACTGGGTGTTTGTGAATGCCTGCTGGATTGGCCATGTATGTGACCATATTTCGCTGTGGTACTCACCATATCCATCTTGGCTGTTGACTCCTAACTCGGCCATGCCCACGCCCTCGATCCCAACCATATGCAGTATGCCACTTACCATATCCTCACAGAGTGTCATTTGCAGTGGTTCCACTGTCCCACCTCCAGTGGCACCTGTGTCCCGGTGGTGGAGGGATATGAGACGAGACACCTGACCCTGGCCTTGATGTCATTCCACCCCTTTTTCATGTCATTGACCTCACGTTGGACATGGCCTACGGCCACCACCGTGTCCCTGATTCCAGCCCATATGGAGTTTTTGCGCTGTCTGCTGGTCTTTGTGTTTTGTGCCCCATACAGCTCCTCTGAGTTGGCCACCACTTGCTCTGCTAATGCTGTGAGTTCCTGCTCTGAGACTATAGGCTTATGGAGCCTCTTATGGAGCCTCATATCAGGCACCCTGCCTTTGCCCTTTCTCCTGACATGTTTTGGATTTCCTGGGTATTTGGATGGCACTCCTCTGTCCAGATATCGAACGGATTGAGATTTTCAAAATGCCCACAGTGGTGCTACCTTATATAACAGAATTTCTGCTGGACAGCATGGCGGTCACAGAATTTCCGCAGATTTTTTGGCAGATATAGCGCAATTTACAGGATTTTCAGTGTTAACTCTGCTGTGCAGAATTACTGTTACCGCTGTTGTACGGTGTGCGTGCCCACCAATTTGGAATACTGCAGTAATTCTGCTTTTCAACACGGTGAAAATTCTAACTCTGCGACAGCGAAATTACCAGCGATTTTGGCCCGATCTCGTAATGAGGACCTATATCATTTATGATGACTGTGCACCCATGATATGTTTAAACACTAGTTAGTTTGGGCTATTAGGTGGCACTGAAAGTGCTACCTTTAATCTGAAACTATTGTCATTAAAAATATATATATATATTTATTTTTATTAGCGCTTTGGTTCACAAAAAAGAAAACATTTAGCTATTCAGTTAAAACTATATAACAATATACTGAGATGCACAATATAACCAACTTAAAAGGCACCGAAGAAATGTCTCATCGAAAGTTCTTCTTGCCTTTACCAAATGTTTCAGCATATCTCCATGGAAAAAGAACAATTGTCAGTGATTTCTCGTTCTTTCTCAGACCGTCCCAAATTAGAGCTTTAATGTAAGAGCTTCAAACATGGGCTTTGGATGAGGGACTGTAATGCCTTTCCAATTGAGATGACATTTGAGGAGGGATACAGCATTGTTAGATCATTGAATCCCTCCCATTCCCTATCCCTAGCCATGCTAATCCCTATGGCTAATCCCACCCATTCTTGCCCATCTCAGAACTCCATCGATGCAGCCATATTGGACGACAACTCTAAGGAAGCTTTCTGGAAACGAGGCAAAACTAGCGATCATCTTTGAATAGGGAAGATACCATGTAGTAAAGTTCATTTTCAGGTTTTATTTTTTGTCTTTTGCAGTGACAAACACCATGCATCATTAAAATACCTAAAGTCATTTGCATTTTTTTTTTTTTTTGCTGCAGTGACAAACATGTTGCATGTTCTGCATTTTTTCCATCGTTGACAAACCATATTTTTCATCAATTCATGCTCTATATTACTGCAGCCGTTGATTCAGAAAAATATTCAAGATGGTTTACAGAACTGAAATGACCGTAAAGCCAAAGTATCTATAAAATCATGTTTGGAAATACGGGCATCCCGGAAAAGTTCACCTCCCACTCAGAGTCTTTGAGATTGTACTCACATCCCTCAGACTCAGGGCCGCCTGTCCAGCTTCAAGATATGGCCTTGAGCTGCGGGCATAAGTGCAGCACGCGTTTGGCAATCTGTGATAACTTCAGAGAACTGACAACACACATTGTTATTGGTAAACGTCAAACGAGTATGTCTAAGGAAGGGACATTGCCTTCCTGTTTATTTTTGTAGCCTCTCCTCTCGACTTTGAGAAAGGCATGGATGTCATTTAGGGATTGCCAGGGGTCACAACTGCAACCACTGAGGTCTCCCTTGCTATCCCTAAAAAAAGTTATCACAAATGATTCCTTTTTTAATATTTATTTTTAGATTGAGGCTCATGGGCTGTGGGCAGCAGCATGTGACTCTTTGTTTATGGAGTGGCTGGTTTTCTGATAGACATAGTCGGTAAGATAGCTCAATGGGTTGAGTGCTGGATGCTGCAATGTGTGTGTGATCTGCAGGTTGCAGGTTTGACTCCCAGCAAAGTCAACTCAGCCTTTCATCCTGCTGAGGTTGATAAATGAGGACCAACACAGGTTGGGTGATATTGTATGTATGTTTGTTCCATATGTTTATGTTTATTAGGTTTATATAGCGCTTTAATCCAAAGCGTTTTACAATATAACAACAAGGTGCAATAATGGAAGAAGCATATTTACAATCATGAGACAAACCAGGGAAATAATATGTAGAACAGTTTCCTTAGATGGAGGAGGTGTTGGAAGGGTGAGAAGGAAAGGAGAGGAGGTAGCCAAAGGGAAGAGAAACAATAATTCAGTTGTCTGATTTAAATTCCAGTGGGTTTGAGAAGGAAGGAAGGGGAAGGGGAGGGTATGAAAGGGATAGGAGAAGGACAGGGGAGATGGGGAGGAGAGATGATAGAAGGAAAGTCAAGGGGGGGGAGTGAAGAAGAAGGGCTTTCAAGGAGGTGCGGAAGGAGGTGTAAGTGGGGATGGATCAGATAGAGAGAGGTAAGGAGTTCCAGTGTAGGGGGGAAAAGGGCTGAAAGAAACGGAAGCGTGAAGAGGCACATGGTGACGGGGGTACAGTGAGTAAGAAGAGGTTAGCAGAGTGGAGAGAACGGGAAGGAGTGTAAAATGAGAAGAGCGAGGCAAGGTAAGGGGGAGCAAGGTCATGGAGAGATTTGAAAGCCAGACAGAGGAATTGAAATTTAAGTTGGGAGAGGAATGGAAGCCAGCCAAGGTGAGAGAGTGAGGAGGAAATAGAGTTGCGAGGACCGAGGAGACAGTAAGTACGGATAGAGGAGTGGTAGATGGATTTGAGGGGGGGTTAGATATGATGAAGTACTTAGATAAGATGAAGATACAATATGAAGTGTTTAAGAGTAAGTGCTATATAATAACACATCAATATTGTTTGACCTAACACATCAATATTGTTGGGTCTTGAACGTCCAGTTGCATTGACAGTCATTTGGTAATATGGGCCACTGATATTAACGATACATATGGTGATCCATTCATGTATGAAATGTATATCACTTTACAGTGATATCGTAACCATATTTTATATAGTGTACTTAGAAACAATGCTATGTGATGCCACTTCCTGTTTTGTCGAGGGGTAAAAGGTCGTTTTCCATCGCATCCTGTCATGTCCCTTTGGGGTGGGGGCTTATGGCATCACTTCCTGTGATGTCATCCAAGGTCAAGGGTCGTGTGATGTCACTTTCACTACCCCTGGCATTTTGGTGAAATGACATCCCTGGAGGAAGGCCAACCTCTAGTGGCTTCTGCCACTGTTTAGGTACTGAAGACGTAGACCAGACTGTGCAAAAGCACATATGTTTTTTTTTCACTCACTTCCATTGGCATATGATTAATGTCAAGGCATTGAGTTGGAGTACAGCTCATGTATCCGATGCTTTTAAATGTAAAGTCTGAAAATCTATAATTAATCAGTACTATTTTTGATAGGATGAATGCATTTCACAAGCCGCCGGGAAACGTGGGGAGAGTGGCATAAATAACAGTGAACTAGTTAGTGGCACAATGTCATTTTCGCATTCTTTGTGTAGTTTTATGCGAAATCCCCTGGTCTTTTCTTTTATTTCCTTAGATCATCGCCCACCTGTGCTCATAAAAACGTCTGTCGTGACGTCATTCTAGTGACCTTTAACAATGATAATGACTTCGTCCCGCACAGTACCTGCGTGTGTTTCAGATGTGTAATTCACTATGTTGCTAGAAATATGTACACTAATGTGGGTATTGTGTTGATAAAAAAAAAACGCGTTCAGGCCAGGGCACTGCCCTACGCTAACGTAGTGATTGGCATGCTGTTCGATTGTCAAAATGCAGAGGTTTCATTTTAATCAGTGCCCGTCAAACTTTCTAAGATGTCAACTGGCCGCATGTCATCAGTTGCCTCCGTTCATTTATATTTTTTTCAGAAAACGCATTTCTGCCTGATGGGACTTGCACTTCAATGTTACACATTGTATGTATTGGCCTACAAGTCCGAGCATGAAAAATATTATTGGCTAAGGAAAAACGAGCTCTTGGCAATGGCGACCCTTGCAGACTGGCATCTGCGTACGGTTGATCCCATAGCATGTTCATACATGTACCATGTGCCCATCCTCCTCTCCCAACCCCTCCTTCCACCAGCCTGCAAACCTCAGTGTTGCAATTTTAAAGTCTTCAGGCTACCCATGTGCTGTTGCCAGTGAAAAACGCTGAATTAGACATAGGTTTTTTTTCAACTCCATTATCCCCAAAACCAGCATTGTTAACGTGGATTTAATGGCCACTTCCCTCCTACCCTCATCCTACTTCCCTGAGAGAAGTGTAAAGGAAGCTGAGGCTATTTCGGTTGCATTGGCTTTGAATGGCACTCTCCCTGAGAGCGTGGCCTGTGTCAGAAGCTACACAAATTCTGAAAATCTGACAGTGCCCGGCACTACCGTTTCGGACAAGGCAACTCTGTTATTTTATCTTTGAAACGTGCCTCACTGAGTGTGTGCAGGAGAGTCCGTTTTTGAAGAGGGACCTGTCTTGGCTGCTCGATAATTGCCAGGAAACAGTGATATTAATCACACGGAAAACGTTCCGCAACCTTCCGAAACCAAAGTGGGCATTCACCCTCTATCATCACATTTAACAAGCCCAGTTTGACTATTATATAAGGCATCCCCATCTTAAAATGTGCAGGTCCAGGCATGTCTTCCAGGCACAAGCATATCAGTTTGGCCAAGCACCTCCTAAAAGCTGACACTATTGCATTAGAGTACAGATAGTGAGAGTTGGCATATGAGGAGGTACGCAAAGTTTATAGATGTTTGGTTATGTGCCGACCCATTGACTGCCCACGTTAATCCCCATGGCTATTCCGACTCAGTTCCTGCTCCTCCCTGCCCAAAACACCTCCTCCTGGGAACTCTTTGATCTCACTTTATTCAAGTCATACCATCAAACTAGGCACTCAAAGTGCCTGCCAGTGTTTTTTCAAAGCAGGCTTCTGAGAGTTAATCACTTAATTGGAGCTATAAACATGCTACTGATGTAATAAAATGTCTTAACCAGATCTGCATTCAGCCACTCGATTTATAATAACTATGTGTGTCCTTCACTGAAGACCTGTTAAAAACAACCATTGGCAAAACCACCAGTTTTGGCTTGTGAATAAGTATTAGGCATTTGCCAGGCACTGCTGTTAGATGCCAGGTACTCACACCATATAGCAGCTGCTACCACCAATGACCAGTTAATACCACCTACCCATGCCTACACAAAAGCCTGAACTGTTGGCATTCCAATGCTTGTTTTAATCTTCATAGCAGAGAACAGAGTGTAGTTAATTAGTTATGATAGCATATACGGAAAACACGACAAGCGTATTACATGGCCACGGTAGTGGCCATGTAGTTATGGTTAAGTTGCTGTTTCCATAGGAAGAGCACTTTTTGGGCGGCTTATACCTTCGCTCTCCCTGGACGGATCCTCACCAAACTTTGCAAAAAAAGTAGTTGGGTCACTCTGAATTTTTTCACAATGTTTGATGAGGATTCGTCCAGGGGGGGAAAAGTTATAGGGGGGGTCCCAAAACTTTTTTTTTCCCCATAGACTGAATGGGAAAAAACTTTGCGCACGGCTACAGACCGAACCGCTGGACGGATTTACACCAAATTTGCGGCAGGAGCGGCGTCCTGGTCCTAAAAGCGTGCTTTTGTAAATTTGGTGTAAATCTGTACAGTAGTTTTTTTTAAAAATGACCAAAATGTAAGGCAAAAAAATTAGTCATATCTGCGTTCGCTTCGCGGACGGACTTCCATGTTCGCTCCGCGGACAGCACCCCGATTGGCCCATGGGCTTGCGTCATGTCTGTGGACATGCGACGTGTTCGCTGTTTGGACGGCGAGGGGCGTGGAGCGCGTCAGATTTTCTGTGGCGCCCGCCATCTTGTATTCGCAGTCGACCGCGTACAGCGCAGTGAAACGTGGATAAAAAATTGTATTTAGTGTCGTGTGTTGGTGTGTAAGAGTGTTTGGGGAGGGTTTGGGGAGTATGAGATAGGTTCAATGTTTTGTTTCTTTATGTGCTAGACCTTTTTGTTGCGTTCGATTTGTCCGCGGAGAACACGGCTGTTCTGACATTTTGTAAATAAACTAAATGGTGGGGTGTTTAGAGGACGGAGTATGTGTCATTTTTGTTCGCAAGGAAGGTAAAAATGAGCTATGAACACTCGCGGTGTACTTAATTGTACATAAATTGTTATAAATACACAAACTGTGTACGCTGTCCATATTGTAATCTGTCTAGTTGAATGTGTTCTAAGAACACTCGCAGTGTCCCGAAATGGTTGCAATTACACAAAATGGGGGTGTTCTGAGAACGTTGTTTGTATTGTTCGTTGTCAGGGTGAAAGTGTTTTAAGAGCACTCCTTTTGTTCGCTAATAGTACAATTTCCTAGGGGCGTCAACTGACTTTTTGTCCACTAAAGAAACGATAAATCCGGCTGGTGTGCGCCGACATTATGTGATAATCCTATGACTGGCGCTATTGACCTGGCTGACTTGCTTTTGCGACACTAAATCATATCTCCCGCCCCTAAGCCTGATATTATGAAAGCATTCATATTCCGCGCCTTTCTCCGTGACGTTACAGGGTGCGTAATGAAACGCGCCCAGTCGTCTCCTGTACTACGCGACTTTACACAGAACCCGGAAGACAACACACATTATGTCACAACACAGCGCACCACAATTCGGAATATGAAACTGTGATTTAAAAGCAAAGAGCAAGATTGTAAATGTTGTAAAGTACATTTATTTGACATCAAATGTTTAGAGAATATTCAGCAATTTGCATTTGTCTTTGTTGTCGATCCGCAAAAGTTCATGTTGAGACACGCGATGTTCCTTTGCGGTACAGAGAGTGTTAGATCAGCTTACAACTCAGTGCGCCACAATTCGGAATATGAAACTGTGGTTTAAAAGTAAACAGCAGGATTGTACATTTGGTAAAGTACATTTATTTCACATGAAATGTTTAGTGAATATTCAGCGATTTGCTATTGTCTCTGCTGTCGATCAGCAAAAGTTTATTTGGAGCCACGCGTTGTTCCTTTGCGGTAGATAGGCTGTTGGTTTATGATAAAAGCAGTAAATGGTCGCTCTGATAATCGGAAGGTTGCTCCAACAACGAGCCATTAGACCACCCTATTGGTTGGTATGTTGTTTGTAGCCGCTAGTACTGCGTAAGGGCATATTGGTCCTTGGCGATTGTCCCATAAAATGGTGAGGGTCATGAAGTTGCATATTTGGACTTGCACCTGGCAGTTGAAGACCCCATACGCTGGAGTCTGTAAATTGTGACATAGACAAAATGAGGCCACGTACCTGTTTTAAAAAACATAAATTAGTCTCACCAGCCGATCTTCATTAAAAATCATCATTTTATTTATTAGGGCGTGAAACTATTTGCTATCGAAGATAGTGCAACAGAGTATGTTAATAATAAAATAATGATATTTTCCCATTCATATAGCGCTAAGAACCGTGAGGTATGTAAGCGGTGCTTATTATTAACCACGGTGTGTGGTGCTCATTTATCGACCACGGAAGGATGAAAGGCTGAGTTTCGCCTTGCCGGGATTCAAACTTGCGTTAGCAAGCTGTGCACCGATGTCAAAGCGAGCGCTGTACTCGCTGTGCCACTTGACAGGCTACAGTGAAGTGGCACAGCGAGTAGAGCGCTTGACCGCCTATAGACCGGTTAAATTATTTCTATTAACCCACCCTGTGTCGTCTGCCTTTTTCAGAGCCCTCTAAACGACAGGGGATCAATTCGGCAGTGATAGTGCGCGGTAGAAAACATTATGCCACTTTCAACGAACAAGTTCAACTTGAGCGGTCTTTAATGCTACGCTATTGTAATTATATTTGGTATAAAGTAATCTAAAGGGTTACTTACAGTACAATTGCAATTTCCATTGTCTACGAGTGGTGCAGTCACAAAATACGACTCCGTGTGTGCCAACGATCTTTCGTATAGTGATATAATATGTAAAAGTGGTTTCGTTTCAGAAATGTCATCTTTATCTTCTCTTATGTTTTAGCAACACTCCTTCAAGAGAAGTCTTTCATCACAATCTCTGTCTGTCAAGGTCAAAACACAATACAACCTTATAGTCCGCTTCGTGAGCCTTTCCGGGGCCCGAGAAAAAAATGGAAGCAGCTGACCTTCACTGTGAACGAGCATAAATTCTTACTTTGCAACATTCTGTGTAAAGCCATCTGTAGAAGTTGTGGAAGCCGCTGACCTTCACTGTGAACGAGCATAAATTCTTACTTTGCAACATTCTGTGTAAAGCCATCTGTAGAAGTTGGTTTTTGCACGCCATGTTAGTATATTGTTTGCGTGATATTAAAAAAACTTTGTTAAAGGGACGTTATGGTTAAGTTGCGCTATTAAAAACCTATGAGATTCAGTAAAAAAAACTTTGTTAAAGGGACGTCATGGCTCAAAGTAAAACCGAAAAACTCCTGAAATTCGCCAGTTATGGTAACATAAGCAACCATAACTCGCGCCACCGTGCACTGCTAACACTAACACCCAGGACATCAAAGATGACATCACAAATGTCATTGATGACATAACTAATGACATCACATGGCTGGCTCTCCCTTTTTATCCTTTACTGACATATCGAAGCCACATAGTTTTCTTCAGTAACAGTCAGGAAGTAAAAATTGAAAAGGTACTATATTTGTAGACTTAGGGTCCTGTCACATCATATGAAACATGTACATAGCGGAAGATACAGGCTTGAAAGAGAGCAATCCTTTCTGTGCATGAAGATAATCATTATGGTTATCAGCACTTTCTCATAGTTTTATTTTTATTACTCTACCTTCCCTCTATATGCTCATATTTGTATACATTATACTCACTCTCCGTAGAGTGAATGGGAAAAAAATGTTGCTCGCGCATACAGCCCAAACCGCTGGATGGATTTCCACCATATTTGGACCAGGAGCAGCGGCTTGGTCCCGAAAGCGTGCTTTTGCAAATTTGGTGAAAATCCATCCAGTAGTTTTTTTTAAAATGACCAAAAAGTAGGTAAAAAAAAATTAGTGATATCTGTGTTCGGTTTGCGGATACACTTCCCTGTTCGCTCCGCGGAAAGTGTCCTGATTGGCCAATCGTCTTGCGTGATGTTCGCGGACATGCAAAGTGTTTGCTGATTGGACGGCGTGGAGCGTGAAGCGCGTCAGATTTTTCGGTAGCGCCCGCCATATTGGATTCGCGGACGTCCCTGGACAGCGCGGTGAAACTTTGTTCAAAATGTGTATTTTGTAGAGTGTGTTGGTGTGTAGGAGTGTTTGGGGAGGATGGGAGTGTATGAGATAGGATGAAAGTTGTGTTTTTTATGTGTTAGACGTTCTTTTTGTGTTCGATTTGTTTGCGGCCATCACGGGTGTTCTGAAATGTTCTAAATAAACTGACTAGGGGGTGTTCTAAGGAGTCAATATGTGTCCGTTTTGTGCGCAAGCAAAGTGAAACTGTTCTAAGAACACTCGCGGTGTCCGGGGAGTGTTCGTAGGTGGTGTCCTGAGGACGCTGTCCATATTGTTCTCTGTCAAGTTGAATGTGTTCTAAGAACACGCGCGGTGTCCTGAAATGTTTGCAAATAAACAAAATGGGGGTGTTCTGAAGACGTTTTTGAGAACACTCCCGGTGTCCTGAAATGTTTGTAGGGGTTGTTCTGAGGACGCTGTCCGTATTGTTCTCTGTCAAGTTGAATGTGTTCTAAGAACACTCGCGGTGTCCTGAAATGTTTGCAAATAAACAAAATGGGGGTGTTCTGAAGATGCTTCTAAGAACACTCGCGGTGTCCGGGGAGTGTTCGTAGGGGGTGTCCTGAGGACGCTGTCCGTATTGTTCTTTGTCAAGTTGAATGTGTCCTAAGAACACTCGCGGTGTCCTGAAATGTTCACAAATAAACAAGATGGTGGTGTTCTGAGACGCTTCTAAGAACACTCCCGGTGTCATGGAATGTTCGTAGGGGGTGTCCTTAGGACGCTGTCCGTATTGTTCGTTGTTAAGTTGAAAGTGTTGTAAGAACTATCGCGTTGTTCTGAAATGTTCGTAGGGGGTGTCCTGAAAACGGTGTCCGTATTGTTCGCTGGCAAGTTCAAAGTGTTCTAAGAACACTCACATTGTTCGCGGACATTAAAAGTTTCCCATAGATCATAGTTGAAATGTTTGACTCTATGGATGTGATATGCTGCGGTGGTTGTTGCCAGGGCATAGAGTCTTGGGTTTTCAATGTTGCTTCTGCTTCTTTAGAAAGTATACCAACTCTCAAACTTTTTAAAATGTTGGCATAAGTTAGATCTGCAGATTGGCGCATGTTTTCTGTTAATTCTCTGTATTGGAAATGTTGCCAAAGGTTGACATTTCCAATGCTGCCAACAGTTTTACGGCAGAGTTTGTACCCTAATGTTTTAAAAATAGGTTCACCTTTTACTGGTGTTAATTGAAGCAGATCTCCAAAAACAATAATGTGTTTTCCTGCAAAGAGCTCTTCATAGTCTGTTTTGAGTACTTCTTGTAATCTGAGGTGAATCAAAGCTAACATCAGGTTGGAGACCATGCTCACTTCATCTATTAGTAGCATTTTCATTTGTTTCAATACTCTGCGTAATTCCATTGCAGCTTCTGCAGAAAGTTTGTAATAGTCTAATTTGTTCTGGTGTTCTACTGGTAATAGTAGTAATCGGTGTAATGTAACACCACCTATGTTGTAGGCAGCTAAACCTGTGGGGGCAGTGACAACAGCTGACAGTTTGTTGTTTGTCAATTGTTGAAGGAACTTACTAATGATTTTGATTAGGAATGTTTTGCCAGAACCAGCTTCACCACTGACGTACAGTAGTATAGGTTTATAATTATGGCAGGAACATTCTTTATTTTCATGTTTTACACCATGTGCAATTTGTTTTGTTACTTCTTGAAAAATGCTACTTTGCTCATTGTTTAGTTTTGATTGTAGTATAGTTAAGTCTTCCTTATCTTCATACTGACACATGGTGTTTTCTACTTCTATCATAGCTAATTCTGCCTCATTTGTTATTAGTGGTTCTCCCAGTGGTTCTTGGCTTCCTGTTACAGAAGGTTGACTACTGTCAGGAGTATCCTTATCTAGTTGGGCTTGGAGTTCTTCTTCATGTTGCTGTTCATTGTGCAACATTGTTTTGTACTGGGTAAAGTTTACATCAGTTATAGTGCTTTCATTTGCTTTGAAAGCATCCTCATATGAGTCATAGTTATATAGTAATTGTTCTTCTTTTCTCCATGGTTTGAAGAGTTGTAGCAGGGACATGTAATATACTTCTTTATGTTGAGGAGTCTTCAATGACAATTTGATATGATTAATTAAATTTGGTTTAGTGAGTTTAACTAAGCTGCCTTCACAGTCTGTCACTCTATATTTACCTTTTTTTTCATCGGGTTTCATATTATTTTTGTATGTGTAGTTTTGGGCTATTTGGTATAGACACATGTTTTCCAAAGTATTACTTCTGTTTGGGTAGTATGTGTCCAATAAATTGTTTTTTAAAATGTCTTGGCTGTTGGGATCATGTTTGGCTATTGTTTCTATATCTTCATATGATTTTAGAATTCTTTTTCTAGATTTAGCTGGACCAAGACTTAGCCATACTATATTTTCAGATTTACCATACAATGAAGTAACAGTTAAACAATCAGCTGCTTCATAAGATCCACATTCTCTATGGGTGAGCATTTTTATGCCCAAGCTGTATAATTTCTGAGATACTGTTTTATCTGATGACAGGTCATTCCAGAGGTCTTGGAGCTCTGTCTTTTCTGCTTTAGTTAAGTATGCTGTGACATATCGTGCAACTGCAGTAGAATTGTCTGCAATGTACAGCACATCTAAGTTTGCATTCCATAAGTGGGCAATGATTGCATTATAATCATTGATATATTTTTCTTCTTCTTTTCTTTTTATGTAATATGTATTTTTATGTGACTTTCCTTTAACAGTATGTCTAACTGAAGACATGAGGTTGTTTACTTGACCTGTATTTGTAACTGGTCTAGGGAAACCAAATCGGCATTTGGTGTAGTATTTGCCTTTGTTTTTGTATTTGCGACAACAATATTTTCCACATTTGTGTCTTTGAAATTGTAAAATTTGTGCACAAAGATCACTATTTGTGGCTTCTGATGGAATTTCACAAGTGAGATATTTTTCAATAAACTGTAAAACAGTGGCATCACTGTCTTGACCAAATTTAGGAGCATCTTTAATCCATAAAAGCATGTGGATATGTGCTGCTCCTCTGGCTTGGTATTCTTTTCTCCAAAAGAAGTGTTGCACTTCTCCAAGGGGAGGAACAGTTTTATTACAAATAAAATGTAGCATAGCAATGAAGCGATGGTGAAAATATCTTGGAACATTAACAGGATCCAAAGAACAAAGTTCTCCAGGTGTTAGAATATCTATGTTTGTTTTATTTTTATTTGATATGCGTAGGAAATCATGTACATCTTCCCATGCATATTCTGCACAACTTAATGTAACAAACCAAGTGGGTGGGCCAAGGTTTCTGATCATACAACGTACATCTCCATGACGTCGAAACCAGTACTCTTTAGTACCACGCATATTTGCTAATAGATTTGTAATATTTGATTGTAAAACCTCATCCTTTGGTTGCACTTTCTCTAATAATTGTGTAGCTGTCATATTTTGAAAGTGTGATCCTGATTTTAATATGTGTGCAACTCCATAACATAAAGTTGCTAGTTCACTTTCAAAGAGTAGGTGGAATATGTATTCCACATTTTGTCTAAATCTGGGATCTTCAGAATACATCCGTAATGAGCGGTATTCTGAAGCTGATATTTGAATAGGTCTATCATCATACCTTCCTCCTTTGCCAGTAGGAAAGAGTAGAGGGAAAGCACGTGCTTCTATACTTTTTTCCCATATACTGATTGGCGATCCTTTTGTTTGACGCATTTGGTAAGTTTCTAGTACATCTTGTACGGTGTCATTACAGTGCAAAGGATGAATTGTATAATGGTCTAAAGTATTTGATATTGTAGCAGGATCTAGTAGCTCAAATTGACCAGCTTCTTGTGTTTCTTGAATTATTTCAGTTGTATCTTTCAAGTTTTCTTCAATATTAATTTCTTTGTAATATTCATTATTCTCTTTAAGATATTGGAAGGCTTGTCTAACTTTATATAAATCTACCAGCTGTTGCCATATTTTTTTGTCTTTTGTAGGTACTCCATTTACTAATATAATTAAAGATTGCTGCATTGGACGTTGCACTCCTAGCGTATGCACATTTTCTTTTAGATTTAATGGTAAATAAACAACTTTTCCACAAATGCCTTTTACCAATTCAGAGGGAGGTAATTTTGCTGTTTTTGGTTGAAGGCGTATTATTGCTTGAAATGGGTGAACTGTTTGAATTATGATGCTCTCATATAAATTAAGTTGTTGTAGAGGTTTTGGTACTGGGTATAATTCCAAATTATTTGTGATAGAACGTGAAAGAGTTTGGTTGTTGTCAAGTTTTGTGGTGCAATAACTGCAAAGTATTAAGGGCTCAGTTATTTCATATTTGTTTTCTGCTAGAAGGTAGAGAACTAATTCAAACCATTTAGAATCTTCATTGTCTTCTATTTTGTATGATAGGTCCACAGTTTTTGTGTTACTTTTATAAAAAATTCTACGGCAACATACACATACATGGTTTGGTACTTCAGCTGATGTACTTTTAAATTTTAGTATTTCTTTTTTGTATGTGTTTAGCAAAAGGTTGCCATGTGTAGAATTGTTGCTTAATTGGTTTAAAGCTATTTCATTCTGTAAATGGCTTTCACTTCCAAAATATTTTTTCTGGATATAGTGAATTTCTTCAAGTAGGTCTTTTGCTGTACCATGTAGAAGGATGTTATTTAACGTTGCTAGTGCTAAAGCAGGACTTTTAGCATAGTACAGTTTATAGACTAGATTTCTTATAGTTGAATGATGTGTTGATATCCTTTTGATATCATAGAAAGTGGTTTTACAAGTAGGTCCTGTAATGCAGGCCAATGAATGTCCTTGTGGTCCTGTGTACTTGCGCACTGGACAGGTATCTATATTTTGCAGTAATTTAATTTTGATTTTGTCTTTGCTTTTTACATATTTATTGAGGAATTGGTGTAAAGATTTGAAACATTGTTTGGGAATGTTACACATTGACGTGCATAGCCATTTGTACACTAGACGTTCTGATTCAGTTGAATGGAGGGGTAATTCTAAGTTTTCAGGGCATATTTTTGTAAGGAGTACTTCTTGTTCCATTATGGTATTATTCACTTTTTCATAACCTCGACCACTGCTTTTTATAGCAATTGTATTCGTTTGCTTTTGTTTGTACGCTTCTTCATTAAAATATGGTTCTGTGCTCGTAGTGTGATTCCATTCACCTCCGCAGATACTTAAGAAGTTCTTTCTGTTGACATTTCGCTTATTGAGAAGTCTTTTTGTAATTTAGTTATTAGTTTTGTTAGTGGTTTCATTTTGTTTAACAGTAAAATAAATACATTTCTTTTGAGAAGAATTGCACTGTCCATCAATGCTTCTAAGATTAATTTCCTACGATAGGTTTTAAGCTTTGAACCTGATTTCTCTCCTGTTTTTATAAGATTTTGAAGGACTTTGTGACGGTATATTTTGGCTAAAATACTTTTCTTGGTATGCTTACTTTGCACTATATTAAAATTTGAAGAAGTAGTTTTATCTGTACTGATAGCTGATTTTCTGTTAATTGTTTTTTGGTTTGTTTTACATTTTGATAGAGGAAGCAAAGTTGTTGTACTTGAAACTTCTTGTGTTTCACTAAATGATTGTATTAGCTGTTTTGTTTCAACTTTTTTTTACAAATTCTGCTAGAGATGGATGCTTATGTTGGACACCTTTATTTTCATTTGCTCTAATTTTGCGTTGCTTTCTACGGAGTTGTCTTTTGGTAGGCATTCTTTAGGGTCTCTTGAAAAAAATAAAGAAGATATGGGTTGGGGTGTTCTGGAATGTATGTGTGCTGTGTGCATGAGTGTTTGAGTAAGATAATAAAGATGTATGTAATGGTGTGTGATTGTGCATTGGGAACTAAAACTAGTAGGGATAGGTATTCTTGAATTTATGTGTCACTAAACTGGGGTTCAGATGACAAAAAAAAGTAAGCTAGTGGTGTAGAAAAGTACAAATAGTAAATCTAAAGTATACAATTAAAATAGTTGTTTGTTCTATAATATGAAAATTGTAGTGGTTCAGTTGGCTAATTTGTGTGTCCAAAAATAGAAATTTGTGGGCCATTCTGGTTGTAAATCGCTGTTTACGACATGGAAATTTTTGGACAAAATGGTACAAAATCTCTGTTTTAAGAAACCAAAATAGCTGGTATTAATGTTATAGTATATTTGATTAGTAATATAAATATTATGGTGATATTTTACTTACTTTTTTTTTAAATTAACAGGTAACTTCTTAGTTTTTCTTTCTTCTTCGAATTCGGCTGCTTATTTTCAGGAAACTGGTCTTCACTGCAACTGTAAAAGCTTCAAATTAGTAACTTTGTTTGTATATAGTACTGTTTTTAATTTAGATATTGATTTTTTTTATTGAAATCCTCAGTGCCTTCTGTAAAACCATTAAACTAATTTATTTACTTAAGATACATTGCATCAGTTCAGTACATATGATATGTTCTTAATGAATAAATTGTATTGAATGACTAACTGTAGCAAAAATAAAATATCTTTACTATGTCTTATGAAATTTATAATATATTAGTGAATACCACTATTTCTGTAAGTAAACTGTTCTAGGTAATAGCGCCTCAATGTCATGTCTAATTTAAAGTAATTAAGTAAATAAATAAATAAAAACAAAAAATATGAAATTGTTTAAGTATTTTTATAAAGGTTTAAACATAGATTGTGTTTGCATGCAATTTTGTTGGAATATATGTAGTCTATATATTTCATTTAAAAAATGTTAGTTTAACATGATTTGAGTGTGTGTGTATAAAGAAAGTAAAAAGTATAAAGGTGTATAAGTGATAGTTGATTTTAGGAAATTGAAAAAAGTACAGTAAATTCATTTTACAGATTTTACAAGGTAAAAGTCTGTTTAAAAATGTGTTCATCTACCATAGCTCTCAACTCACACGCTTTTGGCGGGTGTCACACGCCTTGTAAAGGGCAGACTCACCCGCCAAGCCTTCTGCACCCCATTCATTCCAATGGGCGTCTCAACCGCCAAAAACAAAATCGGGTGATTTCACCCGCCTGTAAAACAAAAATGGTTGAGAGCTATGTCATCTACTATACAGAAAATATGCATACCTGAAGTTTGTGTTCATGCATATGGATATGCATGGAGCTGCAAGTAGAAATCTTGAAGACCTGTACAGTATTTGTGGTAGATGCTGCTTGCCAATGATATGACACTTGTACTCAGAGAGATTACATTTGCAGTGCTGATCTATGATGATGCAGTTAGATGTAGAGGTCTTGAATGTGATTGGTGCATGGTCATGTGATTTTTGAGGTACATCCAATGAGGGAATGGCAGAGAGAGTGTAGTGGAAATGGTAGAAGGGCTGCTCATGTTTCGATATGTCCACGGACATGGCGGTAGTTCCCGGACATCGGGAGTTACATCCGGGGATTTTTGGGTTCAGAAGTCATGCAAATGAGAATGAGCACTGAAAGGGATTGGTCAGGAAAGTTTGGTGGGTGTGTTGTGTCAGGAGAGATTTTCTGAGATACTCTTTTTGCTGAGAGAACAAAAGATAGCTATGGCTGTGTGTTTCAGAAAACAGATTGTTTGGATTTTAGGAGATTCGCGGATACATTATGTTGAAGGTGCATGCAGAAAGCTGTGGAGTAGCTGTAGATCTTGGATTCCCACATTTGGAAGTACACTGGCATGGAGTACGTGGAATGAAGTGGTTGGATTTGCTACCTCTCTGTGCTACTTTGGAGACAGAGCAACATCCAGACATAATTGTAATTCATTGTGGAGGGAACAGTTTAGGGCATGTGACTGGAATTTTTTTGCAATTTGCTATGAAAGAAGGACTGAGGAAGGTTATGGACATGTTTCCTAATTCTCAAGTGATATTTTCACGGATTGCGCAGAGACAAATGTGGCTTCGTTCTTCTTCATTTGGTCCACAAATGGAAAAAGCAAGGAACAATGTTAATAAGGCTGTTTGTGGCTTTCTAAGAGATTTTGGCATGTCTTCTTTTCACAATGAAAATATTATGTTTTGTAGTACATACATTTTTCGCAGAGATGGAGTCCATCTTACTTATGCTGGCAATCAAAGCTGTAGTTACCGTGCTTCCCGCGACTGAGTATCATTTTGCACTCATTGCAGGTAACATGGTTCGCACGAGCCTTAGGACCATTCCCATGAATGGTAAATAACCGCCACACCCAAGACTCACGCCTAGTGCGGGTACTAGGGATTTCCTCTGCCTCATTCTCATCATCCTCTTCTTCCTCCTCCGCATCCTCAGTCCTGTTCCCCTCTTCAGGCCCTTGGGGAGGTGGTGGTGGTGGAGGGGGTGGTGGTGGTGCTGAAGCAGGTGCAGCACCAAGTGGCAGTTCAGCAGCCAAGGATGCCATCTCGATGATGGTGTAGTCTGCAGGTGGCAGCAAAAATCACTGTGTTCTGAAGAATAGCCAGAAACACAATGGCCCTCATTACGACCCTGGCGGAGAGGGGTTTACGCCAGCGTAATGCATGGCGTACCTCTCCGCCAGACTACGACATTCCGTAGCGCCATGGAGATTTTTACGCCTGCTTTTTGCAGGCGGAAAAATCCATGGCGCTACGGGACTTGTTGTTAATTACGCCACCGTAATTTACGGTGGCGTAATTAACGCCTTCCCCACTCCCATTATACCCTATGGGGCAAAAATGGGAATGGGGAAGGGTAAATGGGGATTGGGGACTTACCGCCCCGCCAACCTCGGAATGGGGCGGTAAGTCCGCCAACCCCCATGGCGGTGTTGGCAGCTCTGCGCCATGGTCCATGGTGCAAATTGCACCATGGACCTCCGCCAGGGTCGTAATGAGGGCCAATGGGAATAAGCTCTTGGGCGTGGTCTTTTATAGGGGTGCTTGTGCGCGGTCCGCGGACATGCGCACTGTGCGCAGACAGATCGAACACAAAAAAAGGATCGTAAAGTTTCAAAAGATATATAGAAACTCAAGATTGCTATGTGGGACTTGTTGCATGGTGAGATTTTATTGAAAAATATTATGGATTAACTGAAAATGTACTTTTAAATTGTTCGGGGACACGAACAGCGTCCGCATTTCAGGACACACGATGAGCATGGGCGCGGTCATATGATCCGTTTGCGAACTAGTCCGCGAAGGAAGCGCCTGTCCGCAGGACACCAAGTGCACGGAGATTGGTTAGCGCATGCGCATTGATGTCCTACGGACACTGTTCGGGTTCTGAAGTAATTAAAAGTGCGTCACACGTGAAACGAACATTTCAGGACACCGCGTGTGTTCTTAGAACAGTTTAAACTTGGTAGCGAACATTAAGGACAGATATAGTGTTCTTCAGGACACGTGTAATTTAGTTTATGTAAGAACATTTCAGGACACCAATTGTGTTCTTAGAACAGTTTCAATTGGGTAGCGAACACTACGAACAGGTATAGTGTTCTTCAGGACACCTCCATTTTCGTTTACGTACGAACATTTCAGGACACCAATAGCGTTCTTAGAACAGTTTGAACTTGCTAGCGAACAGTACCGGACAGGTATAGTGTTCTTTAGGACACTTTAATTTTTGTTTGTTTACGAACAATTCAGGACACCGCGTGTGTTCTTAGTACAGTTTCATGTTGCTAGCGAACACTACGAACAGTTGTACTGTTGTTCAGGACACATCATTTTCGTTTATTTACGAACATTTCAGGACACCAATTGTGTTCTTAGGACAGTTTTAAGTTGATAGCGAACATTACGGACAGATATAGTGTTCCTTAGAACACTTTAATTTTTGTTTCTTTACGAACATTTCAGGACACCACGTGTGTTCTTAGAACAGTTTCAACTTGCTAGCGAACAGTACGAACAGGTGTGGTGTTCTTCAGGACACCTCCATTTTCGTTTATGTACGAACATTTCAGAACACTCGCACTGTCCGCGGACACTTTTATTGTTTTTTTTAAAAAAAACGGAAACTATTCACAATACAATATAAAAATTAAACTTTATTTAACATATATTAATAATTTATGACAGAGAAGGTGAGGCAGAAACAGAAACACAAACAGGAGAATTTGGGGTTTCAACATGATTGGTATTAGGTGAAGAAGGGATGGAAATCTCATCAAAACGTTTTGGATTATGGAGAGGGTTTGGGGATAATTGACTGGGATATGGTGAGGAGGGACAAGTACATGTGGGGCAATGGTATGACGTTTTTGTTTTAAAATGATCTTCCACAAAATTTTTCAAATTATTAAAATTGGTCAACAGTAAATCCATTTTTTCTTTTATGTTGTCAAGCGTGTTTTCCATAACAGCTTCTTCAGAGGTAGTTTCTATTTTGTTATGCTCTGTACAAAAAAAAATATATATGTTAAATGTATACAAAATAATAATATTTAAATGGTTTATATTATAAAATGTTTACCATTAGTTTCACTATCTTGTGACATTTCTTCGTGTGGGAAATTGTCCTCTAGCCATTCCAGAGTACTAGACATTTCTGTGAGAAAAAAAAAAAAAGATAATATATTTTTTAATCTAATACAGAAAGTTTATAAATATATGAGTAAAATGAAGTACACTTACTATTTCTGGTAAGATAAGTCCTATGTATTCAGTGGGTCTGGTCTTGTTCTCAGTTCTGTTGTGTCTGTGAGGTAATTATGTTGGAAGCCAATTTATGTTATTGTGGTATATTCCATTTCAGAACATATTGTATTTAAATGAATGGTTAGTGTGTTACATATATGGGTTACATTTCTTATGTATTACTATATATAATGTGTTTGTGTGCTGCTTTTTGAATTTCTTAAATGTTCCTATATTATGATATAACAATCAAACATACCCCACCACCCCTTCACAGTTTTTAGGTAGTGGTACTGTTCTCCGAACATGTCCGCGAACATTAAATAAGTTCGCGGACATCACGTTCATAAGAGGAGATCTAGTCAGTTCCATATGACATGTATATAAAGTCAAAGTCATTATTGTTAAGTTTTGCTACTAAAAACTATGAAATTCAGTGAAAAAACTTTGTTAAAAGGACGTTATGGTTAAGTTGCGCTACTAAAAACCTATGAAATTCAGTGAAAAAACTTTGTTAAAGGGACGTTATGGTTCCAAGTAAAACGGAAAAACCCTTGAAATTCGCCAGTTATGGTAAGATAAGCAACCATAACTCGCGCCACCACCGTGCACTGCTAAGACTAACACCCAGGACATCAAAGATGACATCACAAATGTCATTGATGACATCACTGATGACATCACATGTGTATGTATTTCTCATGAAATATGTGTAGAAGGGATTCTTATTATGTTGCGAAAAAAGTGTCAAGAATCATTGCAAGATATATATATATTTATTTTCAGATTAGCAGAAGCAATGTTACACAGTACATATGTGTGACATCACCATAACATAGTAAAATCAAAACAAGATGATGACCGCAGTGTTATTACACGCGAGATGCTGAATTTGGCTGGGATGATTCCTTACAGGATATCCTTTATATGTTTTGCTTTGGTAAATTATGACTAAATCTTCATTGATCTTTCAGCATCCAAGGAATACTTTTAAACAGAATAACAATACAAACATGCACAATACATATAATGGGCACCCTTTGATTCATGTAACATACGGTCATATATATGTGTTGTTTGCAGCATGAAAGATCATACACAACCAAGATTATCCAGAAGGAACATAATTTAATCATTGTCTAAGAGTTATACATATTATTGCTAGTAAAATTAAGTTACGATCTCCAGCACAGTGATTTTGTTAATGGGACTAGCTATAGTGGAAGGGGAGTGGTCCTTTGTGGTGCATTCGTGGTGCATTCTGAGTATTTTCGCAGTTACCATTATTTGGAGACGGAGCTTTACACCCGTGAGCAGCAGCAGACTCTTCAAAACACCATTTCCAGCGCGGAGCGCGCGCGGATAAGTGGGAGGACAAGTGGTCCTTTGTGGTGCATTGGTGGTGCATTCTGAGTATTTTCGCAGTTACCATTATTTGGAGGCGGAGCTTTGCACCCGTGAGCAGCAGCAGACTCTTCAAAACACCATTTCCAGCGCGGAGCGCGCGCGGACAAGTGGGAGGACAAGTGGTCCTTTGTGGTCACTTGTGGACTGCGGTGGACAATATCCTAGGACCTGGGCGTGGACTTGTTAAAGGGATATTTGAAGAGCGGTAAGGTAAACACTGTTTGTTGACACCGAGGCAGCGCCCCGGCCGGGAGAAGGTGGAGGGTATTCCCCCTCTCTGATTCCGCCTGAGGCTTCACTACACACTGTGGGCTGTTACTCTCTCTGGCTGTCCAGCGACACCTTACAAAGTATCTGTCTACGAGGTATCACTTACGGTATCCCTACTGTATATCAAGGTGCGCCCGGTAACAATGGCTAAATCCAAAACAGGGAACGCAAGATACAATCTGCGTAAAGGCAATGGGGAAAAAGGGGAGAAACAACTTTCAAAGTCAGCAAAAAAGGCTTCCGCTAACAGAGATTGTGGCCCACCAGGAAAAGGAACCATCCCGGCCATGTTTGGGAATGGAGTACCCAAACCCATTATGGGGGGGGATATGGCGGAACCTGAAAAAGAGACTCTCTCCCCCCCACATAATGGCAGTGGGTTGCTAGATTCCACCAACTACCAAGACATCGACAACAATTCATTGTTGGATCTCTGTCTATCGATTCAAAAATCAATGGCAACTTTAAACGAACAGCCTGCTCATGTTGGGAAAAGCCCAATTATGGTGGAAGCGCAGGTTCTGAGGCCTGCCCAAGAGGAGCATCAAAAAGACAGTGTGACTTCTAACCCTAAGCACACGGACAATTCGATCTCCGATTTATCTGGCATCCTTCCTATTCAGCCCATCCCTACATCCCCGGTAGAGCCAACATTGGGCCGACTATCGAAATCCCCTAGCCTCTTCATCGACCCAGAAGAGCAGGAGCATACGGAGGAGGAGCGTAAGGGGTTGACGGAAGACTCCAATGGCATGGCAATAAGTGAGCTGCAGGCTTCTATGGCGTCAGTACAATTTGCGCTGAAAATTTTACTAAAGGTGTGTGGGAGGATCCACACAAACACCATTATTCAGCTTAGCCTATCAAACCCCTTGTGGAGTTTAGATCTAGCCCCATCAATTCTGTCTGTAATAGAGGAAGTCTCAATCCCTACGGACCCAAGGGACAAAGTAAATCCTGTAGAGCCTGAGGAAACCGTTACGGTCGTCCCTTTGACCAAAAAGCAACGCAGACATCAGAAGCGGGATGCGGCTAAAAACGCCGTAGTAGAAATTGCCTCTCCCTTACCAGCTACCATCCCGCCGGCGGCTCGTACAAAAAAAAGCAAAAAAAGGGGTCGGAAAGCGAAGAAAAGGGGTGGGATCCCTATCTGGCTGGATTATCCCAGACCCAGTACAAGAAGCTGAGAGTGCGGCCCAGGAGGATACGGATTCCGAAATGTCGATTAGCATTATTGGAGAATCCACTAAATGCTCGTCGCCTGGGCGAAATGAGGAAAGCAAGGGGGGAGAGTTCTTTACATCCCCTCCCATAGACGAATCTGAAGAACAAGAGGATATTCAAGCAAGTAAAATCTGCATAATTAAAAACCTGAACCAGAAAAAAAGAGATTTATGGTTGACAAGAACTGAAGTTCTGGCCAAACTGCACTTAATTCCTCAGTTGCGTGTAATACGCTCGGAAGATTTCCTCTTTGTCGAACCATTGGAGGTGTGTAACCCTAATGTCTCAGCCCTCCATTGCTTTGTTCTAGCCTCGGCGCAGCTGATTCGGACGCACAAGAAATACCTAAAACAGATTGGCGTGGAGGTTGACGCGAACAAAGAGAAGGAAGATCCATCCCTCCCCAGCAAGGACTATGTGGTACCTAAAAACAAGGCTGGTATACCCCCTCAACCACCCACCAAGAAGGTCCAATTAGCTGATATCCAGAAGACTCTGAAATGGCTAGCGGACTCATTGCCCATGATGTTGCAGCAGCCATGAGATTACTCTATGCTGAGCTGGAACACTCGTGGCTACCAACACCTCCTTTCTGACAAGGGCTCGCTGGCTCTTATAAACGAACATCCAATCATTCTACTGCAAGAAACTTGGCTGACATCTGCCACAGATATGGATGGATACAGGACATATCACACTTTGGCGAAGAAGGGAGAAAGGGGGCGTCCGTTTGGGGGCCTATCCATCGCAGTGAGGAACAAGATTTCGAGCAGACAGATTCCAGTTCTTAACTGTGACTATATTTGTGCTGCGGAAGTGACGCTTAATATAAGATCCCCAAGCGAAAGAATGCTATTTGTTAACATTTACAACCCACCAGGAGCAAGGACAAGAGAACTTATTCAAGATACTCTCCATGATCTCCTTGCTGAATGGAGAACGACCAATGAAAAGTTTCTTGTCATTATTGCCGGGGACATAAATTGCCAAATAAGTTGTGGTGGAGGTACCGGCAATAATCCCTATTTGTCCAGGAATAGTCTCTGGGACCTCCCGTCCACTGACAAGGAGGGGGAGGGCTGGTTGGGATTCTTTGGCTGCTGGGACCTGGAGATAATTAATGGTCGGACTCAGAGTGATAGGCCTGGCAAGAATACTTGGAGTAACGGAAGATCGGGGAGTACTCTTGATTACATCTTCACTTGTGGGGAGGTTGCCTCAATTGTGCACGATATGTTGGTAAAAGAAAGTGAATGGAGTGACCACAACCCTCTGATCCTGACTATGGGAGTGTCTGTCCCTAGGGAGGCGGAGGTAAACCTGGGACAACTGTCTTGTAATCACTCCTTAAATCGCATCTCCTGGTCGGATAAGAACATAGCAAATGCCTCTAGGGCTACTGCAAAATGGGGCCCAGAAATGATTGACCAACTCAATTGTATGTCACCAATGCAAATTGAAAAATGGATTAGTGATTTTTCGGGTGAGCATGGCGCCCGTAAGGCGCGCACGGTGGTGGGGAAGATCCCGAAAGAGGTTAATTATGACAGGGCCATTAGAGATAGAAAGCGAAAATTGAGAAGAGATATACGTTGGACCAGAGATGGTCCGCTATCTAGAATGGCCGCTGCCATAATGACAAGGAAGCTGAAAAAGGAATATTGGTGGTGGCTGAAAATACATAAGAGAGCGAGAAAGTTGGCTAATTGGCAACACACGGTTAGCACACTATGTAGCAGAAATACCCGGAACATCTGGTCAGTTTTGGGGGAGGCCAAGGGGCAGAAATCATCAAATATGGTTAATCCCAGAGCCCATAATGATTGGTTTTCTTTCCTGGAAAAACGCAATGGTGAGGCTGATAATAACACTAGTAACACCATGAGGAGGAAACCTAGGGCTCCCCCTTTTGTGACCTCCACTAAAGAAATCCAAAGCAGAATTGAAGAACTTAATCCCTCCCGTGCGCCGGGTCCGAATGGTCTCTCAAATGTGGTGCTGAAGGAAAATCCCCCCTTCTGGGCATGCCTGCTTAATATACTGTTTAGGAAAATTCTCCAGGAGGGTCAAATACCACCATCTTGGCAGGCAGCAATCCTTATTCCGGTGTTCAAAAAAGGTAATAGAACGTAACCGGAAAATTACCGGCTATTATCCATGCTGGACTGCACTGGAAAGATGTTTGCTGCCTTCATACTCAGCGAACTCGTAAAATGGGTGGCAAGTGTTGGCATTCTGGACAAGTTCCAAAGTGGCTTTAGGGCAGGCTACTCTACCACCCACAATTTGTTCATAATGAATGCACTTAGAACTAAAGCCTTGAGACACTATAATCCGCCAATATATGCACTCATTATAGATTTCAGGGCCGCTTTTGACTCAGTGAACCGATCTCTCTTGTGGGAGAAGCTCAGGAGATTTGGCTGCCCTGAAACTCTATTGTATTACCTAGAACTTCTTCATACGGTAACACGGTGCAGGTGCGTCTGGATAACTGCGGGACAATGACCAATCCCATACCCCAGACCAGGGGGGTGAAGCAGGGGTGTGTCACAGCCCCCACTTTGTATAACTTATTTGTGTCTGATGCACCAGATTGCCTACAGGGCGTCAACAACTGTCCCCCCAAAATCGGCTCTGGCCATTGCCCCATGCTTGCATATGCCGATGATCTGGTGATTTTAGACCACACCTTTAGTGGACTCGTAAGATCTGCAAAGCAATTATGGACCTACGCCGAGATTAACAAACTTGTGATTAACATCAATAAAACAAATCTGATTTTGTTCTCGGCAGGGAGAGTCGCTAGACCTCGCATGACGATTGGGGTGACCGAAATTGACTACACCCTTAGCTACAAATATTTAGGTGTAGAGTTTGATTATAAGGGCAACTACTCCACCTGTATTCAACTGCAGAAAACCAAAGCGGCACAATTGACAGCACTTATTTATAAATTTACGCGAGAACGTAGTGGGTTCTCGATATGGGCGGCTCGCCAATTATATATCCAATGTTTGGCCCCGATGGTTACCTATGGTTTAGATCCTCTCTACAATATGAATCTGGGATGGTTACAGCTTGTAGAGGGTATCTTTTGGAAAAAAAATTTGGGTCTCCCCCAATGCATACCCATGGCCGTGATCAGACTTGAACTGGGAATTAGTTCTCTCAGGGCCATGGTGCTAAAAAAGCGGGTGGACCTTCTGAGGTGCATTAGTAAGGATATGGAAATAGGCAAGTTGGAAAGCTATGAATTCCAGCTGACTAAATTATGTGACGAAGTGGGATGGCAACCGGAGTGGGGTTGTGAGAATGAATGTCTGTTCAATAAGTTTGGGTATCGACTCAGGCTATGGGACTGGCAGTGCAACTATGCCCATCTTGAAGGCCTGAAAACCTATAACTTTATCACATATGTTCTCTACACCTTTATGAAGCCACAGCCATATTTAAATCTATGCCCGTCGGATGAACTGAGGCGTTTTCTCCTACTCCTTCGCATTAATCATCTACCATTATTGGCTGCCAGGTGTCAGGAGAAGGGTCTAGTTAAAACAGATAGGTTCTGTAGAGCATGTGATCTCCCTGAGGAACCTGAAACTGCACGACATGTTTTCACATTGTGCACTGGGACGAGAGTCAGCCGCACTAGACACCTGGGCGGATTTGTTCATAATAAAGAATACATTGAACAAACAGAATTCTGGACACAGTGTGTCAACACCCGCAACCCTAAATTACACATGGCACTATTTCAGGTCTGGCGGGATGTTAAGGTCCGTATAAAACGTAGTCCCAGAGGGTCCCTTGGATTAATGTAGTAAAGACCGTGTTTGTGCTTGTGCTGTCTATGCTAATGGTTACAGTTACGATAAGAGTTGTTGTTTGAACACAACGTCAATTATGCGTAGGGGGCTGTATGGTTTCAATTTATTTATTTATTTTATCCTATGTTATTTTATCTATTCATTTATTTTAGATTTGCACATAGAACATGGTATGTTTAGTGGATTTTAAGATGATTTTTCTTCTTCCTTGTATATCTATTTCTCCTTCCTTTTGTATGGTTATTATGTGTAAAGTTTGTACTCCTGTACTAAACTATATCACATTAAAGAAAATAAATAAATTAATGTTGCCACCAATTTACAAATACCTAATCCAGGACACTATCTGTGAACCACTTTTCCATACTATGTGGAATATTCATTTAATTTGTTGAGTGTTATCTTGTATAGTTCTTAAAACAAATTGGTAATGGGCTCAGTATGCATATAACATGGCAATATCAGATGATGTTTATTTCCACTGTTACAAAATGGACACATGGAATAATTTCCTAATCATATTAGTGGTTTTTCACAATGGAGTGCAAGTGTTTTGCTGCCTCTGTAACCTTTGAGGGTTCATGAGCATAGCGCATGCCACAAGGGGTGATATTCTCTGTTGTACCAGATTTTTAAATATCATAAAATGTGACAATATACCTTAACTAATATGTTTTATTAGCTTTCTTTGTCATCGTTTCTCCTTCCATAAAATCTGTGTCAACGTGAATACCGAAGCCAACTGTCAATGAATTTGCATTAAGTGCTATTGTTTCTTAACCACAGGAATTGTGTTTTTGATTAATGTTATATACCAATTATTAGCCTTAAGAAAGACCAAGATGGTCGAAACATCTGTTTGCTAGAGCTAGGCATTGCGATTTACTTTATGTTTAGTGAATCAACTGTACTCAATTGGGAATTCATTATGCATCTTTGATGTTCTCCTATTTTTTACCAAGAAGTTGTTGGAGAATCACAATCTTTCTGGATGATCAGTTTTTAAACTATCAATAACAGGGTTGGAAAATGTTACTGCAATGGAGTCTCCCTTATTGTTATCTCTGAGGCCCATCCAATTGACCATTTGCGCCATTAAGACTAGGTTTGGGTCGATACAGGGCCACGCCTTCTCAGGTTGATCCAATGGGTTGTTTTATTGATGAATGGCACTACAGATTCCGACGTGCCTTTATATAAAGGGTCTACCCCTACAATCACACCTACCAACGGTAATGAATGACACTGGAAATAAGTGTAGGGTGTGTAGGACATGGATTTCACTGCCCTTTCTTGATGTATGTTGTTGGATGGTTTGGGGGTATTTGCTGCACAGGCCAATTGTGTACTTCTGCCACCACACCACTGTGGTAACCACTCACACCTTCCCCACTCTGAATCATCGGCTGGATCGCTAGCTGCTAGACGGATCTGGGGCACTCCTTCTTGCCCATGTTGCTAACACCTGGGGATCTAGTAGGCCTTCTTACATCAATCAGATAATTGTCTTTAAACATCTCCATAAGCAGTAAAACATCATGTTTGACTCCTCTTAACACATTGGGAGTTGATAATTAGCACATGAGAGGTGTTGTTCACATCTACTGCACACTCACTGTCCTTTATTATGAAGGCATTTCTCAGTCTGCAGCAACATTTTTCTTATTTGTGGAAGGGTCAAGAACACTTTCAGTTTAAAATTCTCAAAATGTAACTGGTGCACAAGCTGGCCCCAGAAAGGCAGATTTGATCAGATTGTACAGCTCGAAAGCACGAGCTCAGAATGGTGGTGCTGAAAACTGGAGGGGTGAATGTCGGTTTTCTACCTTAGGTTTATCCTGAGCTCAGAATCATGCCCTGTATGTATTGGGATCCATGCAAATATTTTCTGCAATATACATCATTTGTGAAAATAATTAACATTGTGGGAGTCACAAAGGTGTACCCAATGTAAGCGATATTCAATCAACACTACAGCTAAGTAAATGCCTAGTCTGGGATGCTGAGGAAAACCCTTATTGATGTATTTTTATATCCAGTTCAGTACTCTGGATGACAACCCTTGTATAACACCCCCCTCTTAGAATCCCGCTGACCCCACTGAGCCAAGAAGTAGGTTTGTTTTGCAAATTAAAAGGTTTATTTGAAAATTTAAACAATATATATATCACACTTCTATAAATAAATTGATAATGGATATTACACTTCTGAATATGAGCAGTAATCAGCAAGAGGTAACTATGAATAGGAACAGAAGAACAAGGTGGGAAAGAATGCTTTATGTGGTTCAAGGAAACGCAAGGTGGAATAAAATGCAGTACAGAAATAACTTGTTATGATTTTAGCAAAAGGCAATATGATCACTTTTTCTTTTGACAATTCACTCCCCTCCTCTGCAATACCAGAAATGGAAGGAGAGCACACAGTCTTCAAGAATCCCAACAAATCACACTTTATAATGCAATACACAATTCCAGTTCTCCCAGCAAGCTTAGGGAAAACAGGGATGAGTTTTAAACACAGGCAGATTACTTTAATGTGCTTTGCAAGGAAGTGAAAAGGTGCTAAAATTGCTTTTAATTCCATCTAGAGGTTCAGGGTAGGTGATGGCTACTTTATATTAGTTCAGGCTCACTTTAACAATACTCTATGAATGATTAGCAGATTGCAAACGAATTTTATCAAAGAGAAGCAAAAAGCTGCTGATTTCTAAAGATGAAGAAATCGGGCTAAATCACAAATCGCGGTAAATTTCGCGAGTGTGTGTCTCGCGTTCGTTCCTAGCCCAAACGGTTCAAGAGATACAGACAATTTAATAAAGGTAGTTTTTCGGATTTAAAGTAAACTCAAAATGACAGGTGACAGCTTGCAGCTGCAGAATTGACAGGTGACAGTCGTGCAGCTTTAAAAATTACAGATGACACGATTTCTAGGAGGCAGTTCTACTTAGGTTAAAATAGTTTGGATTAGATTATTTTAACTAAGAGATTGGTTCTGCACAGTTCTGCTAGGTACTCACAATATCAATTTGAAATAGGCCTCATCACGGATCTGGTCAACACGTCCGGCTGCGGTTCTGTCTGCTCGGTGAGTCAATAAGGTACCGGTTCTGCTCACAGCGATCTGGGTCAGCTCTGCTCTGCTGGTCTAGCCTCTCTGGATTCTGGATGTAACACTGCTTTCTGGGTACTGCTACAGGTTCTTGCAAAAGTTCTCGGCAAAACTTCGAACAGCTCGCCCGGCTGTTGAATAGTTTGGTTAGTTTTGAGGCCTGCTGAAGAGGATTCAGCTGGTGGATTCAGGCCTCTCTGCTACAAATTCTGGAGTTAATTTCTGCTACAGGTTCTGGAGATTGATGGATTTGAAGTCTGGATCTCTGGATGTGAAGTCGTCGGTCAGATTGCTCCGCAGCAAATGGAATTGCATGTCTCTACCTGTCCCAGCAGTCTCTTTTTATGTGTTTTGGAAAGTGGGTGTGTGCGTTGGTCAAAACTAAACCTGCCCCTCTCACTTATCATTGGCCAATTCCTCCTCTATCCCTTGATTGGGGGAAGGAAATGTGAGTCAGAGTGATGCTGTAGGTTTTATGGTCAGAGGAACCTCCCCTTGTCAGATTGCACACAAATCTATTTCTGACCCAAATACATATTTATCTATGTACCATTTTTCTAATATTATAGGTCCAGTTAACACATTTTCTGTAGCACCAAACCATCCGATCCCTGTCTTTGTACGATGTTGTGTCCACTGATGACAGAATTATCCCCTTTTCATCCAGATAACGACTTCTAAACCTTTCCAGATTTTACACAAATGTGCACCAGGGATATGGGTTACAGATGATAAAGTGTCAGATTTTTAACATGCATACATTTGGAGTGACAACCTTTTTTCCGCTACTATCCCCAGGAACATACCCCAGGGTCCTAACACCTCTTAAAATGTGCACAGAAAAATCACAAGAATAATGGTATTATTTATATAATTTTGACCAGTCCGCACTATGAGTTCTCTATCTTTTTAAAATTATGCCCTGGTCAAAAAGGGGTGTGGCTTCCCCATCACAGGGTGGAATAACTGGTTTATCCACTTCCCCCAAGCCAGCTTGTTCACAGAGGCACAGCTGCCCCCCAGTTTCTCCCAAGAGGAAGCTATTTTACGACGCCCCCAATATAACATTTGCCTGAGTCCAGGACAGGCCTTTGTTCAACTCCCTGTAGTCAGTCCCCAGCTGCTCCACCCCTAATCTAATCAGAGAGGTGACAACTCCTTTTGGCAAGGGGAAGAGTGGCGGAGCAGGTTTCAACTCCTGTCGGGGGTAGCTGTCAGGCAGAATCCAATTTCATTAAGCCAGGTTTCAGCTAAATGTCACTTTTTGTTCCCAGTTTAAATCACTTACAAATTTTACATATACATTAAATAATTACTTCCTTGAAGTCATTTCAGAATATAGTTTTACATTGTATCCACCTCTTAGCAAGTCTTTCCTTGGTCTGGTTTTGTTTTATTTGTTCAGTTTTACACAAAAGTCTGGTGGTTTTAAAACGCTGGCTTTCTGATAGTGGTGAGTATTGGTAATGCAACCATTTTTGGGATTAAGAAAATGAATTCCGCACAGTTCTGAATTGCTTTTTTGGCAATCAGCATTGCCATTCCCAATGGTTTCAGGCTACTGTGTGTGTAGCCCAATGGTGGTTTTAGGCAGTGCCCTCCTGTGCTCACAACATAGGCACAAATGGGTGGCAGCCTATTCTTCATGTTTTCCCTGTGCACTCTCTGGGGAGTTCTAGCCATCATGATGTTTTCCATGCCAGTACTGCACAGTTTTATGGTAGGGCTTGTATGCATGGGTAAAAACATCCCACAAGCCCCCCCTCTTGCGATGGCCATTCTCTCCTTTCGCTGATGGAACTCGCAAGATCTTGGATGTTCGCCTCCTCTTCTTCCAATTCCATGGATGGCACAGTTCAGCATCTTTTCCTCCCTCCAGTCGATCAATCAGTTCTCCTTGCTGGTCCTGATGGGAGGATTGGGCGGTACCCCGGGGCCCTCGGGTCTCTGCTCCCGGTCCCCGGTCGTCCTCCTTTGTCAGTCTCCATGGTTTCATCTCTCCTAGGATGATAAAGCAAAGCGGCAATACCTATTCGTAGACATTTCTACAACACTAATAATGGTGTGGCGAATATATACATTTTATGAATCAGAAGATATGTACATATACATTTTCTTTTTTTAAATTAGGAGACAAGAACATATATATACAAGGATCACAGAATTTTATATGCTATATGTGGAATATTTTAGGGTTGGAACTGAATTACTCTGGAGCGGCCCCCTCTGGGATTCCAGTGGATTCCTCCAGTTGCTGCAGAGTGTGCCTGGGATGGCAACACTTTAGCTGATTTATATGTACCCACTTGTTTTCCCCTTCCGCCAAACTGCCTTTGGGGATGCGGATCTTGTATGCAACAGGGGAGATCTTGTCTATAATTTCAATGTAGGCAAGAATTTCGCAGTTTGGCCTGGTTCCTTTGGAAATTGTATAGATAGACCCGATCACCCACCTTATATTCCTTTCGGGTAGTTTTCAAATCATAGTGGGTTTTCATACTCTCAGCTGATCTTTCTAGATTCCGCTGAGCATAGGCAATAGCATGCTGAAGGTGTTTCCTTAAATTCTCCACATACTCATGAGTTGTGGAGGCATTTATCAGTGTCTGCTCTTGGGTCCTGTAGAGCAAATGCTGGGGAAGCACCATCTTGCGTCCCGTCATCAACTCAAATGGTGACATTTTGGTTGCAGATGAAGGGGTAGATCTGATGGCCATTAGGACCAGAGGTAATCGGATATCCCAACCTGGCCCAGAATCTGCCACAAACTTTTTTAATATGCTCACAATGGTTCGGTTGTATCTCTCCACTGCTCCAGAAGAAGCTGGCCTGTAAGCAATGTGTAGCTTCCTTTTAACCCCCAGTATCTCCCACATCTTTGTCATTACTTCACTGGTGAAGTGGCTACCCCTGTCTGACTCAATCCTTTGAGGTAGACCAAAACGGGAAAAGATGTGGTTAATCATCAGGGCAGCTGCTGTTTCTGCCTTGCAATTTGGGGCCAGGAGACATTCCACCTACTTGGTAAACAAGCATGTAACGGTCAACATGTACTTGTTTCCTCTAGACGAGCGAATCACAGGGCCTACAAAGTCGATTTGCAAATCTGACCATGGCAGTGTCATCCCCCTCTTTTGGAGAGGCGCACGGGTTGTGAGGGATGATGGCTGAAATTGTGCACACACAAGACACCCCTTCAAGTATTGGTCAAGGTCCTGCTCCATGTGTGGCCAGTATGCAACCTCTGTTAAGATTTCCAATGTTGTGTGAAACCCCCTATGACCGGCCATGGCCGCATCATGGGCGTGACTTAACATCAGGCTTCGGAATGAGGTAGGAGCCACCCACTGATCATGGCCAGCTTGGGATTTCCTTACCAACAAACCGTCTTGGATTCAGAACATCTTTGGACATTTCATCAACACTCTAAGTTCCTCCTGCCCAATGTAATCGGTATCCGTCAGGGGAAAGTTCTCAGGGTCCTCAATGTGTTGGTAAAACTTACCAATTATTGGATCCCCCTTCTGAGCTGTAATCAAATCAGCATCAGGGGTCTCCTTACTCCATTGTGCAGTTGAAAGATCATTGTGAGCATTCGTCTGGGACCTAGTGATAGCAGTGACCTGGATTTCCCCCAACAGGGACTCTATTTCTATTAGATCCCCTTGGATGGCCCCGGTTTTGGCCAGCTGATCAGCTAAGTCATTTCCAGTTTTGTATGGTCCCTCTACTTTGGAATGACCCTTGATCTTTTTCCAGTAGATGGTCATCCCATTCGAGGTGACCAGATCATCAATGTTTTGGATTAACTTCCCATGTTTCAAGGGTTTGTTATTAGCACATAACATGCCTCTGGTTTTCCAATTAACCAGGTGCTCTAAGAACCCGTTCCATACATAATCCGAATCTGTGATTATGACTAGTTCGTGGAGTTGATGTTGGACGGCAGTGAGGATGGCCTGATGCACAGCCATCAACTCTGCCACCTGACTACTTCGGGGAAAAATTTTGTATCCAGCAGAGGGTTCTGGGGACTCATTCACCCATGCGTTCCCTACGCCGGCCACCAGTTCTTTCTTCCCGTTGTTGTCAACATGGTAAGAGCATCCATCCACATAGACAGTGGGCATTCCCTCACACTTGTCTTCTTCAAAGACTTTGTGAGGCGAAATTAAGGTATGCCTCCATGTTGTCCTTGATTTTTAGACTTTCGTCCTCGAGACAGTTTTCTCTGGCACAATCATGCAAGTCAGCCAGACCTTGCGCGAGAGGACTCTTCTTGTTTTGGCCATATCTGACCTCTACAGGAAAGCCTTGCATTGACAGAATCCAGGAAGTCATTCGGGAATTACTCACATTTCCGGCCCGGATTCTGTCACTTTGGAGATATTGCAGAGGCTGGTGTGGAGTCTCCACTATGATGTGTTCCCCCTGGATAAACGGGCGGTAATTCTTCAATGCCCACACCAATGCCAGGAGTGCCTTCTCACAATCGTTGAATTTTTCCTCCACAGAGGATACATTTTTGCTCTCATAGGAGATTACTTTATTGTCCTTGTCATGCTTTTGGTATAATACTGCTGTCAAGCATGTATTAGAGAACCCTGTCTCCAGGAAGAACTCCTTGTTTCTGACAGGGTAAGCTAGGCAAGGCGCTTGTGAGAGGCTTCTTTTGAATTGTCTTACTGCCTCGGATTGTTCTGGACCCCATTTCCACTTGACCCCCCCTTCAAGAGATGAATCAGGGGTCTAGTGATCTCTGCGTAGCCTTCAATGAACTTTCTGCTGTAATTAGTCAGTCCAAGGAGGCTCCTTAGTTCCCGCAGAGTTGTGGGGTCTTTAAGTTTCTGGAGTGCTTCCACTTTCTTTTCTTGGGGACAGAGACCCTGAGGAGTAATCTCATGCCCCAAGAAATTAACACGGGTTCTACACCACTGTGCTTTCTGGAAGGAAAGTTTTGCTCCGGCGGCCCTCAACTGTGTCAGAACATAACGGATCTGCGCTATGTGTTCTTCCACAGATGAACTTTTGATGAGGACATCATCTACATAAGCCAGGTTACCCCTCGCACCCAGGTTGGGCATGGCCTTATGTAGGAAAATGTTGAATTCATTGCCGGAGTTGAGGTATCCGAAGGGAGTCCGGGTCCATGTGTACTGCTTGCCCCCAAAGGTAAAAGCCAGTTTGTATTGGTCCTCCCTACTGACAGGCACGGTCCAGTATCCATTGGTCATGTCTATTGCTGTGAATACCTGTGACCCCTGAATCTGGGCTAGCCCTTGGTCAATGTAGGGCAGAGGCCATCGGGAAGTATGGACCCGTTTGTTGAGCTCCCTAAGGTCGGCGCAGAGTCTCCACTGGCCGTTTGGCTTCAATATTCCCAGCACCGGATTATTGAAAGTGCTGTGGACTGGACGGATTATTCCCCGGGACTCAAGGTTCTTAATTATTTCAGTAAGGGACTCCATGGATGCGAGAGGCAAGTGATATTGCTTCACAAACACTGGAGTCATTCCAGGGTCCGTGGGAATTGTTGTGGTGTGGATGTCGGTGCGACCACAGTCATATGAGTCTACCGCAAAGAGATCTTGGAAATCCAAGAAAACTTGTTTCAACTTTTGCTTCTGTTCCAGAGTCACACAAGCATTAGCTAGGTTGACTCTCTCTTCCACCATCTGCCTGAAGCCTTCAAAGACTTCTTGTTTGGCTATCTCAGCGGCCTCCTCGAGCTGGGTGGAGAAGTCCCTGGTCAGAGTGCTGATTTGGACTGGAGGCTTCAGGTGGAAAGGCAGCCCTCATGGACCTGGAAAATCACCTCATCCCTCCTCAAGTCACAAGTCACATCTTCCTTACCATAAGGGCAAGAAGTGTACACCACGAAGTTCCCCCCATGCCGGGTGAAAATCCTGTCTGGCGTTGTATTGTCCTCACTGTCACTGTCAAAACAGTCCTTGGGGATTGGTCCTAACAGTTCATTTCCTAAATCAATGGAGAAATGTCGGTCATCAATCGCCATTCCAATAATGGTGCCTGCGGCTAGAGTAATACTCTTTAAGTCGCTGTTATCCACCTCTATTGGAATGGTGTCATGTTCTATGTTGACTAATGGTGTTGGGTTTACCCCTAACCCTTGCTGTTGGAGAAAAGCATTTAGATGGATATAAGCATCAGGGTTTTTCAATTTTTGTCCTCTTCTAACTTTCACTTCCAGGGAGAATTGTCGGGTCCTTTCTGGGATGGTGACTTCCTCTTTAATCTGAATTTCAACTGCATAAGGGAGCAATTGAGCTGACCTAAATGCTTTTTTTGGATCATCAAAGCCCATGGGATTATCCGCTAATCGGGACCAAGCTTTGAAGTTTATTAGGTCCAAACTAATGGTGAAGCGATTGAGAATGTCACTGCCTAAGTAAAAGGCGGCAGTGACATCTCGCACGACCCAACAATTATGGACTATGCTCTTGTTGCCAATGGAGATTTTGAGCATACACCTGCTTGGCAGGATATGTTTAGAATTGGGTGCTTCCAGGTCCATTTCCCATTTGTCTATCAGTTTGAATGTGGGAATGGCTGGATCTTTTGGGAGTTGGCGCAACATGGCTTCGCTGATGAAGCTCTTACCGTTGTTCACACACACTCGAGCGAGAACAGAGTCCTTCCCATCATTTAACTGAACAGGGATGAAGAACTGCTCTCCAATTTGCTGAATATCAGCCAGGCTCTGAGCTGATTTCACATCTTTCTGGACTATAGGAGTGGGAGTTTCTCATTGTGGATTAGTAAAGAATTTCAGGGTGTTTCCTTCCAGTGTGGAATACCACCTTAAACTGGAAGGAAGGTTGATTTTCAGAAATAGAGAGGACCCCCCATCACCAGTCTGTTGTCCTACTGCTATTACTGTCACGTCTGGAGTTTGGTTGTTCTGGAAGTGAAATTCTACTTGGTCAGATTTTTGTTCAACCATGTGGCAGGTGCCGTTTAAACTAACATGGTTGACACTCTGTTTTAATTTTATTGGTCGGCTAGTCTGGGGCCAGAGGACCTTGTTTACACAATCTATTAGGGGTGACAACCTTCTCAGGAGGTCATTCCCTAGTAAACAAGGGGTGCCATCTGGAGTCACTAATATGAGTGGGTGTTTCACCTTGTGTTGCCCAATTTTAATGTCCAAGTCTGCAGTCCCGTCAACGGGAATTTCCTTCCTGTCAAAGTTCTGCAGTTGTCCAGGAAGAGAGGTGAGAGGAATTTGGTAATTCTGCCCCCTTCCTGCATTTAGTTCCTCAAAGGCCCTTTTGGACAGAAGGGTAGCTTGAGATCCAGTGTCCACCAGTGCCAAAATTGTACCCTGCCCCTGTACTTGTACCGGGGCATAGTATCTTTCCTCCTTCTTCTCAAGGGGGCACAGATAATGCACATTTTTGGACAACTGGTGTGCTAACTTTCTGGTTTTGGACATTGCTAGCGAAGAGATTTAGGCAGAATTCTGTGGAGAGCCTTGGGAATCTGAAAGAAAAAGTTGGCAACTGGAGATCAGAGCCATTGTGGGTTCCCCTTGTTCCGGTTCTGGGCCGCCCCGCCCTTTTTGGAGGCAGTCATCAGGATGGGTTTGACCCTTGGGATTTTGGTGTTGTCGGTTCTGGGATGAGATGATGGGCGTTGGCAGCTCAGTCTCCACATCTCGCCAGTCTGGATTGGAATCCCTTGGGACCCATTTTTCCTTGGGAGGAGTCCCCCCATCTCTGAAGGAGAAGATCCTTTTCCCAGGATCTTCTGAGGATGCCTCTCCATCAAATTGGAAGACCTGTACCTCCTCCACAAAGTGTGTCTGTTTGGGTCGTTTGTTTCTCCTACCCCCCCTCTGCTCCTTGGGAGGCAGGCTTTCAGGGGCAGGAGATTTTGTTTCCGGTTCTTGGTTTTCCAGGGGCTGTTTACAAGTTGGGAAGGAAGCTTCCTCCAAGGCTTTACACCCCCCTTTCCCTTGTCCCTCCTCCCTGGGAACCGGTGGGTTATCGGGGTGCTGCCTCCGTCATTGTTCTAGAGCATCAGGTCCAGAGTTTGGGGCATTCTGCGGTGGCATGCTCATCTGAGGGTTCTGTTGAGCCCTCAGTATGTGACCCAGATCCCGTGCCATATTTTGGACCTGGCACTCAAGTTGTGAAACCCGCTCAGGCTGATACGGGGCTCTATTTTCTCACCTGGGCTGATCCTGGGAAGGGTAGCTATCCCTTCTCTGGTAGTACCCCTGGTTGGGAAGATTTTGGTACCCCTCCACCCTTGCCCTCCCCAACTCCCGGATTAGGTTGTCTGGGCTCAGGCAATTGGGGAAAGAAGGATGGATGATTTTGGGGCTGGAAATTGGGTGGATACCTGGGGAAAAAGTTCTGCCCACGATTTGGAGAATTTCTGCCCTCCTGTGGGAAGTTGGGAGGGAAATTCCCTGGTTAGGTGCTTGGCTGGATCCCCCCCTTGGGCTGGAAGAGTCCACACATAACCCAGGATTGGTCGGTTTCCCTTGTAGTGGGGACTTACATAGTCAGGGGAGCGGGGGACCCCATTTGTGGGACTACCTCCTCGACTCCCTGTCTGTGACTGGCCCGAGGGCCTTCTGGGCTGTGAATTATTTGGTGTAGGCAGGTTTTTAGGCCCCCCATCTCCAAATCTAAAACAGGGTCAACCTTTACCTCTGCCACCTTGGCAGCAGCAGGGGTGCTGTTGGTTTTGGGGTTTTTCGGCGCGTTATTTTTATTTTCGATAGGCTTCTGCACCTCATAGATCCGGGTAGCCTGTTTAATGACCCAGTCTAAAGATCTTTTCTCATGAAAATCTGTCATGAGCTGGGTCATTATGTATTTGGGTAAGGCATGAAAAATGTATTGATAAATTCTCTGCTATCCGTGCGCACCCTTCTGGTGGTCTGCGCAAAAGCACGCTTTAATTCTTGCACAAACTCTTGTGGGGCCTGATCCTCCCCACATTGCAAATTGTAGGCTGCCTTGCGAGCCTCTTGAGGATTTCTGTGCACAGAAAAATGTTTCAAGATGGCCGCCCTGTATGTGGACCACCTTGAATGGTTTTGATCCTCCAGCCCCGCAAAGAAACTGGAGTATTCTGGTGAGAAGGTCCACTTTACATATTGAATACAGCTTTGGCTGTCCTTCAAATGGAAAGTCTCTATCATTTGCTCATAGAGCTCCAAGTGTTCCCAAACAGAATACTTGGCGTTCTTATGATAAGGCGTGATGACACTCCTTATTGCCTTTATTTGTTTCAATGGGTCCTTAAGCAAGGCACTGTTTGCCTTATTGGCCTTTTTGGTTCGGGTAACCCTGGTCCATTCATCCTCTGACTCAGAAGCGCTGCTCCCGGAGGTGCCCGTCTAATCTTCCAGGTGTTCCGGGATTCTGCGAGCCTGGGAATGGCTGGCAGAATGTGGGGACCTGGTCTCCTGTGTCCTGTGACGCTCAGAGGAGTCTTCAGATCCCTCCTTGCTACCAGGATTTGCTGGGTATCCACCCCACTGACCTAACTGGGCAGAGGTTTTCAGGATGCCCTTAATTGGCCTACTCTCAAGGGGTTCCCCAATAAATTGCACTGTGCTTGGGTGCCCATACCCGGATGCCCGCCCATCCATTCCTGGGAGGTACTGGCCTATGAGCCCCATACTTCTAGCTGGATAGTAATCTGCCATCTCCGTGGCCCTGGGCTCATGTGCGCGAGGGGACATGGGGGTGGCAGAGTCCCTTTCCCAGCGCACCTCGTCTCTATCCGCCCCTGCTTCCTGTTGCAATGCAAGAGCCTGTGCTTTCAGTTCCTCAGTTAAGGCCTTACTAGACTCTATCAGTCTATCCTGCATGGCTACCTGTAGCTGGAGCCTATCATTGTGCTGACAGAGAGCCTCATTTTCTCTCTGCGCCTCCTGATTGGTCCTGGAGTAATGGGCCAGTCTCTGCTGCAGGAGCGTTACCTCCTCAGTCCCATCCCTACTTGCCTGCTCCTTTCTTGCCAGAGCCTCCTCCACCCTCCTGGTGTTCTCTAACAAGTTCTGGTGTTCTTTTTGGAGGTCACCCAGTCCCTGGAGGGCCAGGTGATTTTCTTCCATTTTCCTTTTTAAGTGGCAGACTTCCTGGCCTAAGGTATCCCTTTCCTGACTAAGCGCCTGCATCTGTGCCGCCATGTCGTCCCTTTGCCTTTGGAAGGCACCAGCTTTCTGGTACTCCTGGTCAAACTCTGCCTGGGTATCCAGGTCTTTCAAAATCAGTTTATTGCTCTCTGCCTTCTCCCTATCTAGGTGGCTTTGCAGGGTGACCACCTGCTCGGCACATGCCCTATTGAAATCTAATTGTTGCTCCAGCTTTTTCTGGCTCTGCAGTAGCGAGTCGAAACCTTCTTGGTACTCCTTCTGCAAGGCCAGAAATCTGGTATCCTGGTCCGCCTTTTCCTGTTGCAGCACATCCATATCCTCCTTTATTTTAGTGATGTACTGTCTGCTGTCCTTTTCTGACTCCTGGCTCCTGAGCAGCCTCTGCTCAGAAGAGTCCAGATCAGATTGGGCCTTCTCTAACGCCATCTGTTGCCTATTTGCCAGATCTTGGCCTTCAGCACATTTGTCCTGCATGGCTCCCATATATAGATACAAATATGCCGCTATCCTGGCAATCTTATTATGTTCATCTTTGGCTTTAGGGGCCATATATAGTTCACTCAGGCCCACATGTAGGGGACCCTGATCTCCCCATCTTTCTGACCCTGTTTCAGTGACCTGTTGCGCGATTGCCTGCAACCAGACCGTTTGTTCCTGATGAGTCCATTCACCTCTCACAAATAGCTTATGTAAGAAGTGCTCTCTGGCTATTTGCATATCTACCAAGGTTGTCATTCTGGAATTTGAGTTCCTTCCTGACTTACAGAAGTTTGTATTTTATTTTGCAAAACAGACCGTTTCCTTAGAGCGTTGCTTTGAGGGTTGCTTTCACAGTGTAAAACAGCGTGGTGATCTAACCGGATATGTGTATCTGGTTAGTTGGCACACTGTATTAATCTGCACAAGTGGCAAACCTAACCCAGAATATCCCGGCTCCAAGCCCCCATTTTTGTAAGCGATATTCAATCAACACTACAGCTAAGTCAATGCCTAGTCTGGGATGCTGAGGAAAACCCTTATTGATGTATTTTTATATCCAGTTCAGTACTCTGGATGACAACCCTTGTATAACACCCCCTCTTAGAATCCCCCTGACCCCACTGAGCCAAGAAGTAGGTTTGTTTTGCAAATTAAAAGGTTTATTTGAAAATGTAAACAATATATACATCACACTTCTATAAATAAATTGATAATGGATATTACACTTGTGAATATGAGCAGTAATCAGCAAGAGGTAACTATGAATAGGAACAGAAGAACAAGGTGGGAAATAATGCTTTATATGGTTCAAGGAAACGCAAGGTGGAATAAAATGCAGTACAGAAATAACTTGTTATGATTTTAGCAAAAGGCAATATGATCACTTTTTCCTTTGACAATTCACTCCTCCCCTATGCAATACCAGAAATGGAAGGAGAGCACACAGTCTTCAAGAATCCCAATAAATCACACTTTATAATGCAATACACAGTTCCAGTTCTCCCAGCAAGCTTAGGGAAAACAGGGATGAGTTTTAAACACAGGCGAATTACTTTAATGTGGTTTGCAAGGAAGTGAAAAGGTGCTAAAATTGCTTTTAATTCCCTCTAGAGGTTCAGGTTAGGTGATGGCTATTTTATATTAGTTCAGGCTCACTTTAACAATACTCTATGAATGATTAGCAGATTGCAAACGAATTTTAGCAAAGAGAAGCAAAAAGCTGCTGATTTCTACAGATGAAGATATTGGGCTAAATCGCAAATCGCGGTAAATTTCGCGAGTGCGTGTCTCGCGATTACGGGAAAAGTATAGGGAGTAGGAAGTCGGTTCTAGGTTCGTTGGAAAGCCTAGATTCTAAGCTTTCAGATGAAAAAGGATGTAAATGCTAAATTATTAAAGGAACCTAAAGATTCAAATGGGGCATGATTTCTTAACTGACTGACCTCGGAACATGTGATTTTACACATGGTTGATGACTTAGAACTGATGTGTATGGTTGCATTAGCTTGAAATACAGCATGCTTAAAACAGTACGTTTTTATTTCTTTTCTCACTCATCGTAGATTGGTTACACTGGTCTATAAAATCTTTGGGGCAGGCGTCGCACATATACGGCCATTGAAAAATATACATATCTGACAGTGTTGTGACAGCTTATGCTTTATGAAGTCAGAATAGATCACATGGCTTGTAAGTGCTCTCTAGGCCTCCGGGAAGGCTCTGGTTCCGCCTTTCAAATTACTGTGAAGTTGCAATGGCCACTGGTATATATATATATATATATATATATATATATATATATATATATATATATATACTGCCACGATAGTGGCAGTGTAGTTATGGTTAAGTTGCTGTTTCCATAGGAAGAACACTTTTTGGGCGGCTTATAACTTTGCTCCCCCTGGACGAATCCTCACAAAACATTGCAAAAAAAGTGTATGGCCCACTCCGAATTTTTTTGCAAAGTTTGGTAAGGATTCGTGCAGGGGGGGAAAAGATATAGGGGGGTCCCAAAATTTCTGTTTTTCCCATGGACTGAATGGGAAATTTATTTTGCTCGCGCCTACAGCCCAAACCGCTGGACGGATTTTCACCACCAAATTTGACCAGGAGCAGCGGCTTGGTCCCGAAAGCGTGCTTTTGCAAATATGGTGAAAATCCGTCCAGTAGTTTTTTTAAAAATGACCAAAAAGTAGGTAAAAAAAAATGAGTGATATCTGTGTTCGGTTTGCGGATACACTTCTCTGTTCGCTCCGCGGAAAGTGTCCTGATTGGCCAATTGTCTTGCGTGATGTTCGCGGACATGCAAAGTGTTTGCTGATTGGACGGCGTGGAGCGTGAAGCGCGTCAGATTTTTCGGTAGCGCCCGCCATATTGGATTCGCGGACGTCCCTGGACAGCGCGGTGAAACTTTGTTCAAAATGTGTATTTTGTAGAGTGTGTTGGTGTGTAGGAGTGTTTGGGGAGGATGGGAGTGTATGAGATAGGATGAAAGTTGTGTTTTTTATGTGTTAGACGTTCTTTTTGTGTTCAATTTGTTTGCGGCCATCGCAGGTGTTCTGAAATGTTCTAAATAAACTGACTAGGGGGTGTTCTAAGGAGTCAATATGTGTCCGTTTTGTTCGCAAGCAAAGTGAAACTGTTCTAAGAACACTTGCGGTGTCAGGGGAGTGTTCGTAGGTGGTGTCCTGAGGACGCTGTCCATATTGTTCTCTGTCAAGTTGAATGTGTTCTAAGAACACGCGCGGTGTCCTCAAATGTTTACAAATAAACAAAATGTGGGTGTTCTGAAGACGTTTTTGAGAACACTCCCGGTGTCCTGAAATGTTTGTAGGGGTTGTTCTGAGGACGCTGTCCGTATTGTTCTCTGTCAAGTTGAATGTGTTCTAAGAACACGCGCGGTGTCCTGAAATGTTCGCAAATAAACAAAATGGGGGTGTTCTGAAGACATTTTTGAGAACACTCCCGGTGTCCTGAAATGTTTGTAGGGGTTGTTCTGAGGACGCTGTCCGTATTGTTCTCTGTCAAGTTGAATGTGTTCTAAGAACACTCGCGGTGTCCTGAAATGTTCGCAAATAAACAAAATGGGGGTGTTCTGAAGACGCTTCTAAGAACACTCGCGGCGTCCGGGGAGTGTTCGCAGGGGGTGTCCTGAGGACGCTGTCCGCATTGTTCTCTGTCAAGTTGAATGTGTTCTAAGAACACGCGCAATGTCCTGAAATGTTCGCAAATAAACAAAATGGGGGTGTTCTGAAGACGTTTTTGAGAACACTCCCGGTGTCCTGAAATGTTTGTAGGGGTTGTTCTGAGGACGCTGTCCGTATTGTTCTCTGTCAAGTTGAATGTGTTCTAAGAACACTCGCGGTGTCCTGAAATGTTCGCAAATAAACAAAATGGGGGTGTTCTGAAGACGCTTCTAAGAACACTCCCGGTGTCCTGGAATGTTCGTAGGGGGTGTCTTTAGGACGCTGTCCGTATTGTTCGTTGTTAAGTTGAAAGTGTTGTAAGAGCTATCGCGTTGTTCTGATATGTTCGTAGGGGGTGTCCTGAAAACGGTGTCCGTATTGTTCGCTGGCAAGTTCAAAGTGTTCTAAGAACACTCACATTGTTCGCGGACATTAAAAGTTTCCCATAGATCATAGTTGAAATGTTTGACTCTATGGATGTGATATGCTGTGGTGGTTGTTGCTAGGGCATAGAGTCTTGGGTGCATGGCCGTTTGGCCATGCACCCAAGAGTGTATACCCTGGCAACAACCACCGCAGCATATCACATTCATATTTGCTTATAACTTTGGGTGAAAACAAATGTATAAGGAACAAAGGTATTAGATACTGTGGATGTGATATGCTGCTATGGTTGTCCTTATTATTGTATACTTACTGTTTGGTCTAGTAATGGGAGTCCATGTTTTTCTTCTTCATTTCTGTGATAAAAGAAAATAGCATGTTAGTATTAGTATTTTGTAATGACTTATTACATTGTATAAGCAATATACTTTTATTTTTTTTCGACCCTCATATTTAGTAGAGTACAAATCAGAGTACTGTGCAATTTGCTCAGTTTCTGTATTTGTTGCTAAAATCATTGGGTCTGTGGGAGAAAAAAAAATCCATATTGGATTAAAAAAAAAACCCTTTTTCTGTTATGCTACAGTTTATTTGTTTGTTTGTTTTCAGTGTTCACTTGTTGTTTCTGGCTAATGCTTTATACTTTGCTTTGTTGTATTTTTTTTGGAGCAGTAACAGATTCTTCATTTGTTTTGATATTATAAAATTTTGGAGCAGTTAGATACCAATTGGCGTATTCTAACTGTGTATTTTTTGGCCTAATTTAGTGGTATTCATTTATCTGATTAGTTGTTGTAGAATCTTTGAGCTGTTAGATAGCTTTTGGAGTATTCTAACAGTTTATATTATTTTAACACAAATTTATATTTTTGGGACAGTTAGCTACCAATTGGCGTATTCTAACTGTGTATTTTTTGGTCTAATTTAGTGGTATTCATTTATCTGATTAGTTGTTGTAGAATCTTTGAGCAGTTAGATAGCTTTTGGAGTATTCTAACAGTTTATATTTTTGTAACACAAATTTACTTAAAGGTTTAAATACAGTTTATTTATCAAATTTTGGTTTTAAGAACATCAAATAAGCGTTTGTAAGATTTGCTGATAATCTCTGCTTTAGAGTAATGGTACTATCATTACATTCAAACCATCCACATTTCTTTTTTATATATGATATGATAGTTTATTTGAAACACCTGTGTATAGGCGCGTTACAAATGCCATATCATATCATATAGCGCCTATACACAATGTGTTTCAAAGCGCTTCAAGGAGGGAGGGGACATAGGAAAAATACAGTTACATTCAGCAAAAGTCCTTGAAACAATACAGAATGTGAAAATAACTATCATAATAGGCCTGTCGACATTTCTGATAGTGCAAGTTCATAGAACAAGTAAGGCAAGAGGTGATGGAAAGGAAGGAAAACAGAGCAAGCAGTAACATTACTAAGTCTGACGACAATTTACGCAGTGCAGGTGGTAACAAGAGGTGGGGTGGGAGGGGGGGCAAGTGGATGGAGAGGGGAAGGAGAACAAGACACGCTACTGAGCAAAAAGTCAATTACAAATTGAAAAGTAGGGGAGGGGGGAGGGGGAGAACAAAAAGGGGGGGAGACAGACAAGCTGCTATCAAGAGTCACGGAACAGATGATAGGAGTAAGTGCTAGGAGGGGGAAGTCTAAGAGGGGGGAAAAAAATGGAGGGGGGAGTCGGAGGGAAGTTGAAGAGGATGGAAATGAGGAGGGGGGGTGGAGCGCAGAGCAAGAGGGGGGGCAAGCAGGGTGAGGGCACACATAGACTCATGGGGGTGGGCAAACAGAGTAGTGCAGTGTAGTGCCCTGAATTGGTTGTGGCTCCTGCGTGGTAGATTATACCTATTGTTGAGAAGGTTTTCTTACAAAGTGATATGTGAATCCAGTCAGCTTGCAGTTGTTTTTGGTACCATCAGCATTGTAACGTAGAAGCATTAGTATTACGTATTTACTATGTGTTTGTATTTCTAACGTGGAGCGATTATCTGAATTGCAGGTAGAGCATAATCTACCATGGTTTGCATTTTGTACAAGTTGCTGAAATGGAATGGATTCACAATTTGGTATTGATATATATATGAAGCGTTCATTGGGGATTTCTTCTTGTGTCACATTGTTGCAGAGAGTGCATGTATGTTTCCACATGTATTAAATCTGAAAGATTTCATTTATAGGTACGTTTTTGTTTTCCAGTACTTGTAATAAGTACATTAGAAATTCTTGTGGATCTTCCTGTGAGTTTATAGTGAATTTCACCATTCCAGCACAGTAGTCCAATTGTCGTCTTATTCCAAAAACACTGAGAGGCCGATTCATGGAATAATTAGCGTGGCGCAAGTGGGCAAAAACGTGCGAATCGCAGTGGAATAGCGAAAATCGCAGTGAACGTGCGAAAATCGCACGAAAAGCAGCGCACGTCGATTCATGGAAGGCCGTGCGCGAGAAAACCAGCGGATGTGCGATAAAAAGTGCGCGGCGCACGTTAGCGCACAGGCCATCTAACAGCGTGCGCCAGGTCACTGCGAAAATCGCACAGGCCACAGCGAAAATCGCACATAGCGCGGCGCACGCAACAAAAGTAGGCGGAACACGGGCGTAACACTCGGAATGGGGAACAACTTGCCAAAACGTGGGCGTCACGGGGGAAGTACAGGGCACAAGTGCGCGGAACGCCCACACGCTCGCCTACAACACGTATTCATGGAATAGAATAGGGGAAAAAAGCGCACGCTCAAACCAGCGCACAGGCACAAACACGACCGCCACAAGAAAGCAGGCGGTAGCGTCTCTGCGGCTGTAAGAAATGTGCGCCAAAAGGTGCGCCAACTAATCGCACCTATATACTGCCATGATGAATGTCCCATACTGTGGCCCTCCAGGAACAAAGACGTGCAAAGGGGTACCCACAAACACGGACACCCGCTGACAAAGAATACGTGTGCGTGTATACCGGGGTGCGCGGGAAGTCTAACACGCGATTTCAGCAGGGTACGTGCATCACAGGGGTTCGCGTGAAGTTTCACACGCGATCGGGTCTGGGGGAGCGGGCTACGTGTATTTCTGGGGTGCGCGGGAAGTTCCACACGCGAATAGGCTGGGCGCGTGTATTCCAGGGGTGCGCGGGAAGTTCCACACGCGAATAGCCTGGGCGCGTGTATTTCAGGGGTGCGCGGGAAGTTCCACACGCGAACAGACTGGGCGCGTGTATTTCAGGGGTGCGCGGGAATTTCCACACGCGAACAGCCTGGGCGCGTGTATTTCAGGGGTGCGGGGGAAGTTCCACACGCGAACAGCCTGGGCGCGTGTATTGCAGGGGTGCGCGGGAAGTTCCACACGCGAATAGCCTAGGCGCGTGTATTTCAGGGGTGCGCGGAAATTTCCACACGCGAACAGCCTGGGCGCGTGTATTTCAGGGGTGCGGGGGAAGTTCCACACGCGAACAGCCTGGGCGCGTGTATTGCAGGGGTGCGCGGGAAGTTCCACACGCGAATAGCCTAGGCGCGTGTATTTCAGGGGTGCGCGGGAAGTTCCACACGCGAACAGCCTGGGCGCGTGTATTGCAGGGGTGCGCGGGAAGTTCCACACGCGAACAGCCTGGGCGCGTGTATTGCAGGGGTGCGCGGGAAGTTCCACACGTGAATAGCCTAGGCGCGTGTATTTCAGGGGTGCGGGGGAAGTTCCACACGCGAACAGCCTGGGTGCGTGTATTTCAGGGGTGCGCGGGAAGTTCCACACGCGAATAGCCTGGCCGCGTGTATTCCAGGGGTGCGCGGGAAGTTCCACACGCGAATAGCCTGGGCGCGTGTATTTCAGGGGTGCGCGGGAAGTTCCACACGCGAATAGCCTAGGCGCGTGTATTTCAGGGGTGCGGGGGAAGTTCCACACGCGAACAGCCTGGGCGCGTGTATTTCAGGGGTGCGGGGGAAGTTCCACACGCGAACAGCCTAGGCGCGTGTATTTCAGGGGTGCGCGGGAAGTTCCACACGCGAACAGCCTGGGCGCGTGTATTTCAGGGGTGCGCGGGAAGTTCCACACGCGAATAGCCTGGCCGCGTGTATTCCAGGGGTGCGCGGGAAGTTCCACACGCGAATAGCCTGGGCGCGTGTATTTCAGGGGTGCGCGGGAAGTTCCACACGCGAACAGCCTGGGCCCGTGTATTTCAGGGGTGCGCGGGAAGTTCCACACGCGAATAGCCTGGGCGCGTGTATTTCAGGGGTGCGCGGGAAGTTCCACATGTGATTTCACAGTGTGGGTCCTCCCAGGTGTACCCTGTACACCCTCCACGGCCCCTGCAGGCAGCCCACACCACAGGGGACTACCCTGCATCCCTGGTCATGTCCCGCAGGCAGCCCACCCACCATGGGCATGCCCCCCAGCAAAGGCACATGTCTCCTTGAACTAATGAACACCAACTCATGTCCCCTTGCACCCCCACCCCCCAGCACTGTGGGGCACCTGCCAGCAGGCCCCCACCCATGTCCAACTCATGTCTCCCACCACCCCCACCCCCCAGCACTGTGGGGCACCTGCCAGCAGGCCCCCACCCATGTCCAACTCATGTCTCCCACCACCCCCACACCCCAGCACTGTGGGGCACCTGCCAGCAGGCCCCCACCCATGTCCAACTCATGTCTCCCACCACCCCCACCCCCCAGCACTGTGGGGCACCTGCCAGCAGGCCCCCACCCATGTCTAACTCATGTCTCCCACCACCCCCACACCCCAGCCACCAGGTGCACCCTCCACCAGGCCCCCACTCATGTCACCCACCACCCCACCCCCCAGCAGTGCAGGGTCACCCTCCACCAGGCCCCCACCCATGTCCAACTCATGTCTCCCACCCCCCCCACACCCCAGCACTGTGGGGCACCTGCCAGCAGGCCCCCACCCATGTCCAACTCATGTCCCCCACCCCCCAGCACTGTGGGGCACCTGCCAGCAGGCCCCCACCCATGTCCAACTCATGTCCCCCACCCCCCCACACCCCAGCACTGTGGGGCACCTGCCAGCAGCCCCCCACCCATGTCCAACTCATGTGTCCCACCCCCCCCACACCCCAGCACTGTGGGGCACCTGCCAGCAGGCCCCCACCCATGTCCAACTCATGTCTCCCACCACCCCCACCCCCCAGCACTGTGGGGCACCTGCCAGCATGCCCCCACCCATGTCCAACTCATGTCTCCCCCCCCACCCCCCAGCACTGTGGGGCACCTGCCAGTAGGCCCCCACCCATGTCCAACTCATGTCTCCCACCCCCCCACACCCCAGCCACCAGGGGCACCCTCCACCAGGCCCCCACTCATGTCACCCACCACCCCCACCCCCCAGCACTGTGGGGCACCTGCCAGCAGGCCCCCACCCATGTCCAATCCATGCCCCCCTGCACCTGGGTCCCAACATTCCCCAATCATGTCCGTAATGCCCATCCTGCCCTGCCAAAAGGCCCAACCAACTATCACACCCACCCACATATCAAAGGCAATTACATGTTACACCCCCAATGTAAATAATGCAATTTAACACATGTCTGTCACACACAATGGCTGCAAGTGAATGACAAAACACCCAACATGACATGCCTGAAAGCAATGAGATGATACGACACATTGAAGAATAAAAAAATATTATGTATTGAACAGCAAACAAGAAAAAACACAAAGCAAATCAAACTAAACAAGAAGAATGTCCAAGAAAAAATTCTGAATTATTAAAATAAGGAAATTAAGAAGATCATCCTGGGTCCATGAGCCCTACCAAATTAAACCTAACTGACTACTAACTAAAAAGTGAACTATATACAAAAAAGTGGTGCATTGTCCAATCGCAACCAAAAAAAATTCAAAAAAACAAAGGAAACCTAACCCTAACTATACAACTATATACAAAGACAGCGGGCTATTCGGACGGCTCACTGGTTGTTGTCATGGGCCAGGGCATCATCGAACTCCTGGTCAATGGCTTGGAGGCGGGCATGTTCCCTGGCCCCGAGGTCCCGCAGGGATAACGCAGTGTCCAGCTCTAACTCCCTGCGAAGACCCTCGAGGCACTCAGCCCGCCTCAGCGCCCTCCGCATGGAGTCCTCCGCCCTGACCATCGTGAGCCGTTCCTCCTCTGCCCGCTGCCGCTCCGCACCTATCCGCTGGCACAACCTCTCCCACACGGAAGCCACTCCCATTCCAGGGTTCTCCTGCCCTCCGGCCGATGCCTGCACCCCCGATGTTGATGGCCCCGAGACATGATGCCTCCCACGTTGAGCCTGCTGCTGCCTCCGACGCAACTGCCTGTGCCAGCACGACGGCATCCAGGCTGATGGAAACCACCGACGCTGTCGTGCACGTGCCCTGCCCGATGATGCCGTCACATCCTCCATCTGCTGGGGTCCAGTTGCTCTGGTGTCCACCCCTGCTGGATCTCTGACTCCCGACTGTGGCAGGGATGGGATCCCCACCGAGCTGGCTGCATTGGTCGGGACAGGTCCACAGGGGGCCCTGGTGGCATCTGGGCTGGAAGACGGCAAGGAGAACGACTGGTGGATAGCCTGCACAGAGGAGGAGAGGGCCGCCACATTGGCCAACACATGCAGGAAACCCCCGAACATGGCCGATCCCAATTGGGCCACGTCGGCACGGTGCACTTCGTGATGACGTGCGTGCTCCTCCCGGGAAGCACGCACGGCATCACGAATCACAGCCGTGCGCATCGCGACCCCAATCAGGACCTTCTCCGCACGGCCAGGGGTTCCCACGTCCGCAGGTGGAGGGGAGTCAGGTGACATGGACATCCCCTCTACCTGCGGACGGGCCTGGGACGGGGCATCCCTGCTGGTGCATGGTGGTGCACTCACAGGGTCAGGGACAGCGACATGCACAGGCCCCTCCACGGTGACCTGTGCTGCCTCCTGCCCCTGGCCCTGGACTGCACCACTTGCACCAGCAGGGATGCCCCCACCAGGCCCCATGTGTGCCCCAGTGGCGGCCTCCTCCTCCTCTGTGCAAACCACCAACCTGGATGGCTCCTCACCGTCTCCCACCGTAGCAGGCCCCTGTGGGGGCTCACCCACCCCTTCCGCTGCAGCCGTGGGGGCATCCCCGCCGCCTTGCTCCACAGCGCCGTCTCCGCCCTCTTCTTCACTAGCCGCTGCGTAGATGGAGACAAAGAACACAAGCATCAGGGCACTGTACAATGGTCCCCTAGACAGGAAGCAATAGCAGATGAGCACCACTGTCAAAGTACACTTCCATCATGTCCCTCCACAACACATGGGTCAGTCCAGGCAAAACACACACAGTAACAGGCATGGTGCATGCCATGGACATTTCCATGCATGTCCAATGGACTCTTGAAACATTCAATGATATGTAACTCACATGCATCATGCCTCATGCCCATCACATGCACACACTTCACCTCAGTCACATCCATCTGGCCCCAAACACACCAAACACAGCGGTTACAAGGGTAATTTGGCTGCTTTACTGAATCTCTGCATTGTCACACACATGTGTCATGCATCCATGGCATGCACAAGTCACAGACACGCAGGTCAGGCACACAGACATGGCTACCATATATGTACCTGGCATCAGCACCCATCCCTCACCCCCACCCATGTCCACGTACAGAGATTGGCATGCTCTCATGTTCAAAATCTGAATAGGGCTCCCCATGCGGCATTTCAACACATGCAACAACCATGTGCATCACACATCACTGGTCGCACATGCATTACCATGATGTCCCTGCACACATACATGCATACATGGCCTATGGCACACATACAGGCAAGTATCATAGAACCAGCACACCGCAACATGCCCTGTCTCACACAGTAATGCATGGACACTTACCGCTCAACTCCAGACGGGCCTCCCTCTCAAGGATCTGGGCGTGGAGCGCTGGGCGTACGCGTTCCAGGACCCTCATCTGGATGGAACTCATGCGGCCCCGGCCCCCCTCCACGAGGCGCCGGGCCTTCACAAGGGTCCTGGACCTCAAGTCCTCCCAGCGCTTCTTGATCTTCAGGACGTCGCGGGTTGCCACCCCCTCCGCGTTGATGGCAACCACACAGTCGGCCCAGATCCTCTGCCGTCCTTCCTTGCTGGCGCGGGACGATCCAAAGAGGGCATCATACTGCCCCAGGACATGCTCCACCAGGACACCAACTTCGGTGACAGTGAAGCTGGTGCCCCTCTGCCCCTCTGGCCTGGGGTTGCCACTGGTGCCAGATGTTGAAGTGCCCGACATGGCAACCCCAGAGGCAGGTGTGGGTGGGCAACTGGGCCCTGGGGCTGGGCTGTGGAGCGATGTAATACCAGTCGGGAGTCTTCTGTTCCAGCAGGGGTGGACACAGCAACTGGACCCCTGCAGATGGCTGATGTGCAGGCACCAAATGGCAGGGCACGGTGGCAGCAGGCAGGCAGGCAGGCAGGCAGCAGCAGATGGCACGTGGGAGGCTTCTCGGGGCACTGGGGGGCAGTAACTCGGCCTTCTGGGCAGGAGCGTGGGCTTCCGTGTGTTTTCGCGTGGCCAGCTTGATACGGAGTGATTTGGCACGTGAAAATCCTGCACGTCAGCCTGAAATCCGAGGAAAGGCCCTTAGCGCGTAAGCGCGTCAGCACGCATACGCGATTCTATTGGACCAGAGTCCCTCAGCGCGTAAGCGCGTCTGTGACGTGACCCGCACGGGTGTTCCCCACTCAGCACGTGATGACGGGGCACACGTGGAGATACTGCACGTCAGAGTGTCATCGCGTGTAATTGGACAAAAGTGCGCGTACACGCGATTGGCCTATGTACGTGTATTTAATGGGTGCGCGGCCACTTACACACGCAAGTACGTCAGCGAACCTGTATCACGTGGTGCGTGTGAATTTCCGCACGCTATTGGACTGGGAACTGGATTCCAGGGGTGCGCAGGTCACACGCTGTATCCCGTGGTGCGTGTGAATTTCCACACGCTATTGGACTGGGAACTGGTTTCCAGGGGTGCGCGGGTCACACGCTGTATCCCGTGGTGCGTGTGAATTTCCACACGCTATTGGACTGGGAACTGGTTTCCAGGGGTGCGCGGGTCACACGCTGTATCCCGTGGTGCGTGTGAATTTCCACACGCTATTGGACTGGGAACTGGTTTCCAGGGGTGCGCGGGTCACACGCTGTATCCCGTGGTGCGTGTGAATTTCCACACGCTATTGGACTGGGAACTGGATTCCAGGGGTGCGCGGGTCACACGCTGTATCCCGTGGTGCGTGTGAATTTCCACACGCTATTGGACTGGGAACTGGTTTCCAGGGGTGCGCGGGTCACACGCTGTATCCCGTGGTGCGTGTGAATTTCCACACGCTATTGGACTGGGAACTGGTTTCCAGGGGTGCGCGGGTCACACGCTGTATCCCGTGGTGCGTGTGAATTTCCACACGCTATTGGACTGGGAACTGGTTTCCAGGGGTGCGCGGGTCACACGCTGTATCCCGTGGTGCGTGTGAATTTCCACACGCTATTGGACTGGGAACTGGATTCCAGGGGTGCGCGGGTCACACGCTCGCCTAGAACACGCGCTAAGCATAAATTGCGGACTTTAACAATAACCAGCTCAGACGCCAGGATGAACATACCGTTCCTAGCAGCAGTGGCAGTGGGCTACCAAAGGAGGAGGAGGAGGATAGTCAGGGCCAGAATATTCACACCCAGAACCAGCCTTTTCGGGATGCCTGATGACCAGGTGTATGGGAGGTACAGGTTTCCACCACACATCATACTGGACCTGGTGAGTGAGTGGGAGGATGACCTCACATCACCCACCCTGTGCTCCCAAGCACTCAGCCCCCTGGAGAAGGTCCTCAATGTACTGCACTTCTTAGCCACTGGATCATTTCAGCGGACAAGTGCCATAGTGGGTGGGGTGTCACAGGCCACCCAGTCACGCTGCCTACACCAGGTCTTGAACATCATGACTGCACGGCCATCAGTCCGCAGGCACATATACCTGCCCAGAACACCTGCAGAAAGGCATGCTGCCGCCCTGGATTTTTACGCAGTGGCACGATTCCCCAAAGTGCTAGGTGCCATCGACTGCACCCATGTGGCTCTACGTCCCCCCAGGGCATCTGAGCACATCTATAGGAACCGCAAGCACTGGCATTCCATCAACGTGCAGGTAGCATGTAATGCCAAGGGAATCATCACCTCAGTATATGCCAACTATCCCGGCTCCACCCACGACAGCTTCATTTACCGAATGTCCACCCTAAGCCGGGACCTAGAAGCTGGGCGGCATGGCGATACATGGCTGCTTGGTGAGTATGTATGCCACTGCACATGCATGCATGTTGGATACTGAGCAAGGTCACAACCTCACCAATGATACCAATCCCCACCTCCACAGGGGACAGTGCCTACCCTCTCAGCCCCCACATGATGACGCCAATTCGGAACCCCACCACGCCACCCCAGGTAAGATTTAACACAGCCCACATTACAACCAGGGGCATAGTGGAGCGCACATTCGGAGTGCTGAAGTCACGCTTTCGCTCCCTTGACCGTTCTGGCGGGCAGCTGTTATACGCTCCCCCAGTAGTGTGCAGGATCATAGTGGCAGCATGTGTCCTGCACAACGTTGCAACACGCCGGGGCCTGGCCGTGGACATGGTGGTGGCCCCACATCCCCAACCACATGCACAGCCGCTGCCCATGGGAGGGGAAAGGGCACGGGGGGAGGCAGCCCGTACACAGCTAGTGGCAAATTACTTCACATAGAAATCACACCCCTGTGGAGTGCACACTGCCCTGGCACATTCCATCTGACAATCAATGATGACTCAACCTGACACTGATCCTGAATGTGTGGAGAATGAACCGGGAATTCCATGTCAGCCTGAGATTGTTCACCTGGAAGTGTCACAATGTGTGCATCCCTACCCACACAGACACCACCAATGCAGTTTTGTGAAGTTACACATTGAAGCAGCTAAAATGAATACCCACTTGCAAAATGCAACAAGAGGACAGTGCCATGTCAGCCAACCCCACCCCAGCACTGCCACACGACACACCGTGCCATGTCATGCTAATTGCAGGTAAACAAAGTAATCCCCACAACATGACATCACTCTCACTATGTACAGTGGCACTATTAGAAACCTGCAACACCTGAAATGCTCACAGCAATGCCGGACCAACAACATACTTGAGCACGTAGTACCATTAACATGACATCAAAAAGGTTACATATTAGTAGTCTCACCACCTGGAAATGCCTGCACTCCCACCACTACCAACTGTGCAGTGTTGGCGCCATGTAGAGTTGTAGGTGCACTGCTGCCAACATGGTCCCCTTCGCCAGACTAGAGGTCCTTGTGTGGACTTGAGGAAGGGACCTGCAAATTGGGAGGTAGACACAGAAGAAGAGTTACACATCAATGCAACATGCAGTGTACAACACAACAGCAATATGCACTATGAATGTATACACAGTATTGACTACAGACTGGCCACACAGCTCATGGGAGTCCAACGTCACTGTGTAATTCACTGTCACTTGGGCACACCCTTTGCAAGCCCATGGAAACAGCAGGAGGGGTGTGTGTGACTCAAACCCAAGCATCTGAACCAAATACATTACAAGCCTGCATGTGCCCAGCCACAATGCAGCGTATGCCCACAGGAACCACGGAAGCCAACAGATCGGAGCCAACAGATCGGAGCCAACAGATCGGAGCCAACAGATCGGAGCCAACAGATCGGAGCCAACAGATCGGAGCCAACAGATCGTCCCAAAAAAATTGGGAATAAAAGAAATCAAAATAAAAATAAAAATAAGAAACAATCAAAAATGGCCATTGATGGGCCCGGGGGGGTTGGGGAGGCCACCCAGGAGGTCCGAGGACAGGATGCACACCAGAACCCACCTGCGTGGATCCTGGGAAGATAAAACACCTCCATGGGCTCATGGCCCACACGGCTACCCTATTGTGGGAGTGTCACTGCTGTCGCTATTATCACCCTGTGCAGCTGCATCCGGAGGTGGTTGCACTATGGGAGGCAGCCCACGCAAGGCCCTAGTCTGCTCCTCCATGGCTGCAAGCATGCGGGTGTGGTAGGTCTGGTTCTGGAGGATGAGTGTGCGGAGGTCCCCATGCAACAACTCACGGGATGCCCGGACCTCCGCCCTCGCTGCCTGCATCTCAGCTGAGAGCGTACGGGTGAGACGCTCCAGCTGCTGTTCTGTCCTTTGGTGTGTTGAAGCCTCAAGCTCAACAAGAGTCGTCCTGAGGTGTAGGAGCTCCTGCCTCAGGGCTTCCCTGTGGCCCTGGGACTCAATGGAGATGGCCTCCTGCAGAGTCGCCAGTGCCGCCCGCCTTTCCCTGTTGGACCCCAACATGTCCTCCCTGTGTGACTGGCAGATGGAGTCGGTTGCCTGCTCTAGTCGCTCCATCAGCCTTTCTGGGGGGACAATGGAAGTGGCCACCCTATCCATGGCCTGAGCCATCATCTCGGATGATGCAGCCTGTTGGGTAGCCATACCGTAAATGGATTGCTCCCATGCGGTATTGCCGGGTGGCGTACGGCCACCACGTCGGCGGGCACCACACCTGTCTGGGGCAAGGCGAACTGCGCCTTGCTGTGCCGGCACTGCCTGAGGCTGCAGGACTGCATTCCCCCTCTGATCTGCTGGCCCAGGAACAGGATCAGATGTCGCTGAGTGTGACCCTGCATCCGTAACCACCGAAGGCGTAGCTGCCAACACTGACATCCCCATGGAGGGTACTGACCCTGGAGCAGGTGGGTGAGACAGAACAGAATCCCTCCCTGGAACACTCACCAGCGACGGCACGTAGGTCTCATCCGAATCAACACCTGAGTACAGCTCGGGGGAGGTGCAGCCAGAGACACCCCTTGAGAGCACGACCTGCAGCACTTGTGGGTTCTCCCCCACCACCACACCACGTCCCTCACTGGTGGTTGGTCGGCCCTGGGACACCTCCTGGGTCTGCACCATCTCCACAACCCCAGCAGTATCAGGTGCGTCTTCCCCTGCAAAGACATGAAAACAAAGTAATGGAAACGGGCATTAGCACCATGGCACACATTGAGGGCTGAGAAGCAAGAGAACCAGTACTTGATTGACACATGTCCCACATGACTAAAACCCTCCCATGCATGCACCCTCACTGCGTATGAAGTGCAGGCAAATGGCACACACTGATGACACCAAGATGGAAGATGAACACATTTTCTGCATGCTGCCTGGCAGTGGCATCACACATTGGCCTGTGATTGGCAGGTGAAACACACATGCCATCACACAGATGGCATGTACCATTGCTATTGAGTGAAGATGGAGAGGAGGGCAGCACCTATTCATTCAGTCCAGTTCCCGCATGTAATAGCTTTTCCGATTCTTACAGGTCCGATTTTTCACCTTGAGCTGCCAGTCTGAAATGGTCAAATAGCACATGGACATGTGTGTACAAATGATATCCAGGTAACAAAGTCACTCCACTTTACCATACCCATGTCAGACATGTGACTAGTGGACAGCGACATGCCTAGTGAAAGTGGTGGAATGCAAACAAACTGACTGAATGAACAGTGAAAAATAAGCAAATATGTTGTGTCAAGGTGACACTTCAAGGGCAACTGGCGTGCAGTTGTGCTAGATGTCTACTGTTGGCAGAAGGGATACTGCTATGGCCAAATGCAGCTGCGCAGGAAGTATTGCATGAAGCACATGGCTGACCCATCCGATTGAGGCGCACACACTCTCACCTGGCACCCAAACAGAAGCCCTCACACACACACCATGCACATGTATGACACACACATGCATGTGCACTCACCGGACAATGCCTCGTAATCAGCCAGATCTCCCACGCCTTGGATCTGTTCCTCCGTGACGTAGGTCCCAGCGACTGACTCATGTGGAGTGAGTTCCATGTCTACTACTGGAGACCCACCTCCAGTCACTAGAGTTGCGGCATGACTTGAGGCCAGCTTACTCTTTGCCCTGCGCTTTAGGTCATTCCAGCGCTTATAGCAATCATTGGCTGTGCGCCTCACGATTCCAAGGGCACTTACGATGTCCGCAACGGTCTGCCAGTGTGCCTGGCGTTGTGCAGGTGTGGTCTTGGATCCTGCAACAATGACCATCTCGTTGTCATGTCCGGACACATACTCAACAAGTGCATTCAGTTCGTCATCCGTGAAGCTGGGCTTCCTGGACGGGCCGGACTGTGTAGCCGTGTCTGGGGCATCAGCCTGTGCCGGACGAGCACTCTTCCTCTTCCGCTTGGAAGGTGGTGGTGATCCTGAGTGTCCTGCGCCGCTCTGGACACTAGGGGCAGGAGCCCTGGTGGACTCTGTATCAGGAGTGTGGGATTGCACACTCAGCATGGGAGTTGGTGCAGGCATTGGCTCTAGTGTGATGGTGTCAGGGGGAATGTCAGCAGCATGGACTAGGACCGACACTGTCCTGGCTGGGTGTGTGAGGGCTGGGGTGGATGGAGCCGCAGATGCCCCTGCAGCCACTCCGCCCTGCCTCCTTGGTGCAGCAGATGACCTTGCTGCCCCAGATCCACGTGGCATGATGGCATCAACGTGCACCAGCGCACGTGTCGTAGCCCTGCTGACCTGGAAGTCAGCCATGGAGTCAGCCAGGTCTGGTGCCACAATGGGCTGGTCCAACAAGGGCTGAGCATGGATGGTGTCAGCCACTTCAGCCTCAACGGGAGGGGGGGAGGGGGGGAGGGGGGGATGATGGGTGCCCTTGACTGGTCCTCCACACATGGGGGGACAGGCTCACCCTGCAAGTTACGACCACGTCCCCTACCGGATCCACCACGGCCACCACTTGTGGCTCTTCCACCTTTGCCACCCTTACGGAATCCTCGCCTCCCAGCCATGGCACTGATATTAATGTGCGTATGGGAGTGGCTGTAGACAATTGTCCTGGGCAATTGGGGGTCAAAGGGGTTGGGTACCAGATGGTAATTGTACCCTAGTGCTCTAGTACGGCTGATTGTAACCCCTGGGGAAAGATGACGGGTCACGCAACGCACAGGAGGCCCAAAAAAGGGAGATGACGTGCACGCAACCCCTCCTAGTCCACGTGTGCAGAAAGAAAAACCTGCACTACGCTGTGGCACCCAGTAACACAAGAATGAACGTATGCGTGTCACACGCAGCCTAGAATGACCTCTGAAGGGGTAGGCTACACACGGGGCAAGCACAGAAGTTGGATACGTGCGTGACTCACCGTCTGCCAGGTAAAAGAGCGTGAAGAATGAGCGCGTTTGGCTGGCTAAACCGCCGCCAAAAGAAGATGTGTACGCTGTCTGAGAAGACAGGACAACAGTAGAAGGGGACACTGTTTGAGGGAACAGGCCCAGGTAAACCAGTAAAAGAGAAAAAAGAGAAAAAGCTGTCAGAGGTAACAGGGAATACGAACTGGAAACGCCGTGAAGTAAATCGCGTGTGAAACGACAAGAAGTACAGATTTCACCCACTCGCTCTCCACGAAAAGCACGTACAAGGAAATGGTGTTCTACATGTACCTTATATACAGGCCCACACGTACAGCGTCACTTACGCGGCGTGTACGTTCACCAATCACACGCTTTGTCACTCCTGCGTGTAGATCCATTTTCACCAATCACACGCTTTGTCACTTCTGCGTGTAGATCCATTTTCACCATTCACACGCTTTGTCACTTCTGCGTGTAGATCCATTTTCACCAATCACACGCTTTGTGACTTCTACGTGTACATCCATTTTCACCAATCACACGCTTTGACACTGGGACGTGTCACGCAACAATTTCCTGCACGTGCAGGTGACTATAGGCGCGCATATGCTGTTGACGGGTTTACGCGCTAAGGGCCTTTGCTGACGTGTGGGATTTCACTACCTATCAGGCTGTCCACGCGTTCACACACGAGAGACCACGCTCCTGGCCAGGAGGCGAAATTACTGCCCCCCAGAGCCCTGAGCACGCTCCCACCTGCCATCTGCTGCTGCCTGACTGCCTGCTGGCCATGTGCCCCACAGTCCTGGTGGGTGGGGGTGTTGGGAGACATGGGTGGGGGCCTGGTGGAGGGTGCCCCTGCACTGGTGGGGGTGGTGGGAGACATGGGTGGGGGCTTGGTGGAGAGTGCCCCTGGTGGCGGGGGGGTGGGGGTGGTGGGAGACATGGGTGGGGGCCTGGTGGAGGCTGCCCCTGGTGGCGGGAGGGTGGGGGTGGTGGGAGACATGAGTGGGGGCCTGGTGGAGGCTGCCCCTGCACTGCTGGGGGGTGGGGGTGCAGGGGGACATGAGCAGGTGTGCAGGGTAGTCCCCTGTTTTGTAGGCTGCCTGCAGGGGCCGTGGAGGGTGTACAGGGAACACCTGTGAGGACCCACCCAGCCTAATCGCGTGTGATGATTCCCACGCACCCCTGTAATACACGTACCCTGGCCAATCGCGTGTTAAACTTCCCGCGTACCCCTGTAATACACGTACCCTGGCTAATCGCGTGTTAAACTTCCCGCGTACCCCTGTAATACACTTACCCTGGCTAATCGCGTGTTAAACTTCCCGCGTACCCCTGTAATACACTTACCCTGGCTAATCGCGTGTTAAACTTCCCGCGTACCCCTGTAATACACGTACCCTGGCCAATCGCGTGTTAAACTTCCCGCGTACCCCTGTAATACACTTACCCTGGCTAATCGCGTGTTAAACTTCCCGCGTACCCCAATAATACACTTACCCTGGCTAATCGCGTGTTAAACTTCCCGCGTACCCCTGTAATACACGTACCCTGGCCAATCGCGTGTTAAACTTCCCGCGTACCCCTGTAATACACGTACCCTGGCTAATCGCGTGTTAAACTTCCCGCGTACCCCTGTAATACACTTACCCTGGCTAATCGCGTGTTAAACTTCCCGCGTACCCCTGTAATACACGTACCCTGGCCAATCGCGTGTTATACTTCCCGCGTACCCCTGTAATACACTTACCCTGGCTAATCGCGTGTTAAACTTCCCGCGTACCCCTGTAATACACGTACCCTGGCCAATCGCGTGTTGAACTTCCCGCGTACCCCTGTAATACACGTACCCTGGCCAATCGCGTGTTAAACTTCCCGCGTACCCCTGTAATACACGTACCCTGGCTAATCGCGTGTATAACTTCCCGCGTACCCCTGTAATACACGTACCCTGGCCAATCGCGTGTTAAACTTCCCGCGTACCCCTGTAATACACGTACCCTGGCTAATCGCGTGTATAACTTCACGCGTATCCCTGTAATACACGTACCCTGGCCAATCGCGTGTTAAACTTCCCGCGTACCCCTGTAATACACGTACCCTGGCTAATCGCGTGTATAACTTCACGCGTACCCCTGTAATACACTTACCCTGGCTAATCGCGTGTTAAACTTCCCGCGTACCCCTGTGATACACGTACCCTGGCCAATCGCGTGTTAAACTTCCTGTGTACCCCTGTAATACACGTACCCTGGCTAATCGCGTGTATGACTTCACGTGTACCCCTGATATGCACGTTACCCGCTTTGCGTTCCTTGTTTGGCTGCCCTGTAAACTGGTCCAGGGTTAGCGCAGCCCTTTGCGATGATTTAGCGATTTTGATGGCTTTTCCTTGCGCGAGGGCGTTCTTGGGGGCGTTACTGGCGCTGCTGCAGGGTCGCTGCGATACTCTGCGCCACGGCTGGTTTGGGAGCATGAAATCCATGAATACGCTGTGCGCGGAAATCGGTTTTAGCGCACGTGCCTGGCGCAGTCAATCGCACGCGGACACTCTGCGCCAGCCGCTTGCGACACTTTTCAGCGAAATTCTATGAATTACCCTGTATATGTGTTGTCAGGATTGTTTGCTGCATTTCTGTGAAGTACTAACATTTGCAAACACAATGGGTCTGTACTGTGTGAGTAAATGTTGTCAACAATTGGTGGTAATTGAAAGAGAATATTCATTGCTACATTTGCATAGCAACTTACACCAACTATATTTGAGAATTTAAATGGTCCAGGTAGTTCTGTATCTAACTGCTTTTTTTGGAGTTTGTCTTCCTTCTTTAAAGAAGTACCTGGTTTACTTTCTCTAATTGATTCTTCTTTGTTTGTGGTACTTGATGAAGTATTAGTTTCTTTTACTCTCTTTGGAGGATTTGCAGTGACGTCCTGTTGCATTTCTGTTTGATTTAGTTTTCTTTTACAACGTTTTAGTTTTTGTGGAACAGAATATGTGTTTAGATGGGGAGTGTATAGTGAGCGAAGTCTATTATATTCTAAAATGCAAGGAATATCAGCGTTTACTTTACTTGCATCAAAGTTGGTTAGAAATAGACCGTCAAGTGTACGTAAGCGTGATAGTGCTACATAGCTCATGCCTTCTTTAAAGACTGTGTTACCAATATCTATCATTGCTTTGTCTAGGGTAAGACCTTGTGATTTATGAATCGTGACTGCGTATGCAAGAGTTAGAGAAAATTGTTCTCTGCGTACATACATATCTTTGAAGAGAAGGAATCTAGCTGTTGAGCGTCCTACCCGTTTTACTTCTGAAAGTTTGTCAGAGAGTATATTGACAAACTGAATTTTACTGTCACGTGGGTATGTTTGAAAGCCAACAACTGTACCCAGTGCTCCATTAACTAGTCCTTGGTCCACGTCAAGGTTACGTTTAAGCATTACTCTGCAATTTAAGGATCTTTTTAACATCTTTTCTAAGCCTGCTGTGTTTGAGATTGATTTTTCTAAATTATTTAGTCTTGTTGTGGCTTGGTCACACATGGGTAGTGTCATACCATGTACATCTAGTTTGTCTGTGGCGCTAAATTCTATTATTGGTTGCATTTCTTTACTTAGCATGATTTCATTGAATTTGAAACAGCTTGCAAGAGTTGGCATTAAGGCCATACAATTGACATTTTTGTGGGCTAATTGTTCCATAACATCTGTAGCACATGCATTATCGCCATAAAGTGCATTAATGTGCCGGGTTTTCAATGTTGCTTCTGCTTCTTTAGAAAGAATACCAACTCTCAAACTTTTTAAAATGTTGGCATAAGTTAGATCTGCAGATTGGCGCATGTTTTCTGTTAATTCTCTGTATTGGAAATGTTGCCAAAGGTTGACATTTCCAATGCTGCCAACAGTTTTACGGCAGAGTTTGTGCCCTAATGTTTTAAAAATAGGTTCACCTTTTACTGGCGTTAATTGAAGCAGATCTCCAAAAACAATAATGTGTTTTCCTGCAAAGAGCTCTTCATAGTCTGTTTTGAGTACTTTTTGTAATCTGAGGTGAATCAAAGCTAACATCAGGTTGGAGACCATGCTCACTTCATCTATTAGTAGCATTTTCATTTGTTTCAATACTCTGCGTAATTCCATTGCAGCTTCTGCAGAAAGTTTGTAATAGTCTAATTTGTTCTGATGTTCTACTGGTAATAGTAGTAATCAGTGTAATATAACACCACCTATGTTGTAGGCAGCTAAACCTGTGGGGGCAGTGACAACAGCTGACAGTTTGTTGTTTGTCAATTGTTGAAGGAACTTACTAATGATTTTGATTAGGAATGTTTTGCCAGAACCAGCTTCACCACTGACGTACAGTAGTATAGGTTTATAATTATGGCAGGAACATTCTTTATTTTCATCTTTTACACCATGTGCAATTTGTTTTGTTACTTCTTGAAAAATGCTACTTTGCTCATTGTTTAGTTTTGATTGTAGTATAGTTAAGTCTTCCTTATCTTCATACTGACACATGGTGTTTTCTACTTCTATCATAGCTAATTCTGCCTCATTTGTTATTAGTGGTTCTCCCAGTGGTTCTTGGCTTCCTGTTACAGAAGGTTGACTACTGTCAGGAGTATCCTTATCTAGTTGGGCTTGGAGTTCTTCTTCATGTTGCTGTTCATTGTGCAACATTGTTTTGTACTGTGTAAAGTTTACATCAGTTATAGTGCTTTCATTTGCTTTGAAAGCATCCTCATATGAGTCATAGTTATCTAGTAATTGTTCTTCTTTTCTCCATGGTTTGAAGAGTTGTAATAGGGACATGTAATATACTTCTTTATGTTGAGGAGTCTTCAATGACAATTTGATATGATTCATTAAATTTGGTTTAGTGAGTTTAACTAAGCTGCCTTCACAGTCTGTCACTCTATATTTACCTTTTTTTCATCGGGTTTCATATTATTTTTGTATGTGTACTTTTGGGCTATTTGGTATAGACACATGTTTTCCAAAGTATTACTTCTGTTTGGGTAGTATGTGTCTAATAAATTGTTTTTTAAAATGTCTTGGCTGTTGGGATCATGTTTGGCTATTGTTTCTATATCTTCATATGATTTTAGAACTCTTTTTCTAGATTTAGCTGGACCAAGACTTAGCCATACTATATTTTCAGATTTACCATACAATGAAGTACCAGTTAAACGATCTGCTGCTTCATAAGATCCACATTCTCTATGGGTGAACATTTTTATGCCCAAGCTGTATAATTTCTGAGATACTGTTTTATCTGATGACAGGTCATTCCAGAGGTCTTGGAGCTCTGTCTTTTCTGCTTTAGTTAAGTATGCTGTGACATATCGTGCAACTGCAGTAGAATTGTCTGCAATGTACTGCACATCTATGTTTGCATTCCATAAGTGGGCAATGATTGCATTATAATCATTGATATATTTTTCTTCTTCTTTTCTTTTTATGTAATATGTATTTTTAGGTGACTTTCCTTTAAGAGTATGTCTAACTGAAGACATGAGGTTGTTTACTTGACCTATATCTGTAACTGGTCTAGGGAAACCAAATCGGCATTTGGTGTAGTATTTGCCTTTGTTTTTGTATTTGCGACGACAATATTTTCCACATTTGTGTCTTTGAAATTGTAAAATTTGTGCACAAAGATCACTATTTGTGGCTTCTGATGGAATTTCACAAGTGACATATTTTTCAATAAACTGTAAAACAGTGGCATCACTGTCTTGACCAAATTTAGGAGCATCTTTAATCCATAAAAGCATGTGGATATGTGGTGCTCCTCTGGCTTGGTATTCTTTTCTCCAAAAGAAGTGTTGCTCTTCTCCAAGGGGAGGAACAGTTTTATTACAAATAAAATGTAGCACAGCAATGAAGCGATGGTGACAATATCTTGAAACATTAACAGGATCCAAAGAACAAAGTTCTCCAGGTGTTAGAATATCTATGTTTGTTTTGTTTTTATTTTATATGCGTAGGAAATCATGTAAATCTTCCCATGCATATTCTGCACAACTTAATGTAACAAACCAAGTGGGTGGGCCAAGGTTTCTGATCATACAACGTACATCTCCATGACGTCGAAACCAGTACTCTTTAGTACCACGCATATTTGCTAATACATTTGTAATATTTGATTGTAAAACCTCATCCTTTTGTTGCACTTTCTCTAATAATTGTGTAGCTGTCATATTTTAAAAGTGTGATCCTGATTTTAATATGTGTGCAACTTCGTAACATAAAGTTGCTAGTTCACTTTAAAATAGTAGGTGGAATATGTATTCCACATTTTGTCTAAATCTGGGATCTTCAGAATACATCCGTAATGAGCGGTATTCTGAAGCTGATATTTGAATAGGTCTATCATCATACCTTCCTCCTTTGCCAGTAGGAAAGAGTAGAGGGAAAGCACATGCTTCTATACTTTTTTCCCATATACTGATTGGCGATCCTTTTGTTTGACCCATTTGGTAAGTTTCTAGTACATCTTGTACGGTGTCATTACAGTGCAAAGGATGAATTGTATAATGGTCTAAAGTATTTGATATTGTAGCAGGATCTAGTAGCTCAAATTGACCAGCTTCTTGTGTTTCTTGAATTATTTCAGTTGTATCTTTCAAGTTTTCTTCAATATTAATTTCTTTGTAATATTCATTATTCTCTTTAAGATATTGGAAGGCTTGTCTAACTTTATATAAATCTACCAGCTGTTGCCATATTTTTTTGTCTTTTGTAGGTACTCCATTTACTAATATAATTAAAGATTGCTGCATTGGACGTTGCACTCCTAGAGTATGCACATTTTCTTTTAGATTTAATGGTAAATAAACTACCTTTCCACGAATGCCTTTTGCCAATTCAGAGGAAGGTAATTTTGCTGTTTTTGGTTGAAGGTGTATTATTGCTTGAAATGGGTGTACTGTTTGAATTATGATGCTCTCATATAAATTAAGTTGTAGAGGTTTTGGTACTGGGTCTAATTCCAAATTATTTGTGATAGAACGTGAAGGAGTTTGGTTGTTGTCAAGTTTTGTAGTGCAATAACTGCAAAGTAGTAAGGGCTCAGTTATTTCATATTTGTTTTCTGCTAGAAGGAAGAGAGCTAGTTCAAACCATTTAGAATCTTCATTGTCTTCTATTTTGTATGATAGGTCCACTTATAAAAAATTCTACGGCAACATACACATACATGGTTTGGTACTTCAGCTGATGTACTTTTAAATTTTAGTATTTCTTTTTTGTATGTGTTTAGCAAAAGGTTGCCATGTGTAGAATTGTTGCTTAATTGGTTTAAAGCTATTTCATTCTGTAAATGGCTTTCACTTCCAAAATATTTTTTCTGGATATAGTGAATTTCTTCAAGTAGGTCTTTTGCTGTACCATGTAGAAGGATGTTATTTAACTTTGCTAGTGCTAAAGCAGGACTTTTAGCATAGTACAGTTTATAGACTAGATTTCTTATAGTTGAATGATGTGTTGATATCCTTTTGATATCATGGAAAGTGGTTTTACAAGTAGGTCCTGTAATGCAGGCCAATGAATGTCCTTGTAGTCCTGTGTACTTGCGCACTGGACAGGTATCTATATTTTGCAGTAATTTAATTTTGATTTTGTCTTTGCTTTTTACATATTTATTGAGGAATAGGTGTAAAGATTTGAAACATTGTTTGGGAATTTTACACATTGACGTGCATGGCCATTTGTACACTAGACGTTCTGATTCAGTTGAATGGAGGGGTAATTCTAAGTTTTCAGGGCATATTTTTGTAAGAAGTACTTCTTGTTCCATTATGGTATTATTCACTTTTTCATAACCTCAACCACTGCTATTTATGGCAATTTTATTCGTTTGCTTTTGTTTGTACGCTTCTTCATTAAAATATGGTTCTGTGCTCGTAGTGTGATTCCATTCACCTCCGCAGATACTTAAGAAGTTCTTTTGGTGACATTTCGCTTATTGAGAAGTCTTTTTTGTAATTTAGTTATTAGTTTTGTTAGTGGTTTCATTTTGTTTAACAGTAAAATAAATAAATTTCCTTTGAGAAGAATTGCACTGTCCATCAATGCTTCTAAGATTAATTTCCTACGATAGGTTTTGAGCTTTGAACCTGATTTCTCTCCTGTTTTTTTAAGATTTTGAAGGACTTTGTGACGGTATATCTTGGCTAAAATACTTTTCTTGGTATGCTTACTTTGCACTATATTAAAATTTGAAGAAGTAGTTTTATCTGTACTGATAGCTGATTTTCTGTTAATTGTTTTTTGGTTTGTTTTACATTTTGATAGAGGAAGCGAAGTTGTTGTACTTGAAACTTCTTGTGTTTCACTAAATGATTGTATTAGCTGTTTTGTTTCAACTTTTTTTTACAAATTCTGCTAGAGATGGATGCTTATGTTGGACACCTTTATTTTCATTTGCTCTAATTTTGAGTTGCTTTCTATGGAGTTGTCTTTTGGTAAGCATTCTTTAGGGTCTGTTGACAAAAATAAAGAAGATATGGGTTGGGGTGTTCTGGAATGTATGTGTGCTGTGTGCATGAGTGTTTGAGTAAGATGATAAAGATGTATGTAATGGTGTGTGATTGTGCATTGGGAACTAAAACTAGTAGGGATAGGTATTCTTGAATTTATGTGTCACTAAACTGGGGTTCAGATGACAAAAAAAAAGTAAGCTAGTGGTGTGGAAAAGTACAAATAGTAAATCTAATGTATACAATTAGAACAGTTGTTTGTTCTATAATATGAAAATTGTAGTGGTTCAGTTGGCTAATTTGTGTGTCCAAAAATAGAAATTTGTGGGCCATTCTGGTTGTAAATCGCTATTTACGACATGGAAATTTTTGGACAAAATGGTACAAAATCTCTATTTTAAGAAACCAAAATAGCTGGTATTAATGTTATAGTATATTTGATTAATAATATAAATATTATGGTGATATTTTACTTACTTTTTTTTTTAATTAACAGGTAACTTCTTAGTTTTTCTTTCTTCTTCGAATTCGGCTGCTTCTTTTCAGGAAACTGGTCTTCACTGCAACTGTAAAAGCTTCAAATTAGTAACTTTGTTTGTATATATCACTGTTTTTAATTTAGATATTGATTTTTTTAATTGAAATCCTCAGTGCCTTCTGTAAAACCATTAAACTAATTTATTCACATAAGATACATTGCATCAGTTCAGTACATATGATATGTTCTTAATGAACAAATTGTATCGAATGACTAACTGTAGCAAAAATAAAATATCTTTACTATGTCTTGTGAAATTTATAATATATTAGTGAATACCACTATTTCTGTAAGTAAACTGTTCTAGGTAATAGCGCCTCAATGTCATGTCTAATTTAAAGTAATTAAGTAAATAAATAAATTTAAAAAAATATATGAAATTGTATAAGTATTTTTATAAAGGTTTAAACATAGATTGTGCTTGCATGCAATTTTGTTTGAATATATAAAGTCTATATATTTCATTTAAAAAATGTTAGTTTAACATGATTTGAGTGTGTGTGTATAAAGAAAGTAAAAAGTATAAAGGTGTATACGTGATAGTTGATTTTAGGAAATTGAAAAAAGTACAGTAAATTCATTTTACAGATTTTACAAGGTAAAAGTCTGTTTGAAAATGTGTTCATCTACCATAGCTCTCAACTCACACGCTTTTGGAGGGTGTCACACGCCTTGTAAAGGGCAGACTCACCCGCCAAGCCTCCTGCACGCCCATTCATTCCAATGGGCGTCTCACCCGCCAAAAACAAAATCGGGTGATTTCACCCACCTGTAAAACAAAATTGGTTGAGAGCTATGTCATCTACTATACAGAAAATATGCATACCTGAAGTTTGTGTTCATGCATATGGATATGCATGGAGCTGCAAGTAGAAATCTTGAAGACTTGTACAGTATTTGTGGTAGATGCTGCTTGCCAATGATATGACACTTGTACTCAGAGAGATTCAGAGTACATTTGCAGTGCTGATCTATGATGATGCAGTTAGATGTAGAGGTCTTGAATGTGATTGGTGCATGGTCATGTGATTTTTGAGGTACATCCAATGAGGGAATGGCAGAGAGAGTGTAGTGGAAATGGTAGAAGGGCTGTTCATGTTATGATATGTCCGCGGACATGGCGGTAGTTCCCGGACATCGGGAGTTACATCCGGGGATTTTTGGGTTCAGAAGTCATGCAAATGAGAATAAGCACTGAAAGGGATTGGTCAGGAAAGTTTGGTGGGTGTGTTGTGCCAGGAGAGATTTTCTCAGATACTCTTTTTGCTGAGAGAACAAAAGATAGCTATGGCTGTGTGTTTCAGAAAACAGATTGTTTGGATTTTAGGAGATTCGTGGATACATTGGTTGAAGGTGCATGCAGAAAGCTGTGGAGTAGCTGTAGATCTTGGATTCCCACATGTGGAAGTACACTGGCATGGAGTACGTGGAATGAAGTGGTTGGACTTGCTACCTCTCTGTGCTACTTTGGAGACAGAGCAACATCCAGACATAATTGTAATTCATTGTGGAGGGAACAGTTCAGGCATGTGACTGGAATTTTTTTGCAATTTGCTATGAAAGAAGGACTGAGGAAGGTTATGGACATGTTTCCTAATTCTCAAGTGATATTTTCACGGATTGCGCAGAGACAAATGTGGCTTTGTTCTTCTTCATTTGGTCCACAAATGGAAAAAGCAAGGCGCAATATTAATAAGGCTGTTTGTGGCTTTCTAAGAGATTTTGGCATGTCTTCTTTTCACAATGAAAATATTATGTTTTGTAGTACATACATTTTTCGCAGAGATGGAGTCCATCTTACTTATGCTGGCAATCAGATTTTTCTGAAAAATGTACAAAATGCATTGCAACCTTTTTTGGAATTACAACAACGATTTTGAAGTAGATGTTAAGCATTTACAATTTTTGACTTACAAACACCACCCAAAGGCTCTTTTCAGAGCCACCACTTCTTTGCAGAGAAAATTACAATGTTTGTGATGGAGTAGTAACCCAATTTTTTTAATGTTCGCGAACTGTCCGCGGACTTCTAAAAAATACAAAGAGCCCTGCTTCATTTATTTTCACTTCTATTTTTTAACTGGGAAAGGCGGCTCTGAAAAGAGCCTTATTTTTTTTTGATTTTTGTAATTTTGTATTTTTTTTGGTTTTTCAGACACGACACACTAGGAGAGGAGGGTAAAGGAGGGTAAAGGGGTGGACACCAACCACAGGGATAAGAAAGGGCGAGCTGAGAGAGGAAGATGTAGAGTGGGTTTTATTTGGGTAGTGAGCAGGTCTTCTCGTGCTCTGAGACGATAGTCTCAAAAGCACTCCGAAGTCGCTCCCCCCTGCAGAGTACTGTGTCACAGTACATACATACAACTGTGACCCTCGAAAGGTAAGGGTCATCAGCATTCTGTATGGCCTGTGAGGCAGCTTGAGAAAGACGCTGTCCCACAGAGGTGGTACTTGTGGTGACAGGATCAGAAACAGAGGATGAAGTAGAGGAAATCAACCTGCTACGTTCTTCGCAAGGTACAACCCTGCGAATAGCCCCAGAGTGAAATTACCTCAGGTGTCGCTTCATAGTAGTGGTCCCAAAGCTGTAGTTACCGTGCTTCCCGCGACTGAGTATCATTTTGCACTCATTGCAGGTAACATGGTTCGCACAAGCCTTAGGACCATTCCCATGAATGGTAAATAACCGCCACACCCAAGACTCACGCCTAGTACGGGTAGTAGGGATTTCCTCTACCTCATTCTCATCATCCTCTTCTTCCTCCTCCGCATCCTCAGTCCTGTTCCCCTCTTCAGGCCCTTGGGGAGGTGGTGGTGGTGGAGGGGGTGGTGGTGGTGCTGAAGCAGGTGCAGCACCAAGTGGCAGTTCAGCAGCCAAGGATGCCATCTCGATGATGGTGTAGTCTGCAGGTGGCAGCAAAAATCACTGTGTTCTGAAGAATAGCCAGAAACACAATGGGAATAAGCTCTTGGTCGTGGTCTTTTATAGGGGTGCTTGAGCGCGGTCCGTGGACATGCGCACTGTGCACGGACAGAACGAACACAAAAAAAGGATCGGAAAGTTTCAAAAGGTATATAGAAACTTAAGATTGCTATGTGGGACTTGTGGCATGGTGAGATTTTATTGAAAAATATTATGGATTAACTGAAAATGTACTTTTAAATTGTTCGGGGACATGAACAGTGTCCGCATTTCAGGACACACGATGAGCGTGGGCGCGGTCATATGATCTGTTTGCGAACTAGTCTGCGAAGGAAGCGCCTGTCCGCAGGTCACCAAGTGCACAGAGATTGGTTAGCGCATGCGCATTGATGTCCTACGGACACTGTTCGGGTTCTGAAGTAATTAAAAGTGCGTCACACGTGAAACGAACATTTCAGGACACCGCGTGTGTTCTTAGAGCAGTTTAAACTTGGTAGCGAACAGTAAGGACAGATATAGTGTTCTTCAGGACACGTGTAATTTAGTTTATGTACAGTTACATTTTCGTTTCTTTACAAACATTTCCGAACAACCGCGGTGTCCGTGGACACCTAAATTGGTTTTATTACAAGGAACTGAAAGTAATTACAACACAATATAAGAAAAGTAACTTTATTTCATATATATATACAATTATGACTGGGAAGGTGGGGCAGAAACGGAAACAAAAACAGGAGAATTAGGGATTTCTAGATAACTGGGATCAGGTGAAGAAGGGAAGGAAATCTCATCGAAACGCTTTGGTCCATAGACAGGGTTTGGGGTTAACTGCGTGGGATAGGGTGAGGGGGGACAAGTGCAGGTTGGACAATGGTGTGGTGTTGGGGGTTTCACATAATTTTCCACAAAGTTTTTCAAATCCATAAAATTTTGCATAAGGTCGTCCATTTTTTGATGAATCTGCTGTAGAGTGATATCCTCTGATTGTTGTTGTGAGATGCTTGGAATTTTTGTATGGTCTGTAATAAAAAAAAATGTATATGTTAAATGTATACAAAATAATATTTATTAATTGGTTTATATAGTAAAGCGTGTACCATTAGGTGGACTATTTTCTAACATTTCCTCTCGTGGGAAATGCTCCTCTAGCCAGTCGAGAGTACTACACATTTCTGTGAGAAAACAAAAAAGTAATATGTTTTTTTTTTTCTAATATAGAAAGTTTATAAATATATGAGTAAAAAGAAGTGCACTTACTATGTCTGGTGAGATATATAATCAGTAGTGTATACGTCTGGTCTTGCTGTTGGTTGTGGAGCGTCTGTGAGGTAATTATGGTGGAAGCCACTTTATCTTCTTTTGGTATATTCCATTTTAAAACATATTGGCCCTCATTACAAGTCAGGCGGTGGACCATGGTGCTATTAGCACCATGGTCCATGCCGGATTCCGCCATGGTGGATGGCGGAATTACCGCCCCATTCCAAGGTGAGTGGGGCGGTAATTCCCCATTCACCATTTGCCCTTCCCCATTCCCCTTTTTGCCCCATAGGGTATAATGGGGATGGGGAAGGCGCTAATTACGGCACCGTAAATTACAGTGCCGTAATTAGCACCAAGGTCGCTTAGCGCCTTGGACTTTAACGCCTGAAAAAGCAGGCGTTAAAGTGTGAATCAGGAGTTAAGGGTTAATGGCGCCGACGGCACCGTTAAACCCTTAACGCCTGACTTGTAATGAGGGCCATTGTATTTACATGAATGGTTAGTGTGTTACATATATGGGTAACATTTTTTAAGTATTACTACATATACTTTGTATGTGTGCTGCTTTGTGAATTTGTTAAATGTTCCTATGTTATGATATAACTATTACACATCATACCTCCCCAGAGTTTTTAGGTGGTGGTACTGTTCTCCGAACATGTCCGCGAACATTAAATAAGTTCGCGGACATCAAGTTCATAAGAAGAGATCTAGTCAGTTCCATATGACATGTATATAAAGTCAAAGTCATTATTGTTAAGTTGTGCTACTAAAAAACTATGAAATTCAGTGAAAAAACGTTGTTAAAGGGACGTTATGGTTAAGTTGCGCTACTAAAAACCTATGATATTCAGTGAAAAAAACTTTGTTAAAGGGATGTTATGGTTAATTTGCGCTACTAAAAACCTATGAGTTTGACATTTGACATTTGTGATGTCATCTTTGATGTCCTGGGTGTTAGTCTTAGCAGTGCACGGTGGCGGCGCGAGTTATGGTTGCTTAACTTACCATAACTGCCGAATTTCAAGGGTTTTTCGATTTTACTTCGAACCATAACGTCCCTTTAACAAAGTTTTTTACTGAATATATATATATATATATTACATGGCCACGCTAGTGGCCATGAAGTTATGGTTAAGTTGGTGTTTCCATAGGAAGAGCACTTTTTGGGCGGCTTATAACTTCACCCCCTCTGGACGAATCCTCACCAAACTTCGCAAAAAAAGTATATGGCCCACTCTGAATTATTTTGCAAAGTTTGGTGAGGATTTGTTCAGGGGGGAAAACTTACAGGGGGGTCCCAAAATTTCTGTTTTTTCCCGTAGACTGAATGGGAATTCGTCCAGTAGTTTTTTTTAAAATGACCAAAAAGTAGGTAAAAAAACATTAGTGATATCTGTGTTCACTTCACGGACACACTTCCCTGTTCGCTCCGCGGACAGGACGGTGATTGGGCAAGCAGCTTGCGTGATGTCCGCGGACATCTGACGTGCTCTCTCATTGGATGCGGTGAAAGCGTGCAGTGCGTCTGGCTTCAGAGACACCCGCCATCTTTCTTTCCCGCATGAGAGGCTTTGTCAGGTCAGCAGGAGCGTGTCTGTCTCCTGTTCCTCCCACCCCTGCTCATGCCCCGTGTCCCCCCACCCCCGCTCATGCCCGTGTGTCCTTCCTGTCCCCCCCACCTCCGCTCATGCTCCGTGTCTCCCCTGTTCCTCCAGAACCCCGCTCACGCCATCGCACACGGTGGCCAGCGGAGGGCCGAGGAACGGGATCTGTCGCACGAACTCATGTCCGTGTTTTTGTTCGTCTCCTGACATACAAACCCCCCCACCCCCCACTCATGCCCCGTGTGTCTCTCTCCCTCCTCCACCCCCCGGTCATGCCCCGTTTGTCTCTCTCCCTCCCCCCTATCCCCACTCATGGCCTATGTGTCTCTCCCCTCCCCCCCACCCCTCCGCTCAGGCCCTGTGTGTCTCTCCCCTCCCCCCACCCCCAGCTCATGCCCCGTGTGTCTCTCCCCTTCCCCCCACACCCGCTCATGCCCCGTGTGTCTCTCCCCCTCTCCCCCACCCCCCGCTCATGCCCCGTGTCTGTCTCCTGTTGCCCCCACCTCCCGCTCATGCCCCGTTTCTGTCTGTCTCCTGTTGCCCCCACACCCCGCTCATGCCCCGTGTCTGTCTCTGTTGTTCCCCCCACCCCATGCTCATGCCCCGTGTCTGTCTCCTGTTCTCCCCAACCCCCCGGTCATGCCCCGTGTCTGTCTCTGTTGTTCCCCACACCCCGCGCTCATGACCCGTGTGTGTCTCCTGTTCACCCCAACCCCCCGGTCATGCCCCGTGCCTCTCTCCTGTTCCCCCCACATGCTGCTCATGCCCCGTGTCTCTCCAGTTGCCCCCCGCTCATGCCCCGTGTCTGTCTCTGGTTGCCCCCTACCCCCCGCTCATGCCCCGTGTCTGTCTCCCCCCACCCCCCGCTCATGCCCCGTGTCTGTCTTCTGTTCTCCCCGCTCATGCCCCGTGTCTGTCTCCTGTTCTCCCCACCGCCCACTCATGCCCTGTGTCTGTCTCCTGTTGCCCCCAACCCCCGCTCATGCCCCGTGTCTGTCTCCCCCCACCCCCCGCTCATGCCCCGTGTCTGTCTTCTGTTCTCCCCGCTCATGCCCCGTGTCTGTCTACTGTTCTCCCCACCCCCCGCTCATGCCCCGTGTCTGTCTCCTGTTCTCCCCAGCCCCCACTCATGCCCCGTGTCAGTCTCCTGTTACCCCCACCCCACGCTCATGCTCCGTGTCTGTCTCCCCCCACCCCCTGCTCATGCCCCGTGTCTGTCTTCTGTTCTCCCCGCTCATGCCCCGTGTCTGTCTCCTGTTCTCCCCACCACCCACTCATGCCCTGTGTCTGTCTCCTGTTCCCCCCAACCCCCCGCTCATGCACCGTGTCTGTCTCCTGTTACCCCCACCCCCCGCTGATGCCCCGTGTCTCTCCTGTTGCCCCCGCTCATGCCCCGTGTCTGTCTCCGGTTGCCCCCCACCCCCCGCTCATGCCCCGTGTCTGTCTCCTGTTCTCCCCAGCCACCACTCATGCCCCGTGTCAGTCTCCTGTTGCCCCCACCCCACGCTCATGCTCCATGTCTGTCTCCCCCCACCCCCTGCTCATGCCCCGTGTCTGTCTTCTGTTCTCCCCGCTCATGCCCCGTGTCTGTCTACTGTTCTCCCCACCCCCCGCTCATGCCCCATATCGGTCTCCTCTTCCCCCAACCCCCCGCTCATGCCCCGTGTCTGTCTCCTGTTGCCCCCCACGCCCCCTGCTCATGCCCCGTGTCTGTCTCCTGTTCTCCCCACCCCCCGCTCATGCCCCATGTCTGTCTCCTGTTCCCCGCACCCCCCCGCTCATGCCCCGTGTCTTTCTCCTGTTGCCCCCATGCCCCCGGCTAATGCCCCGTGTCTGTCTACTGTTATCACCACCCCCCGCTCATGCCCCATGTCTCTCCTGTTGCCCCCCAGCCCCCCGCTCATGCCCCGTGTCTGTCTCCTGTTCCCCCCACCCGCTCATGCCCCGTGTCTCTCTCTTGTTGCCCCCACCCGCTCATGCCCCGTGTCTTACTTGTTGCCCCCCACCCCCCCGCTCATGCCCCGTGTCGGTCTCCTGTTCCCCCCACCCGCTCATGCCCGGTGTCTGTCTCCTGTTCCCCCCACCCGCTCATGCCCCGTGTCTCACTCTTGTTGCCCCCACCCGCTCATGCCCTGTGTCTCTTTCTTGTTTCCCCCACTCCCCCGCTCATGCCCCGTGTCTGTCTCTGTTGTTCCCCCCACCCCCCGCTCATGCCCCTTGTCTGTCTCCTGTTCTCCCCAACCCCCGCTCATGCCCGTGTTTGTCTCCTGTTGCCCCCCACCCCCCGCTCATGCCCCGTGTCTGTCTCTGTTGTTCCCACACCCCGCTCATGCCCCGTGTCTGTTGTTCCCCCCAACCCCCGCTCATGCCCTGTGTCTGTCTCCTGTTCCCCCCACCCCCCGCTGATGCCCCGTGTCTCTCCTGTTGCCCCCGCTCATGCCCCGTGTCTGTCTCTTGTTGCCCCCCACCCCCCGCTCTTGCCCCGTGTCTGTCTCCTGTTCTCCCCAGCCCCCACTCATGCCCCGTGTCAGTCTGCTGTTGCCCCCACCCCCCGCTCATGCCCCGTGTCTCTCTCCCCCCACCCCCCGCTCATGCCCCGTGTCTGTCTTCTGTTCTCCCCGCTCATGCCCCGTGTCTGTCTACTGTTCTCCCCACCCCCCGCTCATGCCTCATATCTGTCTCCTCCTCCCCCCACCCCCCGCTCATGCCCTGTGTCTGTCTCCTGTTGCCCCCCATGCCCCCTGCTCAGGCCCTGTGTCTGTCTCCTGTTCTCCCCACCCCCCGCTCATGCCCCGTGTCTGTCTCCTGTTCCCCCCACCCCCCCGCTCATGCCCCGTGTCTTTCTCCTGTTGCCCCCCATGCCCCCTGCTCATGCCCCGTGTCTGTCTCCTGTTCTCACCACCCCCCGCTCATGCCCCATGTCTCTCCTGTTGCCCCCCAGCCCCCCGCTCATGCCCCGTGTCTGTCTCCTGTTCCCCCCACCCGCTCATGCCTCGTGTCTCTCTCTTGTTGCCCCACCCGCTCATGCCCCGTGTTTTACTTGTTGCCCCCCACCCCCCTGCTCATGCCCTGTGTCAGTCTCCTTTTCCCCCACCCGCTCATGCCCGGTGTCTGCCTCCTGTTCCCCCCACCCGCTCATGCCCCGTGTCTCACTCTTGTTGCCCCCACCCGCTCATGCCCCGTGTCTCTTTCTTGTTGCCCCCACTCCCCCGCTCATGCCCCGTGTCTGTCTCTGTTGTTCCCCCCACACCCCGCTCATGCCCGTGTCTGTCTCCTGTTCTCCCCAACCCCCCGCTCATGCCCGTGTCTGTCTCCTGTTGCCCCCCACCCTCCCGCTCATGCCCCGTGTCTGTCTCTGTTGTTCCCACACCCCGCTCATGCCCCGTGTCTGTTGTTCCCCCCACCCCCCGCTCATGCCCTGTGTCTGTCTCCTGTTCCCCCCACCCTCCGCTCATGCCCCGTGTGTCTCCCCCCACCCCCCCGCTCATGCCCGTGTGTCTCTCCTCTCGCCCCCACCCCCCCGCTCAGGCCCCGTGTGTCTCTCCCCTCCCCCCACCCCCTGCTCATGCCCCGTGTCTGTCTCCTGTTGCCCGCCACCCCCTGCTCATGCCCCGTGTCTGTCTCCTGTTGCCCCCTACACCCCGCTCATTACCCGTGTCTGTCTCTGTTGTTCCCCCCACCCCCCGCTCATGCCCCATGTCTGTCTCCTGTTCTCCCCAACCCACCGCTCATGCCCCGTGTCTGTCTCCTGTTCCCCCCACACTCCGCTTATGCCCCGTGTCTCTCCTGTTGGCCCCCGCTCATGCCCCGTGTCTGTCTCCTGTTCTCCCCACCGCCCGCTCATGCCCCGTGTCTGTCTCCTGTTTCCCCCACCCCCCGCTCATGCCCCGTGTCTGTCTTCTGTTCTCCCCGCTCATGCCCCGTATCTGTCTCCTCTTCCCCCCACCCCCCGCTCATGTCCCGTGTCTGTCTCCTGTTGCCCCCCACACCGCCTGTACATGCCCCGTGTCTGTCTCCTGTTCTCCCCACCCCCCGCTCATGCCCCGTGTCTGTCTCCTGTTCCCCCCACCCCCGCTCATGCCCCGTGTCTGTCTCCTGTTGCCCCCACGCCCCCTGCTCATGCCCCATGTCTGTCTCCTGTTCTCCCCACCCCCGCTCATGCCCCGTGTCTCTCCTGTTGCCCCCCAGCCCCCGCTCAGGCCCCGTGTCTGTCTCCTGTTCCCCCCACCCGCTCATGCCCCGTATCTCTCTCTTGTTGCCCCCACCCGCTCATGCCCCGTGTCTCTCTCTTGTTGCCCCCCACCCCCCCGCTCATGCCCCGTGTCTGTCTCCTGTTCCCCCCACCTGCTCATGCCCGGTGTCTGTCTCCTGTTCCCCCCACCCGCTCATGTCCCGTGCCTCACTCTTGTTGGCCCCACCCGCTCATGCCCCGTGTCTCTCCCTTGTTGCCCTCACGCCCCCGCTCATGCCCCGTGTCTGTCTCCTGTTCCCCCCACCCCCCGCTCATGCCCGGTGTCTGTCTCCTGTTCCCCCCACCCCCCGCTCATGCCCTGTGTCTCTCCTGTTGCCCCCCACCCCCCGCTCATGCCCCGTTTTTGTCTCCTGTTGCCCCCACCCCCCGCTCATGCCCCGTGTCTGTCTCCTGTTGCCCCCCAAGCCCCCTGCTCATGCCCCATGTCTGTCTCCTGTTACCCCCCAGCCCCCGCTCATGCCCCGTGTCTGTCTCCTGTTGCCCCCCACGCCCCCTGTTCATGCCCCGTGTCTATGTCCTGTTCTCTCCACACCCCGCTCATGCCCCGTGTCTGTCTCCTGTTCCCCCGACCCCCCGCTCATGCCTCGTGTCTGTCTCCTGTTGCCCCCCACGCCCCCTGCTCATGCTCGGTGTCTGTCTCCTGTTCTCCCCAACCCCCCGCTCATGCCGTGTCTGTCTCCTGTTGCCCCCCACCCCCCGCTCATGCCCCGTGTCTGTCTCTGTTGTTCCCACACCCCGCTCATGCCCCGTGTCTGTTGTTCCCCCCACCCCCCGCTCATGCCCTGTGTCTGTCTCCTGTTCCCCCCACCCTCCGCTCATGCCCCGTGTGTCTCCACCCCACCACCCGCTCATGCCCCGTGTGTCTCTCCCCTCCCCCCCACCACCCCGCTCAGGCCCCGTATGTCTCTCCCCTCCCCCAACCCCCCGCTCATGCCCCGTGTCTGTCTCCTGTTGCCCCCACCCCCTGCTCATGCCCCGTGTCTGTCTCCTGTTGCCTCCCACACCCCGCTCATGCCCCATGTCTGTCTCTGTTGTTCCCCCAACCCCAGCTCATTCCCCGTGTCTGTCTTTTGTTCTCCCCAACCCCCCGCTCATGCCCCGTGTCTGTCTCCTGTTCCCCCCACACTCCGCTTCTGCTCCGTGTCTCTCCTGTTGGCCCCCGCTCATGCCCCGTGTCTGTCTCCGGTTGCCCCCCACCCCCCGCTCATGCCCGTGTCTGTCTCTTGTTCTCCCCACCGCCCGCTCATGCCCCGTGTCTGTCTCCTGTTGCCCCCACCCCCGCTCATGCCCCGTGTCTGTTTCCCCCCACCCCCCGCTCATACCCCGTGTCTGTCTTCTGTTCTCCCCGCTCATGCCCCGTGTCTGTCTACTGTTCTCCCCACCCCCCCGCTCATGCCCCGTATCTGTCTCCTCTTCCCCCCACCCCCCGCTCATGTCCCGTGTCTGTCTCCTGTTGCCCCCCACACCCCCTGCTCATGTCCCGTGTCTGTATCCTGTTCTCCCCACCCCCCGCTCATGCCCTGTGTCTGTCTCCTGTTCCCCCCACCCCCCACTCATGCCCCGTGTCTGTCTCCTGTTGCCCCCACGCCCCCTGCTCATGCCCCATGTCTGTCTCCTGTTCTCCCCACCCCCTGCTCATGCCCCGTGTCTCTCCTGTTGCCCCCCAGCCCCCGCTCATGCCCTGTGTCTGTCTCCTGTTCCCCCCACCCGCTCATGCCCGGTATCTGTCTCCTGTTCCCCCCACCCGCTCATGCCCCGTGTCTCACTCTTGTTGCCCCCACCCGCTCATGCCCCGTGTCTCTCTCTTGTTGCCCCCACGCCCCGACTCATGCCCCGTGTCTGTCTCCTGTTCCCCCCACCCCCCGCTCATGCCCGGTGTCTGGGTGTCTGTCTCCTGTTCCCCCACCCCCCGCTCATGCCCTGTGTCTCTCCTGTTGCCCCCCACTCCCGCTCATGCCCCGTTTTTGTCTCCTGTTGCCCCCACCCCCGCTCATGCCCCGTGTCTGTCTCCTGTTGCCCCACAAGCCCCCTGCTCATGCCCCATGTCTGTCTCCTGTTACCCCCAGCCCCCGCTCATGCCCCGTGTCTGTCTCCTGTTGCCCCCCACGCCCCCTGTTCATGCCCCGTGTCTGTGTCCTGTTCTCCCCACCCCCCGCTCATGCCCCGTGTCTGTCTACTGTTCCCCCGACCCCCCGCTCATGCCCCGTGTCTGTCTCCTGTTGCCCCCCACGCCCCCTGCTCATGCCGGTGTCTGTCTCCTGTTCCCCCCACCCCCCGCTCATGCCCCGTGTCTCACTCTTGTTGCCCCCACCCGCTCATGCCCCATGTCTCTCTCTTGTTGCCCCCTCCCCCCCGCTCATGCCCCGTGTCCGTCTCCTCTTCCCCCCACCCCCCGCTCATGTCCCGTGTCTGTCTCCTGTTGCCCCCCACACCCCCTGCTCATGCCCCGTGTCTGTCTCCTGTTCTCCCCACCCCCCGCTCATGCCCCGTGTCTCTAGTGTTGCCCACCAGCCCCCGCTCATGCCCTGTGTCTGTCTCCTGTTCCCCCCACCCCCCGCTCATGCCCCGTGTCTGTCTCCTGTTGCCCCCACGCCCCTGCACATGCCCCATGTCTGTCTCCTGTTCTCCCCACCCCCCGCTCATGCCCCGTGTCTCTCCTGTTGCCCCCCAGCCCCCGCTCATGCCCCGTGTCGGTCTCCTGTTCCCCCCACCCGCTCATGCCCCGTGTCTCTCTCTTGTTGCCCCCACCCGCTCATGCCACGTGTCTCTCTCTTGTTGCCCCCCACCCCCCCGCTCATGCCCCGTGTCTGTCTCCTGTTCCCCCGACCCCCCGCTCATGCCCCGTGTCTATCTCCTGTTGCCCCCCACGCCCCCTGATCATGCCGGTGTCTGTCTCCTGTTCTCCCCACCCCCCCGCTCATGCCCAGTGTCTCTCCTGTTGCCCCCCACCCCCCCGCTCATGCCCCGTGTCTGTCTCCTGTTCCCCCCACCCGCTCATGCCCCGTGTCTCTCTCTTTTTGCCCCCACCCGCTCATGCCCAGTGTCTCTCTCTTGTTGCCCCCCACCCCCCTGCTCATGCACCGTGTCTGTCTCCTGTTCCCCCCACCCGCTCATGCCCCGTGTCTGTCTCCTGTTCCCCCCACCCGCTCATGCCCCGTGTCTCACTCTTGTTGCCCCCACCCGCTCATGCCCCGTGTCTCTCTCTTGTTGCCCCCTACCCCCCTGCTCATGCCCCGTGTCTGTCTCCTGTTCTCCCCACCCCCCGCTCATGCCCCGTGTCTGTCTCCTGATCCACCCACCCCCCGCTCATGCCACGTATCTGTCTCCTGTTGCCCCCTACCCCCCCGCTCATGCCCCGTGTCTGTCTCCTGTTCTCCCCACACCCCGCTCATGCCCCGTGTCTGTTGCTCCCCCCACCCCCGCTCATGCCCCGTGTCTGTCTCCTGTTTCCCCTACCCCCGCTCATGCCCCGTGTCTGTCTCCTGTTCCCCCCACCCCCCGCTTATGCCCTGTGTCTCTCCTGTTGCCCCCCACCCCCCGCTCATGCCACGTTTTTGTCTCCTGTTGTCCCCCGCCCCCCGCTCATGCCCTGTGTCTGTCTCCTGTTCCCCCCACCCCCCGCTCATGCCCCGTGTTTGTCTCCTCTTGCCCCCCACCCCCTACTCATGCCCCGTGTCTCCCTTCTTTCTCCCCCACCCCCCGCTCATGCCCCATGTCCGCACTGTTGGAGCAGGGCAGACACGGGGCATGAGCGGTGGTGGGGCCCCACCTTGCCCTACACCCGCTCATGCCCCGTGTCTCTCCTGTTCACCCCCACCCCCACTCATGCTCCATGTCTGTCTCCCTCCTTTTCCCCCCTCATGGCCCGTGTCTCCCCTATTCACCCCCACCCCCGCTCATGCCCTGTGTGTCTCTCTCCCTCCCCACCACCCCCCGCTCATGCCCCGTGTGTCTCTCCCCCACCCCCCGCTCATGCCGCGTGTGTCTCTCTCCCTCCCCCCACCCCCGCTCATGCCCCATGTGTCTCTCTCCCTCCCCCCACCCCCGCTCATGCCCCGTGTGTCTCTCCCCCTCCCCCCACCCCCCGCTCATGCCCCGTGTCTGTCTCCTCTTCCCCCCACCCCCCGCTCATGCCCCGTGTCTGTCTACTGTTGCCCCCCACCCCCCGCTCATGCCCCGTGTCTGTCTCCTATTGCCCCCCACCCCTCGCTCATGTCCTGTGTCTGTCTCCTGTTCCCCCCACCCGCTCATGCCCCGTGTCTGTCTCCTGTTCCCCCCACCCGCTCATGCCCCGTGTCTGCCTCCTGTTGCCCCCACCCCCCGCTCATGCCTGTGTCTGTCTCCTGTTCTCCCCACCCCCTGCTCATGCCTTGTGTCTGTTGTTCCCCCCACTCCCCGCTCATGCCCCGTGTCTGTCTCCTGTTTCCCCACCCCCCGCTCATGCCCCGTGTCTGTCTCCTGTTCCCCCCACCCCCCGCTCATGCCCCGTGTCTGTCTTCTGTTGCCCCCCACCCCTGCTCATGCCCCGTGTATCTCTCCTGTTGCCCCCCACCCCCTGCTCATGCCCCGTGTCTGTCTTTGTTGTTCCCCCACCCCCCGCTCATGCCCCGTGTCTGTCTCCTGTTCCCCCCACCGCCCACGTCTCTCTCTCCTGTTGCCCCCCGCTCATGCCCCGTGTCTGTCTCCTGTACCCCCCACCCCCTGCTCATGCCCCGTGTCTGTCTCCTGTACCCCCCACCCCCCGCTCATGCCCCATGTCTCTCCTGTACCCCCCCGCTCATGCCCCGTGTCTGTCTCCTGTTCCCCCACCCGCTCATGCCCCGTGTCTCTCTCCTGTTGCCCCACCGCTCATGTCCCGTGTCTGTCTCCTGTTCCCCCACCCGCTCATGCCCCGTGTCTCTCTCCTGTTGCCCCCACCCCCTGCTCATGCCCCATGTCTGTCTCCTGTACCCCCCACCCCCCGCTCATGCCCCGTGTCTGTCTCCTGTTGCCCCCCACCCATGCCCCTTGTCTGTCTCCTGTACCCCCCAGCCCCCGCTCATGCCCCGTGTCTCTCTCCTGTTGCCCCCCACCCCCCGCTCATGCCCCGTGTCTGTCTCCTATTGCCCCCCACCCCCCTGCTCATGCCCTGTGTCTGTCTCATGTTCTCCCCACCCCCCACTCATGCCCTGTATCTGTCTCCTGTTCCCCCCACCCCCGCTCATGCCCCATGTCTGTCTCCTGTTCTCCCCACCCCCCCGCTCATTCCCCATGTCTCTCTCCTATTGGCCCCACCACCCTCTCATGCCCTGTGTCTGTCTCCTGTTGCCCCCCACCCCCTGCTCATGCCCCGTATCTCTCTCCTGTTGGCCCCCACCCCCCGCTCATGCCCCGTGTCTCTCTCCTGTTGCCCCCCACCCCCCGCTCATGCCCTGTGTCTGTCTCCTGTTCTCCCCACCCCCCGCTCATGCCTCGTATCTGTCTCCTGTTCCCCCCACCCCCTGCTCATGCCCCATGTCTGTCTCCTGTTCTCCCTACCCCCCCGCTCATTCCCTGTGTCTCTCTCCTGTTAGCCCCACCCCCCGCTCATGCCCTGTGTCTGTCTCCTGTTGCCCCCCACCCCCGCTCATGCCCCGTGTCTCTCTCCTGTTGCCCCCCACACCCTGCTCATGCCCTGTGTCTCTCTCCTGTTGCCCCCCACCCCCCGTTCATGCCCCGTGTCTCTCTCCTGTTTCCACCTACCCCCCGCTCATGCCCCGTGTCTTCCTCTTATCCCCCCTCCTATGATGCCCCTTGTTGACCTCTTGTACCCCACCCCCCGCTCATGCCCCGGGTCTTCCTCCTGTCCCCCCACTCCTCGCTGATGCCCTGTGTCTTCCGCCTGTTCCCTCCCACCCCCTGCTCATGCCCCGTGTCTTCCTCTTGTCCCCGCCTCCTATGATGCCCCTTGTTGACCTCTTGTTCCACCCACCCCCCGCTCATGCCCTGTGTCTCCCTTCTTCCCCCCCCACCCCCCGCTCATGCTCCGTGTCTTTCTTCCCCCCCACTCCCCGCTCGTGCCCCGTGTCTCCCTTCATCCCCCCGCTCATGCCCCGTGTCTGCACTGTTGGAACAAGGCAGACACAGGGCATGAGCGGGGGTGGGGGCCCCACCTAGACCTACTCCTGCTCATGCCCCGTGTCTCTCCTGTTCACCCCCGCTCATGCTCCGTGTCTGTCTCCCTACTTTTGCCCCGCTCATGGCCGTGTCTCGCCTGTTCACCCCCACCCCCCGCTCATGCCCCGTGTCTGTCTCCTTTTCCCCCCACCCGCTCATGCCCCGTGTCTCTCTCTTGTTGCCCCCCACCCCCCTGCTCATGCCCCGTGTCTGTCTCCTGTTCTCCCCACCCCCTGCTCATGCCCCGTGTCTGTCTCCTGTTCCTCCCACCCTCCCGCTCATGCCCTGTGTCTGTCTCCTGTTGCCCCCACCCCCGCTCATGCCCCGTGTCTCTCTCCTGTTGCCCCCCACCCCCCACTCATGCCCTGTGTCTGTCTCCTGTACCCCCCACCCCCTGCTCCTGCCCCATGTCTCTCTCCTGTTGCCCCCCTCCACCGCTCATGCCCCGTGTCTGTCTCCTGTTCTCCCCACCCCCCGCTCATTCCCTGTGTCTCTCTCCTGTTGGCCCCACCCCCCGCTCATGCCCTGTGTCTGTCTCCTGTTGTCCCCCACCTCCCGCTCGTGCCCCGTGTCTCTCTCCTGTTGCCCCCCACCCCCCACTCATGCCCCATGTCTGTCTCATGTACCCCCCACCCCTCACTCATGGCCCGTGTCTCTCTCCTGTTGCCCCCCTCCACCGCTCATGCCCCATGTCTTCCTCTTGCCCTTCCTCCTATGATGCCCCTTGTTGACCTCTTGTACCCCACCCCCCGCTCATGCCCCGGGTCTTCCTCCTGTCCCCCCACTCCTCGCTGATGCCCTGTGTCTTCCGCCTGTTCCCTCCCACCCCCTGCTCATGCCCCGTGTCTTCCTCTTGTCTCCCCCTCCTATGATGCCCCTTGTTGACCTCTTGTTCCACCCACTCCCGCTCATGCCCCGTGTCTCCCTTCTTTCCCCCCACCCCCCGCTCATGCCCCGTGTCTTTCTTTCCCCCCCATTCCACGCTTGTGCCCCGTGTCTCCCTTCTGCCCCCCCATCCCCCACTCATGCCCCGTGTCTGCACTGTTGGAACAGGGCAGACACGGGGCATGAGCGGGGGTGGGGGCCCCACCTAGTCCTACCCCCGCTCATGCCCCATGTCTCTCCTGTTCACCCCCGCTCATGCTCCGTGTCTGTCTCCCTCCTTTTTCCCTGCTCATGGCCCGTGTCTCCCCTGTTCACTCCCACCCCCCGCTCATGCCCCGTGTCTGTCTCCTGTTCCCCCGACCCGCTCATGCCCCATGTCTGTCTCATGTTCCCCCCACCTGCTCAGGCCCCGTGTCTCTCTCTTGTTGCCCCCCACCCCCCTGCTCATGCCCCGTGTCTGTCTCCTGTTCTGCCCACCCCCCGCTCATGCCCCGTGTCTGTCTCCTGTTCTTCCCACCCCCCTGCTCATGCCCCGTGTCTGTCTCCTGTTGCCCCCAACCCCCTGTTCATGCTCCATGTCTGTCTCCTGTTCTCCCCACCCCCGCTCATGCCCTGTGTCTGTTGTTCCCCCCACACCCACTCATGCCCCGTGTCTTCCTCTTGTCACCCCTCTTATGATGCCCCTTGTTGACCTCTTGTTCCACCCACCCCCCGCTCATGCCCTCTGTCTCCCTTCTTCCCCCCCACCCCCCTGATCATGCCCCATGTCTTCCTTTCCCCCCCACTCCCCGCTCATGCCCCGTGTCTCCCTTCTTTCCCCCCTACCCCCCGCTCATGCCCCGTGTCTCTCCTGTTCACCCCCACCCATGCTCCGTGTCTGTCTCCCTCCTTTTCCCCCCACTCATGGCCCGTGTCTCCCCTGTTCACCCCCACCCCCCGCTCATGCCCCGTTTCTCCCTTCTCCTCCCCACCCCCCACTCATGCCCTGTGTCTCCCTTCTTTCCCGCTCATGCCCCGTGTCTCCCTTCTTCCCCCTCTACCCCCTTGCACTAATAAAAACCTATGAAATTCAGTAAAAAAACTTTGTTAAAGGGACGTTATGGATAAGTTGCGCTACTAAAAACCTATGAAATTCAGTAAAAAAACGTTGTTAAAGGGACGTTATGGTTAAGTTGCGCTACTAAAAACCTATGAAATTCAGTAAAAAAACTTTGTTAAAGGGACGTTATGGTTCAAAGTAAAACCGAAAACCCCCTGAAATTCGGCAGTTATGGTTAGATAAGCAACCATAACTCACGCCGCCGTGCACTGCTAACACTAACACCCAGGACATCAAAGATGACATCACAAATGTCATTGATGACATCACTGATGACATCACATGTGCATTTACTTTTCATAAAGTCTCTGTACAAGGGATTCTTATAATGCTGACCAAAAACTGTCAAGGATCATTGGGATAAATATCATGAGCTAATTAGTGCATTAAGCAATGCATTGATATAAATAGCATTCTATTATGAAGTTCTATCCAGTATACTAAGCTACTCATGCAGAAACATAGGCAATGTGTGCAGCATACATGATGAAGGTGCCATATTCATAATCTTGCCATGTTGAATAGTGAAATGATAACTGCTTTCTTATTAGAGTTTTGCGTATTGTAAAACATGTAATAAGTATATAATAAAACCCACTTAATACATAATTATTACAGACAAAACACAAAGAGACAACAACACATACAAATATGAGTATATACAGGGACAGTGAAATAAACAAAAAAGCAGAAGTAGTAGCAGAAAGATATTGCTCTGTTTCAAAGCTGCTACTTACCATATGTATGTGTATCACATGATGTGACTCCACCCAAAGGAAAGGGGAGTGAGTATAATGTATACAAATATGAGCATATACAGGGAAGGTAGAGTAATAAAAATAAAACTATGAGAAAGTGCTGATAACCCTAATGATTATCTTCATGCACAGAAAGGATTGCTCTCTTTCAAGCCTGTGTCTTCCGCTATGTATATGTTTCATATGATGTGACTTGCCCCTAAGTCTACAAAAAAGTCTTGCCCCCCCCCTGCCTCGTCGCGCCTTGAATCACTTGTGTATAGGCGCGTTACAAATGCCATATCATATCATATCATATCATATCATATCATATCAATATAGTACCCTTTCAATTTTTACTTCCTGACTGTTACTGAAGAAAACTATGTGGCTTAGATATGTCAGTAAAGGGAAAAAAGGGTAGCCAGCCATGTGATGTCATCAGTGATGTCATCAATGACATTTGTGATGTCATCTTTGATGTCCTGGGTGTTAGTGTTAGCAGTGCACGGTGGCACGAGTTATGGTTGCTTATTTTACCATAACTGCCGAATTTCAGGGGTTTTTCAGTTTTACTTTGAACCATAACTTCCTTTTAACAAAGTTTTTTTACTGAATTTCATAGGTTTTTAGTAGAGCAACTTAACCATAACGTCCCTTTAACAACGTTTTTTCACTGTATATAAATATATATATATATATGTCTTTCATGGCCCATTGCCCTAAGGGTTCATAACAGAACTCACCAGATTGATGAAAACACTTTGCCACAATAACATCATGTGCTTATATAAATGTAATCTCAGCAATAATGTTCACACATATATTTATGTAATGCGAGGGCTCCGCCGCCGTCACATAGATGGAATACAAATGTTCCCAGAGCTAGTAAAGATTGGAAGGCATATTTGCTTAGACAGCTATCGACTGGCTGCAAAATTCAATATCTGCAGGAGTTCTCAAATTAAATAACCTTGTGAGCTATTGAGAAATAATAAAAGTGAAACAAGCAGCCTTCACGTGCAGGCTCTATAATAAACACGTTGCTTTGTGCATTGGGAAAAGCAGAGAACTGGAAAATGCAACAGCCCTTCGAAATAATGGAGGCATGAACTTTTAAAAAATGACAGGATAGGAAAAAGGGAAGTTGACAAATCCACAAACACAAACTCGTTCTCCAGAGGACATTGGAGTGCAATTGTGTGACCTGAAGATATTCATATATGCCTGATTCAAAAGATGAAGGGGACAATTGCATATAGAAGTGCACATGTCAGATGTTTGTGTGGTAAGAATATGCCAATAGACATTGGCATCCTGATTCGGTGACATGACATGAGTTCACTGTTTTCTGTTTGCATTTTAATGGTTGGGAAAAGGGAATTTAAATGTTTACATGTTTTATTTGATATCTGCATCTCTTCTGGAACCAGGAGATGGTGTGTGAGAACATTAAAATAGAACTAAGTTGAGGGAGCATTAGAACATTTACACAGGAATTGTTGAGGGAGAGTGATACAATTAAAATGTGATTTAGTTGGGGGAGAGGGAGAAACATTAAACTGGATAGCACTTTTTTTACTAATAATTCCAACTTTGTTGACAAACACACACTACGATTATAATCCCCATAATTGTTCGGAAGCAGGTGCACGAGATTGTATTCAGTAGCTGTAACTGAGTAAGGCAACTTTTATGGCAAGACAAAATAACTTAGAATGGCTTGACCTCAGCAGATTGCATTCAGTGGCTCAGTGTGTGCCAACATTTAGATGAGACAAAATAGACATTACATTCAGTGGTGTATTTGAGTGTGGCAACATTTATTAAAGGGGTGCAATAAGAGCAACAGGAAGACAATCATAGTATTGTTTTTTCACTTCTCCTTTGGGCTTTATCTTACCGCTTGCCCTGATTAAGCCTGAGCTTCACTACACCGGGCTTATTGCCAAGCGAAGGAGTGTGGCGTCCTTTTTTCAGCAGAAAGCAGAGGCGTATTTTCATAATCTATTATGTCCTCAGTTATATATTCCTTAAAATCTGGAATGCCCATTACACCTGACACACCTAATGCTTTAGGCAATTTATGTGGGTCCTCTGTATGTGGCCCATTACTAAAAACTTCAGAAAAAAAAACGTGCCACACGGACTTCAGGAAAATTATCATTCTCACACCAGTTAATTTAACACCACCGCTCAATGGAGAAATTCGTTTATTTTATGAAAAAAAGTGCAAATCAATGGTAGTCAGCCAAACCATTCCGCAAATAGAGCTGGATCCCTTGCCACAGTCCACCACAGAAACAGTAACCTGAATATTAACGCTGGAGTTCCCAGTGTTACTGTCTCTGATCAAACAATTCTGACTATTCCGCAGACTCCTTTGAAAATCAATCAGCGTAAAAGGACCTTCTCTATTGTCCAAGAAGAAGCCTCTATTGGTGTTGAAGCGATTGTTGAAACTGAAAGCATTGTAGAAGTCCCTGATGAAAGTGTGAGTGGCACCCCTATGGGTGATATATCTTTGCATGCTAACATTGGGGATCTTGAAAGTTCTAGGTTGACAAGTGAGACTGATTATAATCTCCCATGCTCAATGGATTCTATTAGAAAGGCAATTGATCTTTCTTATATTCAGCCTACCCCCCAGCGATGCTTAGCGATTGGAAAGGCTAATGATGTTGCTGGTAATCTGGCTCTTATAGAAATCACTTTAGGGGCAGTCAAAACAATTGTAGCGAGCCTCTTTAAACTTTTTGAAGCCTTAGATAGGAAGATCTCTCAATAATCGGTTAAAATTGATCAGATTTCAGAATGGATGAGAAGTGTTTCTCTTGTCCCATTGAAACTAGATTCGCACAAGAATATGTTAGAAAGAATTACGGCCTTAGAGCAAAATTTTGTACATATCAGTTCCCATTCTTTCGGGTCCTTGAAATCAGCTTTACCCATGTTCCCTAAGGTGATACGACCCATAGATGCTGTAGATGATGTGAATGGAAAGATCAATGATTAGTGAGTCAGTGTTGACTCACATGTGGGAACTGTGTTGGTGGATGTTGGTAACGCTGTAGATATTGGTCATTTCAACGTTTTTTCTCAACAGGTACATAAGAAAAATCGTAAAACAGTACCAGTGAGAAAAACAAAAGCCCAAAGACATAAAGCAAATACTGTGCCTAAGGGCAATAAATCGAATAGAGAGAGCATGCAAGAATTAGCTGCCCCGGTTTCTGAGGAAATTCAAGGGAGAGTATCAGCATCTGTGGATTCTCATTCTTCAGGAGTGGACATATCAAACTTGACACAGAAAGCATCTAATTTGGTTAAGGAGACTCCTAAAATAATCAAACTAAGTCGTTTATCAACAGCTAATGATCTATCTACTCAAGTCCAATCTGCAGTTCATGAACCATTAAGGGGGTAATTCATAGAATTCAGCGCACAAGTGGCGCACGCGGCTGGCGCACAGTGTGCGCGTGCGAATCCCTGCGCCAGCCGCGTGCGCTAAAATCCATTTCCACGCACAGCGTATTCATGGATTCCAGCCACCAAAACCAGCCGTGGCGCACAGTGGCGCAGCGACCCTGCAGCAGCGCCAGTTACGCCCCCAAGAACGCCTCTCGCGCAGGGAAAAGCCATCAATATACCCAATCCAGCGCAAAGGGCTGCGCTAACCCTGTACCAGCACGGCAAGCGGGCTACGTGTATCACTGGGGTGCGCGGGAAGTACCTCACGCGATTGGCCCCGTGCGAGCAGGGTACGCGTATTTCAGGGGTGCGCGGGAAGTTCCACACGCGATTTCCGCAGGGTACGTGTATTTCAGGGGTGCGCGTGAACTTCCACACGCGATTTCAGCAGGGTACGTGTATTTTGGGGTGCGGGAGAACTTTCAGACGTGATTTCAGCAGGGTACGTGTATTTCAGGGGTGCGTGGGAAATTCCACATGCGATTGGGCCCGTGCGAGCAGGGTACGCGTATCTCAGGGGTGCGCGGGAAGTGCCACACGCGATTTCAGCAGGGTATGTGTATTTCGGGGTGCGGGGCAAGTTTCACACGCGATTCCAGCAGGGTACATGTATTTCAGGGGTGCGCGGGAAATTCCACACGCGATTGGGCCCGTGCGAGCAGGGTACGCGTATCTCAGGGGTGCGTGGGAAGTGCCACACGTGATTTCAGCAGGGTATGTGTATTTCGGGGTGTGGGGCAAGTTTCACACGCAATTTCAGCAGGGTACGTGTATTTCAGGGGTGCGCGGGAAGTTCCACACGTGATTTCAGCAGGGTACGTGTATTTCAGGGTGCGGGGGAAGTTTCACACGCGACATCAGCAGGGTACGTGTATTTCAGGGGTGCGCGGGAAGTTCCACACGCAATTCCATCAGGGTACGTGTATCTCAGGGGTGCGCGGGAAGTTCCACACGCGATTGGCCCCGTGCGAGCAGGGTACGCGTATTTCAGGGGTGCGCGGGAAGTTCCACACGCGATTCCATCAGGGTACGTGTATTACAGGGGTGCGCGAATTGCACGTGTGGGTCCTCCCAGGTGTTCCCTCTACACCCTCCACGGCCCCTGCAGGTGGCTCACACCACAGGGGCCTACCCTGCACATGTCCTGCAGGCACCCCATCCACCATGGCCATGCCCCCCAGCCAACCCACATGTCAACTTGCACTACTGCCCACCAACGCATGTCCCCCTGCACCCCCAGCCACCAGGGGCACCCTCCACCAGGCCCCCATCCATGTCTCCCACCACCCACACCCCCCAGCACTGTGGGGAACCTGCCAGCAGGCCCCCACCCATGTCTCCCACCCCCCCAACCCACTGTGGGGCACCTGCCAGCAGGCCCCCACCCATGTCTCCCACCACCCCCACCCCCCAGCAGTGCAGGGGCAGCCTCCACCAGGCCCCCACTCATGTCTACCACCACCCCCACCCCCCAGCACTGTGGGGCACCTGCCAGCAGGCCCCCACCCATGTGCAACTCATGTTCCACACCCCCCGACCCCCCAGCGCTGTGGGGCACCTGCCAGCAGACCCCCACCCATGCCTCCCACCACCCCCACCCCCCAGCAGTGCAGGGGCAGCCTCCACCAGGCCCCCACTCATGTCTCCCACCACCCCCACCCCCTAGCACTGTGGGGCACCTGCCAGCAGGCCCCCACCCATGTCTCCCACCACCCCCACCCCCCAGCACTGTGGGGCACCTGCTAGCAGGACCCCACCCATGTCTCCCACCCCCTGCACCCCCCAGCACTGTGGGGCACCTGCCAGCAGGCCCCCACCCATGTCCAACTCATGTTCCCCTGCACCCCCACCCCCCAGCAGTGCAGGGGCAGCCTCCACCAGGCCCCCACTCATGTCTACCACCACCCCCACCCACCAGCACTGTGGGGCAGCTGCCAGCAGGCCCCCACCCATGTCTCCCACCACCCCCACCCCCCAGCAGTGCAGGGGCAGCCTCCACCAGGCCCCCACTTTTGTCTCCCACCCCCCCACCCCCCAGCAGTGCAGGGGCAGCCTCCACCAGGCCCCCACCCATGTCTCCCACCACCCCCACCCCCCAGCACTGTGGGGCACCTGCCAGCAGGCCCCCACCCATGTCTCCCACCCCCCCACCCCCCAGCACTGTGGGGCACCTGCCAGCAGGCCCCCACCCATGTCTCCCAACCCCCCACCCCCAGCACTGTGGGGCACCTGCCAGCAGGCCCCCACCCATGTCCAACTCATGTTCCCCTGCACCCCCACTCCCCCAGCAGTGCAGGGGCAGCCTCCACCAGGCCCCCACTCATGTCTACCACCACCCCCACCTCCCAGCACTGCGGGGCACCTGCCAGCAGGCCCCCACCCATGTCTCCCACCCCCCCACCCCCCAGCACTGTGGGGCACCTGCCAGCAGGCCCCCACCCATGTCTCCCACCCCCCACCCCTCAGCACTGTGGGGCACCTGCCAGCAGGCCCCCACCCATGTCTCCCAACCCCCCACCCCCAGCACTGTGGGGCACCTGCCAGCAGGCCCCCACCCATGTCCAACTCATGTTCCCCTGCACCCCCACTCCCCCAGCAGTGCAGGGGCAGCCTCCACCAGGCCCCCACTCATGTCTACCACCACCCCCACCCCCCAGCACTGCGGGGCACCTGCCAGCAGGCCCCCACCCATGTCTCCCACCCCCCCACCCCCCAGCACTGTGGGGCACCTGCCAGCAGGCCCCCACCCATGTCTCCCACCCCCACCCCCCAGCACTGTGGGGCACCTGCCAGCAGGCCCCCACCCATGTCTCCCACCCCCCCACCCCCCAGCACTGTGGGGCACCTGCCAGCAGGCCCCCACCCATGTCTCCCAACCCCCCACCCCCAGCACTGTGGGGCACCTGCCAGCAGGCCCCCACCCATGTCCAACTCATGTTCCCCTGCACCCCCACTCCCCCAGCAGTGCAGGGGCAGCCTCCACCAGGCCCCCACTCATGTCTACCACCACCCCCACCCCCCAGCACTGCGGGGCACCTGCCAGCAGGCCCCCACCCATGTCTCCCACCCCCCCACCCCCCAGCACTGTGGGGCACCTGCCAGCAGGCCCCCACCCATGTCTCCCACCCCCCACCCCTCAGCACTGTGGGGCACCTGCCAGCAGGCCCCCACCCATGTCTCCCACCACCCCCACCCCCCAGCAGTGCAGGGTCAACCTCCACCAGGCCCCCACTCCTGTCTACCACCACCCTACCCCCCAGCAGTGCAGGGGCACCCTCCACCAGGCCCCCACCCATGTCCAACTCATGTTCCCCAGCCAACATGTCATCACAATCTAGATCCCTGGTCCCTATGGTCAGCCTCCAAATGCGAAACACCCACCCGAGTATTGCATCCACCCACTCATAATTGGCAATTACATGACAGAACACCAATTGCAAGTTCCGAAACAAACACATTTCCCTCACATATGGTTGTCAGTGAATCTCAAAACCCATATCATGAAATGCATGAAACCAATGAGATGATACTACACATTGAAGTATGATAAAAAAAATATGTATTAAAGCAAACATGAATAGAACCAAAAATAAAGAAACATAAATGTGAATGTACAAAAATTAAAAGAAGAATGTCCGTGAAAAAAAGCAAAACCAAAAATCATATTCCAAAGTAATGGTGTCCAAAGTCACTGTCCACAAAACAAAATCCAATGGGAAATAAAAAAGAAAGCCATTGCTCCATGGTTAAAATGTGAATGAAAAATACAATCCAACAGTGAACTATGTACATGGGAACAAGCCAGGGTACATTATCCCAACAAAAGAAAGGAAACCTATCTAACTACACTAACTAATAAAATAAACTATATACAAAAATGTGGCCGATGTCCGAAAGGTACAAATTAAATCCAAAAAAAATGAAACCTAACACTACCTACATAACTATGTACAAGGGCAGCGGTCTAGTTTGACGGCTCACTTGTGGATGTCCCAGGCCATGGCATCATCGAACTCCTGCTCAATGTCCCGGAGGCGGTCCTCCTCCAAGGCCCCGAGGGTCCACAGGGCCGTCGACGTGTCCACCTCCAAACCCCTGCGGATTGCCTCGAGGCACTCGGCCCGCCTCAGGGCCCTCCGCATGGAGTTCTCCGCCCTGACCATTGTGAGCCGTGCCTCTTCCGCCCGCTGCAGCTCCGCATCTATGGCGTGGCCCAACCGCTGCCACACGGAAGACACTCTCTGTCCTGGGTCCTCCTGCCCTCCGGCCGATGCCTGCCCCTCCGATGTTGAAGGCCCCGAGCCTTCATGGCTCCCACCACGTTGCTGCTGTGCCTCTGCCCGTGCACTGCCTCTTGCTGCCTGCACATCCTCCGCCGGCTGGGGTGCAGTTGTTGATGTGGCCACCCCTGCTGGACGTCCGACTCCCGACTGTGGCAGGGATGCCTCCTCCACCAGCCTGGCCGCACCGTCAGAGGCAGCTCCACAGGGCATCCAGGTGACTGATGGGTGGGAAGATGGCACGGAGGACGACTGGCGCGTAGGGGGTTCAGTTGAGGAGGGGGTCGTAGCAAGCCCCATCATACGGAGGAATCCGGCCTGGGTGACCTGTCCCAGCAGGCTGACGTGGTCAACGAGCCATTCGAGATGACGTGCAGTCTCCTCATGAAAAGACTGCAGGTCACCTCGCATGGCCCGTTGACGCAACGCCACACCACTCAAAACAGGCTCAACCCGGACCGGGATAGCCACGTCCGCAGGCAGAGGAAGGCCAGTTGACGTGAGCTCATCCCCTGCCTGAAAACGGGTCTGGACGTAGGCATCCCTGCTGGTGCAAGATGATGCAGGGACAGGATCAGGGACAAGATTGCACACAGGCACCTCCGCGGCGGCCTGTGCTGCCTCCTGTCCCTGGTCCTGCACTGCAACACTAGCACCAGTGGGATCCCCACCTCCAGACCCCGTCTCTGTTGCTTGCGCGGCCTCCTCCTCCACCAAACCCACCACCAACCTGGATGACTCTGTGGCATCTTCCCCTGTTGGGCCTTGTGGGGTCCCAGCTGCCCCTTCTGCTACCGAGGAGTCCAACTCCAACCTCCGCCTCTTGGACCTCCCCCCGGCAGCTGCGGCCTGGGACGCGGCACCGGACTCCTCACTCCCCGACGAGATGACAACATGGGAGGGGAGCCGGGCCTTGCGTCTCCGGCTGGCGGTGGGATCCCGGCCGCTGTGCTCCACAGCACCTTCTCCGCCCTCTTCATCAGTTGACGCTGCAGACAGGGAGAAATAAAACACAGGCATCAGGGCACTGTACAATGGACACATACACACATGACAGTTGTACATGAGTGGCATTGGCAAACCTCAGACATGTCATCACAATCCCCAACACACATGTCATTTCAACTCGCACACATGAGCCATACCACAACTGCCAGCACCATCCATACACATACAACAGCATGAGGAGGCAAAGGTGAGCCCGACATCACATGCAACACAGGAAGTGCACCACACATATACACACACCACCACACTTGCATGCATGTATACACCTCTGCCAAGTGTCGCAGTGTTCAGACGGGCATCCATGTCACATCTGCCGACCAGGCTTCCACATGCCGCTGTCACATGCATCCATGTTGCATCACTGTTGCACCCTTGTCAAATACACACACATGCACATGTACACAGTGCTGATACATGCAGATGAAAACAACATACATGCGTGACATCACGGACATGTCTACTTACATACACATTCATCCAAACATGTGTGCCCACACAACTGCATTTGGCATGCAAGCCTACACACACAAGCACCATCCATGTCTCACACATTCCAGCCCTCGCATGTGTTAGCCCCACGGCCCTGTACACCCCCACCCATACTCGACCCCATACAAACAGATGTGCAACCTGCACACTACTGAAAAATCACCACACGCACAGCTCACAATCAGGATGCATGTACACTTACCGCTCGACTCCAGACGGGTATGCCTCTCAAGGATCTGGACGTGGAGCGCTGGGGATATGCGTTCCAGGACCCTCATCTGTTCTTCCGACAAGTGGCCCCGGCGCCCCTTGGCATCCGCTGCCTTCAAGAGGCGCCGGGCCTTGTTCAGGGTCCTGGACCTGAAGTCCTCCCAGCGCTTCTTGACATGTTGGAAGTCGCGGACTGCCACCCCCTCCGCGTTGATGGCAGTCACGATGTCAGTCCAGGGTGGTCACAGCAACAGCACCCCTGGCTGATGTGCAGGCAGCAAATGGCAGGGCACGTGGGCAGCAGGCAGTCAGGCAGCAGCAGATGGCAGGTGGGAGCGTGCTCGGGGCTCTGGGGCGCAGTAGTTCGGCCTTCTGGGCAGGAGCGTGGTCTTCCGTGTGCTTACGCGTGGCCAGCTTGATACGGAGTGATTTGGCATGTGAAAAATCTGCACGTCAGCGTGTAATTCGAGGAAAGGCCCTTAGTGCATAAGCGCGTCTGCACGCATACGCATTTTCATTGGACAGAAGGCCCCTCAAGCGCAAGCCCCCCTGTGACATGACGCGTACAGGCGTGCATGGGAATTTCAGCGCGCGTGAAATACTGCACGTCCGCGTGTAATACGAGGAAAGGGCACATGCGCGTATGTGACGTGACGCGTGCGTGCGTTTCCCTCAGCATGGGTTAAAGGTGAGCGGGCCCAGCAGTTCTCTGTACGTGCCTTTCGTGGAGACCGACGTGTGTTGCTGCTTCCTGTTGTTTCGCGCGCCATCACAACTTCACAGCTATCAAGGACGTATCTCTTCTTTTGGCGGGGGTATTGGCTAGGCATGTTTTTCTGCATCGCGCTAGTCAGACGGTGAGTCGCACACGCTCTTTTTCCCACTGCGGGTGCCCCTGTGTATCGCACCCATTTTCGATGTCATAGTAGCCTGCGTGTTCCACGCGTACGCGTTTTTCGTGTTACTGGGTGCCACCGCGTACTGCGGGAGGTTTAATCCACGCACGTAGTCTGCAGGGTTGCGTGCACGGTTTTACTGCAGTTTTGTGGTGCCTGAGCGTTGCGTGACCCGTCACCACATCACCGGGGTCACATACAGCCTTGCAGGTGCAGGGGGGCTGTTAACATCTTGCTTCCCACCCCCTTCACCCCAATTGCCCAGGTCAATTGTGGTGTACACCTCCCATTGGCACCACTCCATCTGTGCCAGCACTACTACATCTGTGCCATGGTTGGGAGGACACCAAAGGTGAGGGGCGCCTCAGCTGGGCATCCTCCTCGTGGCGGGCGTGGTCGGGGACGTGGCCGTGGTGACCAGGGAGTAGGGGGACTCCAGGGTGTCCAGGGCAGCCACAGAGGGGGAAGAGGCAGGGGTGCGCCACTTGAGCACAATGTTGTGCCATGTGTCGGTGCAGCCATGCCACCACCCCCTGTGGTTCCGGGGGATGCAGCTCCTGCATCTGGCACTGGCGCCCGTGTGACCCGGCAGTCCGTTCCATCGACTGCCACGGGCCCAAGGGTAGTGGAAGCTGCAGGTGCAGCTGTGGACACCGCCACCCAGGCTCAGGGTCTGCCAGCGCAGGCTGCATTGGCACTTGAAGAGCCCTTGGTAGATCTCCAACAGGCCAGGGGGTAAACCATAGGGGCACGCTGGGCTGCTCAGACCAAGACACGTGTCCCTGGGGCAGTCATGTCATCTGCTGCCCCGAACAGCCGGGTGTTGGCAAGTGCAGGGGCAGATGCACCCAACAGCACCCCGGTTGTGAGTCTGCCAACCAGGACCGTTGCGGTCAATGACCCTGCCACAGCTGATGTTGCTGCACAGGGTCCATTAGTGGGCACCCAGCTGCCACTGACACAAGTCAGGCCTTTGGTCAATCCCCCCACCTGCCACTCCCTTGGCACAATCCACCGAACCCACTGGCCATACTGGTCAGGGCGGCATTAGCCAGCCAGGGTCTGCGTCACAGTCCAAGAGGAGGAAGGTTGCACCTGCAGCACAGGCTGGGACCCCACACACAGCCACGACCTCCTGCACGTCGAGGAAGAAGCCTTTCTGTAAGCAGGAACTGGACTTCCTCGTGGACTACGTGCGGGGCCAACAGCCGTGACATGCTAGTGGGTGCCAATAGTCAGACTACGGCTGCCCAACGTGACACCCACTGGAAACATGTTGCGGAACATGTCAGTTCATTCGGCCATGAGGTGCGCACGGAGCAGGAGTGCAAAAAGCGTTGGAATGACATCAAGCGCAGCACTAAGGCTAAGCGTGCCTCTAATTACAACTTGACTCTGGTGACAGGCGGTGGGCCTGCACCAGAGGAGGAAGAGCTCACTCCGCATGAGGCTCTCGTTGCGGAGTTCATACCACCTGAATTGGTCGAAGGAGTGGGAGAGATGCTGGACTTTGATGCCCAGTCCAGTGAGTGTAGATGCGTGTTTGTTGAGGACGTGTGTGTCTCACTTGTGGGATGTGTTGTGCATGATTGCTGCTATATGTGACGTGTACATGGTTCTGATGTTTAAGTAATGCAATGCTTCCGTCATGCATGTCTCCTCTGCCTGCATGCGGGACTCCATGTAGGCATGCTCCCTTGCCCCTCCTCCATCACTCTGCACCCCAGTTCCACCTTTGCACTGGTCTGCTTCAATCTTGCCAATGTGTAGTTTCTTGTTCATGTGTCCTGTGTAGATGCTAACTTCCAGCGTAGAATCTGCCAGACATATGCCGTGTGGTACAGCCTTAGTACTCGATGCAGGGTATCTCACTTGTACTGTGCATGGGTCAGATGTCCCGCAGGGACATGAGTGCCCATTCATGCTCCATGTGCATTGCACGCATGCCCCTATGTGTCCTTGACTGGATGATCACTGTAATATGAGTCCTTGGTTACATACATTGCCTGCCATCTCATCAGCCTTCCCATGTCAACTGTGGCTCAGTCCTGCGTTGCACACATGTTTAGGCTCTGACAATCTGTGTGGCTCACAGGCCTCAGCCTGTTCAATGGCCAATGACTCTGTCCAACTCTTGTTGTGTCTTCTTCACACGTGGGCGGCCTCCGGAGTTTTCATCATGTGTCCTGCCTACTGTCCCAGCATCATTTGCAGTGTTGTCATTTGAATCACATTAAGCTGTTGATGCCAGTCAACACTGCCTGTGAATACACAGGTGTATGGTCAGCCTTTTGATACCATGCTAGGCATCCCTGCTTTGGTACTGGGGTGGAGAGGTGCTTGGCTTCTAGATATGGTACACATTGAATGCACAATGCACGTGATGTGTGAATTTGACATTGCACTGCCTTCACATTTCCTGGCACACACCATGGAGTGCTTGTACATGTAGCTAGTGAGTGGCGTACACATTTTCTGCACTGCATAGACCCACTTCCATGGAAACTGCCACCTTTCAACAGGTCTGATCACAGAAGCTATTCAAAGTAGACCCAGCATGCATGCCAGGTCATATGTTGTGTGTCACATGTCTGCCGGATGCCTTTGCTGTCGGTGTGTGTGTGTGTCGTGTGCTTCTGACATGTGTAGTGACCTTTTTTCTCTCTATTTTTCAGGTGATGACGCAATGGAGGCGGAGGATGGTGTTGTCATGCCAGACACAGGGTTGGTAACAGCACATCAACCCGGCACTAGAGGGGGTCGTGGGGTGGTAGGCCACGAAAACCCCCAAGTGCTGCAGTCCATCTTGTCTCTGGCTGCCTATGAGTCTAGCCTTGGTGACGACTCTGACGTCCATGTTGAGTTGGATGAGCATCAAGTCCATGTGTCAGGGGTGAGTGATTCTGATGTGGACACTCCTCTGTCTGCGACACCTGCACTGAGGGATCAGACAGTCTTGGTTCATCCGCCCGTGGTGGATCGGGACGCAGGGTCACCCTCCACACCAGTCACTGATGTGCCTGGGACATCACGTTGACGGGGGCATGTAGTCGTGCAGCCGCAGGCGGTGCCAACACAGCGAGGACCCCCGGTCCTTGGGTCCCGCAGGGGTCAAACACGGCAACGCGGTCGCCGCGTGCAACCGCTGTATACTGAGTGGGAGCAAGACATGACTGCCAATTCTGAACGGCAGGGGTCAGCAATGGAGAACATCGCTGAGAGCATGGAGCGTGTGGCCCGATCTGTGCTCCCCCCTGCTAGGCAGGTGCTTCTCCAGCAGCAGGCGGCACGGTCCACGGCCCGCTCGCTCAGGCTGGGCATGGCAGCCTCAGACAGGGCACGCCAGGCTGAAATGTCGTCTATGCGTCAAGCAATTGCTGCTCACGCAGAGGCGCACATGGATGCCCTGAGGGAGGAGTATGCTTCCCTCAGATCCACTCTGGGTGTCCTTATGATGTCCCAGAGGCAGCAGGCAGAGGAGAGGTTTGCACAGCTTGAGTGTACCATCTCGGCTGAGCTACAGGCTTGCCGGGAGGTGCAGCGGTTGTCCAGCCAGGCCTTGCAGGAGGAACTCCGTGTTACACGTGCTACCTTGCAAGAGGAAGCACGTGTATCACGTGAGGTTCTGCATGCAGACCTATGTCACATCGCCACACAGAACCAGGCTCACCCGTCCGGCAGACTTGCTGCCGACGAGGGGCAAGCTGCGGCTAGGCGTGGCCAGGCTACTGTGCCACGTCCTCCTTTACAGGATGAGCCAGACTCGGACAACCATCTATCTCCCACATAGGTCGGGCTGTGCAGGCGTTGAGCCCATGGAGGTTTTTTTTGGCTCAGCATCATCGCATGTGGATTTTGAGCAGCACCCTGTACCTCCCCACCTCCTGGGTGCCTCCACTCCCCCCTGGGTCGTATGTGGCCATTTTTGATTTTTCTTTTATTTTAGTTAGTTAAGTTTCTGTTTGATAGTTAGTTTAAATAGGTAATGTAGGTTTTCCATTGTTAGTGTAATTAGTTAATAGTTGATTTAGTTTAAAATTGCTAGTCTATTGTGCTTTCATGTGACGGTGCAGTGCTTTGTGGCTTTTGAAGGCATCCACTGTCTGTTCCAGCTGGGCCCTTCATGGTTGTCTTGTGTATGTGTTTGCTGCTTGGGGTCCTTGACTCACATATGCCACTCCTGCCTCCCTTATCCATGGGCTCGCAAGGATGGTTCGGTGTTACAGAATATTACACAAGGGCTTTGGACTGTCATATCTGTGGCATGTCTGGAGTTGTGTGACTTATGTTGACACCCCTAGTGGGGATAATTTTGGTGTTATTGTCCACTGTTCAGCTTTTGCTAGATGGGGTGTGTCATGATTAATGTGTACATTGATTGCTATGCATTGTGTAGTATGTTTCATATCTTTCCTGTACACGTGCTTGTTGCAATTCATGCTGTAGATAGTGTTCCACACTTTGGATGTGAAAGACGGACTGATGGTGTGATTTGTGATGTGACTCTCTGACATGGTCAAGTAATGAGATGCCTGATGAGACACACACAGATGACTTTGTAGCATTAATCATGTGTTTCATGCCCTTTCTGCAGGGGGATGAGCCTCCAGAGCAACTTTGACAGCAGACATGGCCCATTGGACGACGGAATTCTGGACCCGTTTGTTGGTGCCCACATGGGGGGGAACATGAGTTGCACATGGGTGGTGGCCTGCTGGCAGGTGCCCCTGGATGCTGGGGGGTGGGGGTGGTGGGAGACATGGGTGGGGGCCTGGTGGAGGGTGCCCCTGCACTGCTGGGGGGTGGGGGTGGTGGGAAACATGGGTGGGGGCCTGGTGGAGGCTGCCCCTGCACTGCTGGGGGGCGGGGGGTGGGAGACATGGGTGGGGGCCTGGTGGAGGCTGCCCCTGGTGGCTGGGGGGTGGGGGTGGTGGGAGACATGGGTGGGGGCCTGGTGGAGGGTGACCCGCACTGCTGGGGGGTGGGGTTGGTGTGAGACATGAGTTGGACATGGGTGGGGGCCTGGTGGCAGGTGCCCCACAGTGCTGGGGGGTGGGGCTGGTGGGGAACATGAGTTGGACATGAGTGGGGGCTTGCTGGCAGGTGCCCCACAGTGCTGGGGGGTGGGGGTGGGGTGGGGACATGAGTTGGACATGGGTGGGGGCCTGCTGTCAGGTGCCCCACAGTGCTGGGGGGTGGGGGGGTGGGGAACATGAGTTGCACATGGGTGGGGGCCAGCTGGCAGGTGCCCCACAGTGCTTGGGGGTGGGGGGGTGGGAGACCTGAGTGGGGGCTGTTAGGAAGAATTCTCTGTTTAGGCTGAATTTCCTAACCTAGTGAGTCCCCCAGCAGCTTTGCTGGATTTCTTCAGTTTGTTTTTCCCATCCTGCCAAGAGTGTGACCCTTTTCCTCTCACTCTTGGACGTGAATGTGTGTAATTCCTTTGAGATGTCAATGTGTTCGATGGGCTATGGGGTCTTTTACTCCATAGGGTCTCATAAGTTTTTCTATGTGTGTCACTCTGCACCCTACGTGTCGTGACACGGGGGTGCCCTAGCGGGTCCCCCCACCATAGACTCCATACCCGGGGACTGACTACTGTCTCCCCGGGCATGTAAAGTCACCATTGGCTTTACTAGACCTAAATTTACTAACAGAACTAGTACCAACCATCTTATTGTGGACGTGCTAGTAGGGGTAATACGATTACTCCTGGATCTGTTACTCGAGGGGGCACTGTCCCGTCCCTCCTCGTCGAGTTTTGGCTGGTGGCAGTGGAAACTACTTGTTATGTTCGACCCTGAGCATAACCCTCTGGGATTCGTCCCATTGTTGAAGATTGATACTGTTTTTCGTTAATCTCCAACGTACCACCGATCTACTTATCTTAAATAGGTTTATCGAGTGGTATTTTCTGCCAGAACTCGGGTTGTAAAATGGCGTCTGTGTTTTTCTCTGTGACTCCTAAACCAAAGGTTGAGCCCTTTGTTCCACTTTTGGCGGGCCTCTGGACAGAGACCCGCGAAGGTGGCGCCATTCTGTCTGGGTTACCTCAAGGGTGTGGGAGGGGGTTTAGACACCCTGGACCGAGTTGCCTTGCCAACTCAGGTTGCACTCTGAAGTGATTGGCCCAGGTGGTGAGCCTTCCCGCTCACCACTTAGCATGTGTTGAGTGACAAGCTAGGCTGAATGAATGGGGGACGTCTGCATAAAAGCAGGGCCTTTGGGACTGGATCTTCAGGAAGTCGCCACTGGACCTAAAGAATCCGACGAGGGTAACATTGACTCGACCTGCACGACGACACCTCCGGTGGAGCCCTGCGGAATCGTCTCACCATCTCCCGACGACAGAAGAGATCTCCCTGCCGGAGAGGCTCTTTCCCTGGCTGGTGGGAACAACCAGTCTTCTTCTTCTTCTTTGTGCTTTTTGGTCGCCCAGGACGCAGTGGTCGAATTGCCCGTGCAGAGCACCCGGCAACCGGATAGCCACTACTCCTGCACCGTGATCGAAAGGTGGTGCCTTGTGACGAAGCACTCCGCGGCTGGTTTCTTCCCTGGTGGTGCACCGGACATCTTCTCTTCGACGACGAGAGCATCTCTTCTCTTGGCCAAGACCCGTCGTGCATCCACCACCAGGAACAACTGCCCCCGTCGGAGCTGTCTTCCACAACAAGGTACCGTAACCGCCTGGCTTCCCTTTTCGATCGGTTCGTGTGAGGTATCTGATTCCTCTCCGTTCCGTTGGGTTGCCTCCAAGCTTTATTCACTCTTTGTTCTGAACTGGTTCCACCTGTCGCTAACCAAATTGCTAAACGAGACTTGAATGCATCACCCGTAGAGACTTTCCAGGACATCGTGCCTTGCCTCTCACCGAGTGGGCCTGGCCGCCGAACTGTATGATCTAGTGTGATTAATGCTTTCTTGCCGTGCATTTTTACTCGCTTCAGTGCGAACCGTGTTGACTTCGTTACCTGCCTTTCTCTTCTCTCCCTTCCTCACTAAATATTCGAGTGTCATCTGGGTTGAGGTATACACCTCTGTCTGAAAATAAGTGGTGCCGTAGAACCTAGAGTTGTCGATAGTGTGTTTCGGGGGATTGAGCTTATTCCATTCTGCAGAGTAATTGTGCTTTGAATTATTTGCCGTGGTTTGCTTTAGTATTTTTCATAGACGTGCTGTTATCAATAAATAACTTACTAGCTTTATACTAAAGCCGGGTTGCGTGTTTACTCGTTTTGCTGCAGAGAATTACCCTATCTTGTATGCTCCCTATACTGACCAACTTTTCTTGAGAGAAGTCTGACTGCTCAGCCACAGCTACCAATTGAATCTGTGTGGTACAGACTGCTACCAAGTGGGTTCATCGCAACACCTGTAGTCCTAAATCTTTTGCAGTGGTCCCAGAGGGAACTGCACAGGTTTCCGCCTAACACTGGTGTACAGCGGTGGGATTAGTATCGAGTATACAGTTTAGAGTGTTTTTCGACGCTGTAGAACGACTAACCACAAAACGTTACAAAAGCAACTTTCAAAAAACATGTCTACAATGGAAATTTACAGCCAAGAGTCTTTGTCGGATAAAAATACTGAGAGTCTGCGAGCTCTCTGTAGACAAGAGAATCTTCCTGTAAAAGGCAAGAAGTTAGAACTGATAGAGAGATTGCTGGCGAACCAAAGTCTGGGTACTGGTTCAGAGGAACCAAACTCTCCAGCAACTGTAGATAACAGTAATGGTGTTGATCTGAATCGTAATTCTGATGATAGTGATGAAGAGGCTGACGAGGACGGCGAGGCTAACGAAACTGTCTCACCTGTTCCTTTACCTGCCTTACCAACTGTGCCTACGGGGCCAATACCAGGTCCCACGAGTAATTCTGCTTATTTTGAACTTGAAAAAATGAAGCTCGAATTAGAATATAAACGGTTCTTGGCCCAAGCTGAACGAAACCAAGAGCTCGAGTTCAGACGAATGAATGCCCAGGCTGAGCAGAAACAAGCTGAGTTAAGACTCAGAGAAATAGAGCTTAATCATGAGTTACAAATGAAAAAGTTGTCTATGGAAAATGCTTCTCTCTCCTCTGGTTCCTCTAGGAGCTCCAGTCCCAAAAGACCCCGGATGCCGAAGGAATTAGTGGGTATGTACGAACCGAGATTGGATGTGTTGGATTGGTTGAAACTGTTTGAATACAATCATGGGCTCCAGGACATCACCGGGAATGCGTTGCTTCCCTGGTTGTTCTCTAGGCTTCCTCCTGTTGCGACTGATGTGGTAATGGAATTGGGGGAGGTGGATAAGACGGATTACGAAAGTGTGAAACTAGCTTTGATAGCTAGATTCGGGAAGACCCCTTCCCAGTATCTTAAGAGGTTTAGAACCCTCAAAAAGCATGATGGTACCCCTTGGGCTACCTGGGTGAGTGAAGGGTTGAAAAACTTAGAGGGATGGATTAAGGGTTACAAAGTTGACACTTACGAGGGTATGCGAAATCTTTTTATGTTGGAGTCGATTTATGATGCCTGTTCTCCTGAGCTCAGACAGCACTTGGCTGATTCGAAGGAATTAGATTCCAGGGCTCTAGCTAAGGCTGCTGACTTGTGGGTTGCCAACAGGGCTACTCACAAGGATTCTGGGGCAACTCAGAAAAAGGACGAGGGAAAACAGCCTAAAAAAGACTCAAAAGAGAATTCGAATAACTCACATTCCAAAGAGGTCCCCAAACAAAACCAGAAGGGTAAGCCACCGGGAAAACCACAGCAGAATAGTGTGTCTTCTGGTGCCAAACCGAAAGGAGGTCAGAACAAGCCACCATTCCAGAAAGCATTCGGGAAATGCTTTGGTTGTGGCTCGACTGATCACGTGAAAGGAGATCCCAGATGTAAGGGTAAACCTTCAGGGGTCCAGCTTGTCTCCTTAGCCTTCACTCCAGAGGAGGAAGTCCAAATGGCAAGTGGAAACTTTCTACTGCTAGCTGACGAACCCATTGGAGTCTCAGCCAGCGTTTCTTTAGTATCTCTGGGGTTGTGGGAACAACAGAATTTAGATGTCTATAATTCTATCCCCGATAATACTAAAGAGTATTATAAGGACAGTGTCCAGGTGAATGGTCAGGAGACGCCTGCCATTAGGGACACTGGGGCCAGCATAACTGTGGTGGATAAATCGTTTTTTCAGGCTGAGGATGTTGCTAAGGCACCCAAACGCCTCACCAAGTTAGCTGGAGGGCCTGTGCAGATGCTTCCCCAATTACCAGTTCTCATCCAGTGTAACGACATGACTGTAAAGATACCTGTCAGCATACAGAGTGAGGTACCAGGACGCGTACTGTTGGGTAACGATTTGAAAACTCTCGGAGTTGTATCGCATACTCCCAGACCACCTAGTAAACGGTTACAGGAGCTAACCAGACCTGCAAGAGAGAGGACCCTGCGCGGTACTCTCGGGGAGATGATGAAGAAAGAAATCACTCCTGCTCCATTGGAAATGGCGGCCGCTGTCTCTAGGAACACAGAAGTAAAAGGGAAACCTAAAACTTCTAAACCGAAACCAACAGCCCACATTCCGATGCAGCCGACACGGACTTCCCCGCGGTTGACCAACGTCACACCCGTAATTCCACCTCCAGCTGCGGCTGAGGGGGAAGTACAACCCTGTATGGTAGAATTAGACTCTGAAGAAGAGCTAATGGAAGGCCAGGAACTCATTGGAGATCTGGATCCTGTTGACCATCCTGAACTGCAGTCGTTACTGGCAGAAGGTGGACCCAGCAGGGCAGACTTCAGTAAGGGACAGAGAGAATGTCCAACTCTGGAAGGTCTTCGCCGTCAGGCAAAAACTCAGGCTGAAGGGCAAGAGCCTGGGAAACATAGGTTACACTGGGAAGATGGCCTCTTCTATAGTGAACCAACCGAGTCTGCACCTGGAGACTACAAACGCCTTGTAGTACCCCAAGAGAACAGACCACAGTTCTTGCAGTTAGCCCACGAGATTCCTTTGGCTGGTCACTTGAGTATCAAGAAGACTAAGGAAAGGCTCTCACTCTACTTCTATTGGCCAAAAATGGGGGCCGAAGTAGAAAAACACTGCAGAAGCTGCCATACCTGCCAAATCTCTGGTAAGGTTGGGTCCAAGAATGTGGCACCGTTAGTGCCTCTTCCCGTTGTGGGAGTCCCATTTGAGTGAGTAGGGATTGATATCGTTGGTCCCCTTGATCCTCCAACCTCCTCAGGCAACAGGTTTATACTTGTTGTAGTAGACCATGCTACTAGGTATCCTGAGGCAATTCCTATGAGGACTGTTACAGCTCCGGCTGTGGCTAAGGCCCTCCTTGGTATTTTTACTAGGGTCGGATTTCCTAAGGAAGTTATCTCTGACAGGGGGTCAAATTTTATGTCCCACTACATGAAAGCCATGTGGAAAACCTGCGGAGTAACTTACAAGTTCTCAACGGCTTACCACCCCCAAACCAATGGGTTGGTAGAACGGTTCAACCGAACCATGAAGAGCATGATAGGTGCCCTAGAAGAACCCCTTAAGCGTAAGTGGGACCTTCTATTGCCATGCCTTCTTTTTGCTTATAGAGAAGTCCCTCAGGAGGGAGTAGGCTACTCTCCCTTCGAACTACTCTATGGTCGTCCCGTCAGAGGTCCGTTGGCCCTGATTAAGGAGGGGTTGGAGAGTGCTCCATCCCCCAAGCCAGTCAGAGTGACTGACTACGTGATAGGTCTCCGGAGGAGAATGTCGCACCTGATGACAGAAGCAAGCGATAACTTGAAAGCTGGACAAGCATTGGTCAAGCACTGGCACGATCAAAAGGCTAACATGGTTGAGTTCGCTCAAAACCAGCTTGTTCTTGTTATGATCCCCACAAGGCAGAGGGCCTTGCAAGATAAATGGATGGGACCTTACCGAGTAGTGGGTAAGCTCGGCGAGGTGAACTATCTGGTGGACTTGGGTAACCCCAAGGAGGCTCCGACAGTCTTTCACACCAACCGACTTAAAGCGTATGTCTCACGACCTGATGTAGGAGCGTTGCTTCTAGCATCAGCCGAGGAAGAAGAAGAGAGTGAAGCTCTTCCGGATCTCCTCAGAGGCTTACCTTTAGATGAAAACATTGAAGGAGTAAATCTCTCCTCCAATCTGACACCCGAGCAACAAGAAGAGTGCAAGTCTATGTTGAATCAGTTTGCCTCTCTGTTCTCGCTCTCACCAGGCTTGACCCCTTGGGGCCAGCACGAGATACTCACTGGTGACTGTCTGCCTGTCAAAAGCAGAGGATATCGCATGTCAGAAAATGTAAGAACCCACATCAAAGGTGAGGTCAGCAAGATGCTTGATCTCGGGGTAATAGAGCCCTCTACTAGTGCATGGTCTAGCCCAGTTGTGTTAGTACCAAAGGCCGGATCTAAAGACCTTAGATTCTGCATGGATTATAGAGCTCTTAACGCAGTCACCACGACTGATGCCCACCCTTTGCCAAGAACAGATGAGTTGGTGGATAAACTTGGCGCCGCCAAGTTCCTCAGCACATTTGACTTGACGTCAGGCTATTGGCAAATAGCCCTGACCAACCATGCCAAGGAGAAAACTGCATTTTCTACCCCCGTTGGTTTATACCAATTTACGGTAATGCCTTTCGGACTAAAAAATGCACCTGCTACGTTTCAACGGATGGTAAACCAAGTTCTAACCGGGATGGAGGACTTCTGCATGGCATTCTTGGATGACATAGCAGTGTTCAGCAATTCCTGGGACGAACATGTAACCCACCTGAGAGATGTTTTGCAGGCTCTTAGACGAGCCAATCTGACCATAAAGGCGAGTAAATGCCAAATTGGACAGAGTAAGGTAGTCTACCTTGGGCATGAGGTAGGCAGTGGCGAAATAAGGCCTTTGCTCAGTAAGATTGAAGCTGTGCAAAATTGGACAACACCGACTACTCAGACTCAGGTGAGAGCCTTCCTAGGCCTCACCGGGTATTACAGGAATTTCATAGAGAACTATGGGACCATAGCTTCTCCACTGAATGTCATCTCCTCGCCCAAATTCCCTAAAAAGGTTAAATGGAACGAGGAGTGCAATCAGGCTTTTGAAAACCTGAAAAAGGCTCTTTGCCAAACCCCAGTACTCAGAGCTCCTGATTACCGCCAACACTTCATTGTGCAGACAGACGCTTCCAATGTAGGGATAGGTGCCGTACTCAGTCAACTGGATGGGAAAGGTAGGGAGCACCCCGTTTGCTACATCAGCCGCAAGCTGAAGGATCCTGAAACAAGGTGGGCAACAATCGAAAGAGAATGCTTTGCTATCGTGTGGGCTCTGAAGAAGTTTAGGCCGTACTTGTATGGTTCTACTTTTGTTATTCAGACGGACCACCAACCCTTGAGATGGTTAATGCAAATGAAAGGGGAAAACCCAAAACTACTGAGATGGTCGATCTGCCTGCAAGGGTTCGATTTCACCATTGAGCACAGGTCAGGATGTCACCACCAAAATGCTGATGGTCTCTCTAGGATGTATATCATCGACTAGAGGTATGAGATTCATCCAGGAGTGGATTAAATCCTCCTGTCCCTTAGTCTGGGGGGGGCGAGTGTTAGGAAGAATTCTCTGTTTAGGCTGAATTTCCTAACCTAGTGAGTCCCCCAGCAGCTTTGCTGGATTTCTGGAGTTTGTTTTTCCCATCCTGCCAAGAGTGTGACCCTTTTCCTCTCACTCTTGGACGTGAATGTGTGTAATTCCTTTGAGATGTCAATGTGTTCGATGGGCTATGGGGTCTTTTACTCCATAGGGTCTCATAAGTTTTTCTATGTGTGTCACTTTGCACCCTACGTGTCGTGACACGGGGGCGCCCTAGCGGGTCCCCCCACCATAGACTCCATACCCGGGGACTGACTACTGTCTCCCCGGGCATGTAAAGTCACCATTGGCTTTACTAGACCTAAATTTACTAACAGAACTAGTACCAACCATCTTATTGTGGACGTGCTAGTAGGGGTAATACGATTACTCCTGGATCTGTTACTCGAGGGGGCACTGTCCCGTCCCTCCTCATCGAGTTTTGGCTGGTGGCAGTGGAAACTACTTGTTATGTTCGACCCCGAGCATAACCCTATGGGATTCGTCCCATTGTTGAAGATCGATACTGTTTTTCGTAAATCTCCAACGTACCACTGATCTACTTATCTTAAATAGGTTTATCGAGTGATATTTTCTGCCAGAACTCGGGTTGTAAAATGGCGTCTGTGTTTTTCTCTGTGACTCCTAAACCAAAGGTTGAGCCCTTTGTTCCACTTTTGGCGGGCCTCTGGACAGAGACCCGCGAAGGTGGCGCCATTCTGTCTGGGTTACCTCAAGGGTGTGGGAGGGGGTTTAGACACCCTGGACCGAGTTGCCTTGCCAACTCAGGTCGCACTCTGAAGTGATTGGCCCAGGTGGTGAGCCTTCCCGCTCACCACTTAGCATGTGTTGAGTGACAAGCTAGGCTGAATGAATGGGGGACGTCTGCATAAAAGCAGGGCCTTTGGGACTGGATCTTCAGGAAGTCGCCACTGGACCTAAAGAATCCGACGAGGGTAACGTTGACTCGACCTGCACGACGACACCTCCGGTGGAGCCCTGCGGAATCGTCTCACCATCTCCCGACGACAGAAGAGATCTCCCTGCCGGAGAGGCTCTTTCCCTGGCTGGTGGGAACAACCAGTCTTCTTCTTCTTCTTTGTGCTTTTTGGTCGCCCAGGACGCAGTGGTCGAATTGCCCATGCAGAGCACCCGGCAACCGGATAGCCACTACTCCTGCACCATGATCGAAAGGTGGTGCCTTGTGACGAAGCACTCCGCGGCTGGTTTCTTCCCTGGTGGTGCACCGGACATCTTCTCTTCGACGACGAGAGCATCTCTTCTCTTGGCCAAGAACCGTCGTGCATCCACTACCAGGAACAACTGCCCCCGTCGGAGCTGTCTTCCACAACAAGGTACCGTAACCGCCTGGCTTCCCTTTTCGATCGGTTCGTGTGAGGTATCTGATTCCTCTCCGTTCCGTTGGGTTGCCTCCAAGCTTTATTCACTCTTTGTTCTGAACTGGTTCCACCTGTCACTAACCAAATTGCTAAAAGAGACTTGAATGCATCACCCGTAGAGACTTTCCAGGACATTGTGCCTTGCCTCTCACCGAGTGGGCCTGGCCGCCGAACTGTATGATCTAGTGTGATTAATGCTTTCTTGCCGTGCATTTTTACTCGCTTCAGTGCGAACCGTGTTGACTTCGTTACCTGTCTTTCTCTTCTCTCCCTTCCTCACTAAATATTCGAGTGTCATCTGTGTTGAGGTATACACCTCTGTCTGAAAATAAGTGGTGCCGTAGAACCTAGAGTTGTCGATAGTGTGTTTCGGGGGATTGAGCTTATTCCATTCTGCAGAGTAATTGTGCTTTGAATTATTTGCCGTGGTTTGCTTTAGTATTTTTCATAGACGTGCTGTTATCAATAAATAACTTACTATCTTTATACTAAAGCCGGGTTGCGTGTTTACTCGTTTTGCTGCAGAGAATTACCCTATCTTGTATGCTCCCTATACTGACCAACTTTTCTTGAGAGAAGTCTGACTGCTCAGCCACAGCTACCAATTGAATCTGTGTGGTACAGACTGCTACCAAATGGGTTCATCGCAACACCTGTAGTCCTAAATCTTTTGCAGTGGTCCCAGAGGGAACTGCACAGGTTTCCGCCTAACAGGGGCCTGGTGGAGGCTGCCCCTGGTGGCTGGGGGTTGGGGGTGCTGGGAGACATGGGTGGGGGCCTGGTGGTGGGTGCCCCTGCACTGCTGGGGGGTGGGGCTGTTAGGGAGAATTCTCTGTTTAGGCTGAATTTCCTAACCTAGTGAGTCCCCCAGCAGCTTTGCTGGATTTCTGGAGTTTGTTTTTTTCCATCCTGCCAAGCGTGAGACTCTTTCCCCCACTCTTGGACATGTATGTGTGTAATTCCTTTGAAATGTCAATGTGTTCGATGGGCTATGGGGTCTTTTACTCCGTAGGGTCTCATAGGTTTTTCTATGTGTGTTACACCGCACCCTACGTGCCGTAACACTGGGGCGTCCTAGCGGACCCCCACCATAGACTCCATACCCGGGGACTGACTACTGTCTCCCCGGGCATGTAAAGTCACCATTGGCTTTACTAGACCTAAATTTACTAACAGAACTAGTACAAACCATCTTATTGTGGACGTACTAGTAGGGGTAATTCGATTACTCCTAGATCTGTTACTCGAGGGGGCACTGTCCCGTCCCCCCTCGTCAAGTTTTGGCTGGTGGCAGTGGAAACTACTTGTTATGTTCGACCCCGAACATAACCCTATGGGATTCGTCCCATTGTTGGAGATTGATACTTTTTCTCGTTAATCTCTAACATACCACCGGTCTCCTTATCTTAAATAAGTTTATCGGATGGTATTTTCTGCCAGAACTCGGTTTTTAAAATGGCGTCTGTGTTCGTCTCTGTGACTCCTAAACCAAAGGTTGAGCCCTTTGTTCCACTTTTGGCGGGCTCTGTACAGAGACCCTCAAAGTGGTGCCATTCTGTCTGGGTTACCACAGGGGTGTGGGAGGGGGTTTAGGCACCCTGGACTGAGTTGCCTTGCCAACTCCGGTCGCACTCTGGAGTGAATGGCCCAAGTGGTGAGCCTTCCCGCTCACCACTTAGCATGTGTTGATTGACAGCTAGGCTGAATGAATGGGGGTTTTCTGCATAAAAGCAGGGCTTTTGGGACTGGATCTTCAGAAGTCGCCACAGGACCTAAGAATCCGACGAGTGTAATGCTGAGCCGACCTGCACGACGACACCTCCGGTGGAGCCCTGCGGAACCGACTCACCACTTCCCGACGACAGAGGAGATCTCCCTGCCGGATAGTCTCTTCCCCTGGCTGGTGGGAACAACCAGTCCCCTTTGCTTTTTATTCGCCTCAGGACTGTGGGATGCATTTACCCATGCATCCGAGCCCTACCTCAAATCTGTGCAGTATTGACATGGAAAACATCATGATGGCCAGAGCTTCCCAGAAAATGCACAGGGAAATGCATGAAGAATAGGCTGCCACTCATTTTTGCCGATGTTATGGGCACAGAAGGACACTGCCTAAAACCACCATTGGACTACCCACACAGTAGTCTGAAACCATTGGGAATGGCAATGCTGATTGCCAAAAGCAAACCCATAACTGTTGGGAATTCATTTTCTTAAATCCCAAAAAGGGGTGCAGTACCAGTACTCACCACTATCAAAAAGCCGGCGTTTTAAAACAACACCAGATTTTACTTTTTTGTAGAAAACTGAATAAATGAACCCAAAGCAAGCCAAAGAAAGACTTACTGAGAGGTGGATCCAATGTAAAGTTATATTCTGAAGTGACTTGAAGGTTTATAACCAGACTGGCTGAGCTGTGGATTTCAGCAGTTTAAGTAAATTTGGACTGAAAGACACTAAAGATCTAAATGTTTAAAAGAAATGAGTGACCTACTTTTGAGTGTCACATAGGTTTCAATTGTTTAAATGTCATAGTTTTAAACTTAGAATCAGCATTCTAGCTGCATATGTAAAAATGTTTAGTTTTATTTGAATGCAGAAAACTGGGGAACAGAAATGACATGTAGCTAAAAACTGGCTTAAAGAGATTCCAATTTTGCCTGGCAACTACCCCCCATCAGGAGTGAAACTTGAGTCACAGCTGTGTTCCCAGGCCTATCTGCCTTTTGCTGGCCACACTAAGGATATGCCATCTCTCTGATAATTGAATTAAGGGGAGCCCCCACAGAATACAGGAGCTCTGAACAAAGCCCTGTCCTGACTCAGGCAAATGTTTTATTGGCGGGAGTCGTAAATGGAGCTTCCTCCTGGAAGGACAGGGGAGGGGCACTGCCTGTGAGAGCAAGCTGGCTTGGCAGAACTGGAAAAACCAGAAATTCAACCTTGTGCTGGGGGGAAACCACACCCCTTTGGGGCCAGAACATAACTCTAAAAAGATGAATAACTCATAGTACGGACTTGTGAAAATTATTTAAATGATACCATAATTCTTGTGATTTTTCTGCCCACATTTTAAGACGTGTTAGGACCCGGTGGTATGTTCAGGGGGGTTTTAGCGGAAAAGAGGATATTACTCAAAATATGTGCATGTGAAAAATCTGACACTTCAGCAACTAATGTCCATACTCCTTGCGCACATGTGTGTAAATTTGGGTTAATGTCCGAAATTGCAAACCAGTTAAAAAGTGCAAAATATTGCCATTTCTGAATGCAAGCTCTCAGGAAGAGCAGATTTGGACAGGGTATACCTCCTGTGATATGTGAAGGGTGCATGTAATTTTAAACAAATGTGTACCTGTGCAAATATGTTTTTTGAGCAAATATAGATTGTGTGTAAAGTTGACAGGGGTGGGTTCTCTGTATCATAAACAGACCTCATCATGATGACACTTCATTTCATTCCCCCAATCAAGTGGAAGCGGATGAAGTGGCCAATGACAAGTGGAGAGGGGCTGGCTAGTGATGCTGCTCACACACACCCATTTTCAAAACACATAAAAGCAGACAGGCAGGACAGATAGGGACCTTCAATTCCATTTGCTGCAACGCACTCTGCCGGACCATACCACATCCAGAGATCCAGACTTCAAATCCATCAATCTCCAGAATCCAGAGAGGCTAGAGAGAGAGAGAGCTGACCCAGATCACTGTGAAGTGCAGAGACCAGAGTCCAGTCTAAAACCTGACCAGATCCGTGGCGAGGCCCATTTAATTCAAGAATATAGTGTGAGTACCTAGTAGAACTGTGCAGAACCAATCTCTTAGTTAAAATAATATAATTCAATCTATTTAATCTAAGTAGAACTGCCTCCTAACTGTCACCTGTCATTTTCTAGTTGCAAGCTGCACTTGTCTTTTTGAACTTTAGAATTTCAAATCTGAAAAACGACCTTTATTTAATCGCTCATATCTCCGTAACCGTTTGTGCTAGAGACTTGCAGTAACTTTCCTCTGAAAGCTGGGAATCGTGGCTTTTCTACGAACCTAGACTCGCATTCCTACCCCCGATACTTTTGCCGCAATCGCAAAAAACGCACTCACGAATTTGCCGCGATTTGAACATTTCTCCACGTGTGAAAACAGAAGCTTCTTGCTTTCAGTTGCCAAAAATTCGTTTAACCTGCTAGTTACTCCTAGATCCTTGCTAAAGTGAGTCTGAACTCATCCCAAGTATATTTCACTCACCCTGAACCTCCTAGAGGGAATTAAAAGCATTTTAGCATATTTTTCACTTCATTGCCAGCACATGTAAAAGCATTTTGGGCCTGTGTTTCCAACTTCTGTAGTGTAAGCTTGCTGGGGTGAACTGAATTACAGTTGATTGCATTTCTGAGAACTGTGTGCTTTCCTTCCATTTCCTTGCATTGCATAAAGGGGGGAGGGGATTGCCAGAGAAAAGTGATTACATTGTTTTGCTGAAATCATATTGAGTATTTTCTGTATTGGATTTTCATTCAACATTACATCCATCTGAACTTATATAAAGCATTCTCTACCACCTTCTTCTTCTATTCCTATTCACAAGTGTGCTAGTGCCAGATTCTCCGTTGTTAATCTTTATCATATCAGATTAAGTGTGATATCCAATTATTAATTTATTATCAAAGTGTGATATATCTATACATTGTTTAATTTTTTCAAATAAATCTTTTAAATTTGCAAAACAGAACTACTTCTTGGCTCAGTGGGGTCAGGAGGATTCCAAGAGAGGGGTGTTATACAGGGGTAGTCATCCAGAACGCATGAACTGGACATAAAGATATATCAATAAGGGTTTCCATTCAGTATCCCAGACTAGGCATTGACTTAGCTGTAGTGTTGAATTGAATCCTCTTACAAATTGGGGGCTCGTGCCGGACGTTTGGATTAGATCTATCACTTGTGCAGATTAATACAGCGTGCCAGCTGACCAGATACACATATCCGGTCAGATCACCACGCTGTGTTACGCTGTAAAGCACTCCTCAAAGGAACGCTCTAAGAAAAAGGTCTGTTTTGCAAAAATAAAATACTAATTTCTGTAAGTCAGGACAGAGACCAATCTCTAGAATGACGACCTTAGTAGACATGAAAATAGCCAGAGAGCACTTCTTACATAAGTTATTTGTGAGAGGTGAGTGGACTCACCAGGACCGCATGGTCTGGTTGCAGGCCATCACGCAACAGGTCACTGAAACAGGGTCAGATATATGGGGAGATCAGGGTACCCTACATGTGGCCCTGAGTGAACAATACATGGCTCCTAAAGCTAAGGATGAACAAGACAAGATGGTTAGGATAGCGGCATACCTGTACCTATATATGGGAGACATGCAGGATAAATGTACTGAAAGCCAAGATCTGGCAAATAAGCGACAGATGGCGTTAGAGAAGGTCCAATCTGACCTGGTCTCTTCTGAGCAGAGGCTGCAGGGGAGCCAGGAGTCAGAAAATGAGAGTAGACAGCACATCATTAAAATAAAGAAGGATATGGACATCCTGCAACAGGAAAAGGCTGACCAGGATACCAGATTTCTGGCCTTGCAGAAGGTGTAGCAAGAAGGTTTGGACTCCCTACTGCAGAGCCAGAAAAAGCTGGAGCAACAGTTAGACTTCAATAGGGCATGTGCTGAGCAGGTAGTCACCCTGCAAAGCCACCTAGATAGGGAGAAGGCAGAGAGCAATAAACTGATTTTGAAAGACCTGGATACCCAGGCAGAATTTGAACAGGAGCGCCAGAAAGCTGGTGCCTTTCAAAGGCAGAGGGACGACCTGGCGGCACAGATGCAGGCTCTTAGTCAGGAAAGGGATACCTTAGGCCAGGAAGTCTGCCACTTAAAAATGAAATTGGAAGAAAATCACCTGGCCCACCAGGGACTGGGTGACCTCCAAAAAGAACACCAGGACTTGCTAGAGCACACCAGGAGGGTGGAGGATGCTCTGGCAAGACAGGAGCAGGCCAATAGGGACACAACTCAGGAGGTAACCCTCCTGCAGCAAAGACTGGCCCAGTGCTCCAGGACCAATCAGGAAACGCAGAGAGAGAATGAGGCTCTCTGCCAGCACAATGATAGGCTCCAACAACAGGTAGCGATGCAGGAGAGACTGATAGAGTCTAGTAAGGCCTTAACTGAGGAACTGAAGACGCAGGCTCTTGCATTGCAACAGGGAGCAGGGGCGGATAGAGACCAAGATCGCTGGGAAAGGGAAACTCCTGAGCATAACCCCAGGAGCCCTAGTACCAGAGGCCTTTATTTCTCTCAGTCCCTGGACTCTGCCACCCCCATGTCCCCTGGCGCACATGAGCACAGGGCCACAGGGATGGCAGATTACTATCCAGCCAGAAGCATGGGGCTCATAGGCCAGTACCACCTAGGAATGGAGGGGCGGGCATCCGGGTATGGGCACCCAAGCACAGTGCAATTTAGTGGGGAACCCCAGGAGAGTAGGCCCATTAAGGGCATCCTGAAAACCTCTGCCCAGTTAGGTCAGTGGGGGGGGGGGTACCCATCAAATCCTGGCAGCAAGGAGGGATCTGAAGACTCCTCTGAGCGGTACTGGACACAAGAGACCAGGTCCCCACATTCTGCCAGCCATTCCCAGGCTCGCAGAATCCGGGAAAATCTGGAAGAACAGACGGGAACCTCTGGGAGCAGTGCCTCTGAGTCAGAAGATGAATGGACCAGGGTTACCCGAACCAAAAAGGCCAATAAGGCAAAAAGGGCCTTGATTAAGGACCCATTGAAACAGATTAAGGCAATCAGGAGCGTCATCACGCCTTATCATAAGAACGCCAAGTATTCTGTTTGGGAGCACTTAGAGTTGTTTGAGCAAATGATGGAGACTTTCCATTTGAAGGACAGCCAAAGCTGTATCCAATATGTAAAGTGGACATTCTCCCCAGAGTACTCCAGTTTCTTTGCAGGGCTGGAGGACCAAAATCATTCCAGGTGGTCCACCTATAGGGCGGCCATATTAAAACATTTTTCTGTTCACAGAAATCCCCAAGAGGCGAGCAAGGCAGCCTACAACTTGCAGTGTGGGGAGGATCAGGCCCCACAAGAGTTTGTGCAAGAACTGAAACGTGCCTTTGCGCAGACCACCAGAAGGGTGCGCACAGACAGCAGAGAATTTATTAATACGTTTTTCCATGCCTTGCCCAAATACATAATGACCCAGCTCGTGAGGGATTTTCACGAGAAAAGATCTTTAGACTGGGTCATTGAACAGGCGACCCGGATCTATGAGGTGCAGAAGCCAATAGAAAATAAAAATAATGCGCCCAAAAACCCCAAAACCAACAGCACCCCTGCTGCTGCCAAGGTGGCAGAGGTAAAGGTCACCCCCGTTTTGGATTTGGAGATGGGGGGGCCTAAAAACCTACCTGCACCTAATAATGCTAGGCCCAGAAGGTCCTCGGGCCAGTCACAGACAGGGGGCCAGGGAGGCAGCCCCACAAATGGGGTCCCTCGCTCTCCTGATTATGTAAGCCCCCGTTACAAGGGAAACAGACCCATCCTGGGTTATGTGTGGACTCCTCCAACCCAAGGGGGGGGATCCAGCCAAGCACCTAACCCAGGGAACTTCCCTCCTAACTTCCCACCGGAGGGCAGAAATTCTCCAAATCCTGGGAAGAACTTTTTCCCCAGGTATCCACCCAACTTCCAACCCCAAAATCATCCATCCTTCTTTCCCCAATTCCCTGAGCCCAGACAACCTAATCCGGGAGAGGGGAGGCCAAGGGTGGAGGGGTATCCAAATCTTCCCAACCAGGGGTACTACCAAAGAAGGGATAGCTACCCTTCCCGGGATCAGCCCAGGGGAGAAAACAGGGCCCCGTATCAGCCTGAGCGGGTTTCCCAGTTAGAGCGCCAGGTTCAAAACATGGCGCGGGATCTGGGTCACATACTGAGGGCTCAGCAGCACCCTCAGATCGGCATGCCGACGCAGAACGCACCCAACTCTGGACCTGGTGCCCCAGAACAATGACGGGGGCAGCACCCCGATAACTCACCGGTTCCGAGGGAGGAGGCACAAAGGGAAGGGGGTGTAAAGCCTTGGAGGAAGCTTCCTTCCTCACTTGTAAACAGCCCCTGGAAACCCAGGAACCGGAAACAAAATCTCTTGCCCCTGAAAATCTGCCCCCTAAGGAGCAGAGGGGGGGTAGGAGAAACAAAAGACCCAAACAGACACAGTTTGAGGAGGAGGTACAGATCTTCCAATTTGAGGGAGAGGGATCCTCAGAGGATCCTGGGAAAAGGATCTTCTCCTTCATAGAGGGGGGAACTCCTCCCAAAGAAAAATGGGTCCCTAGGGATGCAAATCCAGACTGGGGAGATGTGGAGACTGAGCTACTGCCGCCCACCATCTCATCCCAGAACCAACAGCAAGAAAATCCCCTGGTTCAAACCCATCCTGGTGACTGCCTCCAAAAAGGGGGGGGCGGCCCGGAACCAGAGCCAGGGGAACCCACAATGGCTCTGATCTCCAGTTGCCAACTTTTTCTTTCAGATTCCCAAGGCTCTCTACAGAATTCTGCCCAAATCTCTTCGCTAGCGATGTCCAAAACCAGAAAGTTAGCCCACCAGTTGTCCAAAAATGTGCATTATCTTTGCCCCCTTGAGGAGAAGGAGGGAAGATACTATGCCCCGGTACAAGTACAGGGGCAGGGGACAATTTTGGCACTGGTGGACACTGGATCTCAAGCTACCCTTCTGTCCAGAAGGGCCTTTGATGAACTGAATGCAGGAAGGGGAGAGAATTACCAAATTCCTCTCACCTCACTTCCTGGACAACTCCAGCACTTTGACGGGAAGGAAATTCCCGTCGAGGGGACGGCAGACTTGGACATTAAGATCGGGCGACACAAGGTGAAACACCCGGTCATAGTAGTGACTCCAGAGGGCACCCCTTGTTTACTGGAGAATGACCTCCTGAGGAGGTTGTCACCCTTAATAGATTGCGTAAACAAGGTCCTCTGGACCCAGACTAGCCGACCAATAAAATTAAAACAGAGTGTCAACCATGTTAGTTTATACGGCACCTGCCACATGGTTGAACAAAAACCTGACCAAGTAGAATTTCACTTCCAGAATAGCCAAATTCCAGACGTGACAGTAATAGCAGTAGGACAACAGACTGGTGATGGAGGGTCCCCTCTATTTCTGAAAATCAACCTTCCTTCCAGTCTAAAGTGGTACTCCACGCTGGAAGGAAACACTCTGAGATTCTATACTAATCCACAATCAGAAACTCCCACTCCTATAGTCCAGAAAGATGTGAAATCAGCTCAGAGCCTGGCTGATATTCAGCAAATTGGAGAGCAGTTGTTCATCCCTGTGCAGTTAAATGATGGGAAGGACTCTGTTCTCGCTCGAGTGTGCGTGAACAATGGTAAGAGCTTCATCAGCGAGGCCATGTTTCGCCAACTCCCAAAAGATCCAGCCATTCCCACCTTCAAACTGATAGACAAATGGGAAATGGACCTGGAAGCACCTAATTCCAAACATCTCCTGCCAAGCAGGTGTATGCTCAAAATCTCCATTGGCAACAAGAGCATAGTCCATAATTGTTGGGTCGTGCGAGACGTCACTGCCGCCTTTTACTTAGGCAGTGACATTCTCAATCGCTTTGCCATTAGTTTGGACCTAATAAACTTCAAAGCTTGGTCCCGATTAGCGGATAATCCCATGGGCTTTGATGATCCAGAAAAAGCATTTAGGTCAGCTCAATTGCTACCTTATGCAGTTGAAATTCAGATTAAAGAGGAAGTCAGCATCCCAGAAAGGACCCGACAATTCTCCCTGGAAGTGAAAGTTAAAAGAGGACAATATTTGCAAAACCCTGATGCTTACATACATCTAAACGCTTCTCTCCAACAGCAAGGGTTGGGGGTAAACCCAACACCATTAGTCAACATAGAACATGACACCATTCTAATAGAGGTGGATAACAGCGACTTAAAGAGTATTACTCTAGCCGCAGGCACCATTATTGGAATGGCGGTTGATGACCGACATTTTTCCATAGACTTAGGTAATGAACTGTTAGGGCCAATCCCCAAGGACTGCTTTGACAGTGACAGTGATGACAATACAACACCAGACAGGATTTTTACCCGGCATGGGGGGAACTTCCTGGTGTACACTTCCTGCCCCTATGGTAAGGAAGATGTGACTTGTGACTTCAGGAGGGATGAGGTGATTTTCCAGGTCCATGAGGGCTGCCTTTCCCACCTGAAGCCTCCAGTCCAAATCAGCACTCTGACCAGGGACTTCTCCACCCAGCTGGAGGAGGCCGCTGAAATAGCCAAACCAGAAGTCTTTCCAGGCTTCAGGCAGATGGTGTAAGAGAGGGTCAACCTAGCTGATGCCTGTGTGACTCTGGAACAAAAGCAAAAGTTGAAACAAGTTTTCTTGGATTTCCAAGATCTCTTTGCGGTAGACTCATATGACTGTGGCAGCACTGACATCCACACAACAACAATCCCCACGGACCCTGGCATGACTCCTGTGTTTGTGAAGCAATATCGCTTGCCTCTCGCATCAATGGAGTCCCTTACTGAAATAATTAAGAACCTTGAGTCCCGGGGAATAATTCGTCCAGTCCACAGCACCTTCAATAATCCGGTGCTGGGAATATTGAAGCCAAACGGCCAGTGGAGACTCTGCGCCGACCTCAGGGAGCTCAACAAACGGGTCCATACTTCCCGATGGCCTCTTCCCTACATTGACCAAGGTCTGGCCCAGATCCAAGGGTCACAGGTATTCACTGCAATAGACCTGACCAATGGATACTGGACCGTGCCGGTCAGTAGGGAGGACCAATACAAGCTGGCTTTTACCTTTGGGGGCCAGCAATACACATGGACCCGGACTCCCTTCGGATACCTCAACTCCGGCAATGAATTCAACATTTTCCTACATAAGGCCATGCCCGACCTGGGTGCGAGGGGTAACCTGGCTTATGTAGATGATGTCCTCATCAAAAGTTCATCTGTGGAGGAACACATAGTGGAGATCCGTTATGTTCTGACCCAGTTGAGGGCCGCCGGAGCAAAACTTTCCTTTCAGAAAGCACAGTGGTGTAGAACCCGTGTTAATTTCTTGGGGCATGAGATTACTCCTCAGGGTCTCTGTCCCCAGGAAAAGAAAGTGGAAGCACTTCAGAAACTGAAAGACCCCACAACTCTGCGGGAACTAAGGAGCCTCCTTGGACTGACTAATTACAGCAGAAAGTTCATTGAGGGCTACGCAGAGATCACCAGACCCCTGATTCATCTCCTGAAGGGGGGGTCAAGTGGGAATGGGGTCCAGAACAAGCCGAGGTGGTAAAACAACTCAAAAGAAGCCTCTCACAAGCGCCTTGCCTAGCTTACCCTGTCAGAAACAAGGAGTTCTTCCTGGAGACGGGGTTCTCTAATACGTGCTTGACGGCGGTATTATACCAAAAGCATGACAAGGTCAATAAAGTAATCTCCTATGCGAGCAAAACTTTATCCTCTGTGGAGGAAAAATTCAACGATTGTGAGAAGGCACTCCTGGCAACGGTGTGGGCATTGAAGAATTACCGCCCATTTATCCAGGGGGAACACATCATAGTGGAGACTCCACACCAGCCTCTGCAATATCTCCAAAGTGACAGAATCCGGGCCGGAAATGTGAGTAATTCCCGAATTACTTCCTGGATTCTGTCAATGCAAGGCTTTCCTGTGGAGGTCAGATATGGCCAAAACAAGAAGAGTCCCCTCGCGCAAGGTCTGGCTGACTTGCATGATTGTGCCAGAGAAAACTGCCTCGAGGACAAAAGTCTAAAAATCAAGGACAACACGGAGGCATACCTTAATTCCCCACACAAAGTCTTTGAAGAGGACAAGTGTGAGGGAATGCCCACTGTCTATGTGGATGGATGCTCTTACCATGTTGACAACAACGGGGAGAAAGAACTGGTGGCCGGCGTAGGGAATGCATGGGTGAATGAGTTCCCAGAACCCTCCGCTGGATACAAAATTGGTCCCCGAAGTAGTCAGGTGGCAGAATTGATGGCTGTGCATCAAGCCATCCTCACTGCTGTCCAGCATCAACTCCACGAACTGGTCATAATCACATGTTCGGATTATGTACGGAACGGGTTCGTGGAGCACCTGGTTAATTGGAAAACCAGAGGCATGTTATGTGCTAACAACAAACCCTTGAAACATGGGAAGTTGATCCAAAACATTGACGATCTGGTCACCTCGAATGAGATGACCATCTATTGGAAAAAGATCAAGGGTCATTCCAAAGTAGAGGGACCAGACAAAACTGGAAACGACTTAGCTGATCAGCTGGCCAAAACCGGGGCCATCCAAGGGGATCTAATTGAGATTGAGTCCCTGTTGGGGGAAATCCAGGTCACTGCTATCACTAGGTCCCAGACAAATGCTCACAACGACCTTTCAATTGCACAATGGAGTAAGGAGACCCCTGATGCTGATTTGATTACCGCTCAGAAGGGGGATCCAATAATTGGTAAATTTTACCAGCACCTTGAGGACCCTGAGAACTTTCCCCTGACGGATACCGATTACACTGGGAAAGAGGACCTAAGAGTGTTGATGAAATGTCCAAAAATGTTCCGGATCCAAGACGGTTTGCTGGTAAGGAAATCCAAAGCTAGCCACGATCAGTGGGTGGTTCCTACCTCATTCCGAAGCCTGATGTTAAGTCACGCCCATGATGCGGCCACCGCCGGTCATAGGGGGTTTCACACAACATTGGAAATCTTAAGAGAGGTTGCATACTGGCCACACATGGGGCAGGACCTCGACCAATACTTGAAGGGGTGTCTTGTGTGTGCACAATTTCAGCCGACGTCCCTCACACACTGCGCGCCTCTCCAAAAGCGGGTATGACACTGCCATGGTCAGATTTGCAAATCCACTTTGTAGGCCCTGTGATTCGCTCATCTAGGGGGAATAAGTACATGTTGACTGTGACATGCTTGTTTACCAAGTGGGTGGAATGTCTCCCAGCCCCAAATTGCAAGGCAGAAACCGCAGCTGCCTTGATGATTAACCACATCTTTTCCCGTTTTGGTCTACCTCAAAGGATTGAGTCAGACAGGGGTAGCCACTTCACCAGTGAAGTAATGACAAAGATGTGGGAGATACTGGGGGTCAAAAGGAAGTTACATATTGCTTACAGGCCAGCTTCTTCTGGGGCAGTAGAGAGATATAACCGAACCATTGTGAGCATATTAAAGAAGTTTGTGGCAGATTCTGGGCCAAGTTGGGATATCCGATTACCTCTGGTCCTAATGGCCATCAGATCTACCCCTTCATCTGCAACCAAAATGTCACCATTTGAGTTGATGACTGGGCGCAAGATGGTACTTCCTCAGCATTTGCTCTACAGGACCCAAGAGCAGACACTAATAAATGCCTCCACAACTCATGAGTATGTGGAGAATTTAAGGAAACACCTTCAAAATGCTTTTGCTTACGCTCAGCGGAATCTAGAAAGATCAGCTGATAGCATGAAGACCCACTATGACCTGAAAACTTCCAGGAAGGAATATCAGGTGGGGGACCGGGTCTATCTATACAATTTCCAAAGGAACCAGGCCAAACAGCGAACATTTTTGCCTACATGGAAAGGACCCTATGAGATTATAGACAAAATCTCCCCTGTGGCCTACAAAATCCACATCCCCAAAGGTCCTTTGGCAGCGGGGGAAGACAAGTGGGTCCACATAAACCAGTTGAAATGTTGCCATCCCAGGCACACTCTGCAACAACTGGAGGAATCCTCTGGAATCCTAGAGGGTACTGTCTCAGACTAATTCAGTTCCAATCATAAAACATACCACATCTAGTCTCTAAAATATGGTGATTTGCATGAAACTGTCTCTTAGTTATACTGTTTTTTTTTTCAAAATAAGAATGTAATGTTTCGTTATGATGAAATGCATATGCTGCCCCACTATCTCAACAGTGGTGGAAAAACGTCTGTGAATAGGTATTGCCGCTCTTCCTTTGTCGTCCTAGGAGAAAGAAAACCGGGAAACGGGCCAAGGAGGACGATCCGGAGACCGGGAGCAGAGCCGCAACGGGCCCGGGGTACCGCCCAATCTTCGCATCAGGACCGGCGAGGAGAACCGATCGATCCGACCGGATGGAGAAAAAGATGCTGAACTGTGCCATCTATTGGAAGAAGATGAGGAGACATCCCAGGTCTTGCGAGTCCCATCAGTGAAACCGAATGGCCATCGCAAGAGGGGGGCTTGTGGGATGTATTTACCCATGCATCTGAGCCCTACCTCAAAACTGTGCAGTATTGACATGGAAAACATCATGATGGCCAGAGCTTCCCAGAAACTGCACAGGGAAATGCATGAAGAATAGGCTGCCACTCATTTTTGCTGATGTTATGGGCACAGAAGGACACTGCCTAAAACCACCATTGGACTACCCACACAGTAGTCTGAAACCATTGGGAATGGCAATGCTGATTGCCAAAAGCAAACCCATAACTGTTGGGAATTCATTTTCTTAAATCCCAAAAAGGGGTGCAGTACCAGTACTCACCACTATCAAAAAGCCGGCGTTTTAAAACAACACCAGATTTTACTTTTTTGTAGAAAACTGAATAAATGAACCCAAAGCAAGCCAAAGAAAGACTTACTGAGAGGTGGATCCAATGTAAAGTTATATTCTGAAGTGACTTGAAGGTTTATAACAAGACTGGCTGAGCTGTGGATTTCAGCAGTTTAAGTAAATTTGGACTGAAAGACACTAAAGATCTAAATGTTTCAAAGAAATGAGTGACCTACTTTTGAGTGTCACATAGGTTTCAATTGTTTAAATGTCATAGTTTTAAACTTAGAATCAGCATTCTAGCTGCATATGTAAAAATGTTTAGTTTTATTTGAATGCAGAAAACTGGGGAACAGAAATGACATGTAGCTAAAAACTGGCTTAAAGAGATTCCAATTTTGCCTGGCAACTACCCCCCATCAGGAGTGAAACTTGAGTCACAGCTGTGTTCCCAGGCTTATCTGCCTTTTGCTGGCCACACTAAGGATATGCCATCTCTCTGATAATTGAATTAAGGGGAGCCCCCACAGAATACAGGAGCTCTGAACAAAGCCCTGTCCTGACTCAGGCAAATGTTTTATTGGCGGGAGTCGTAAATGGAGCTTCCTCCTGGAAGGACAGGGGAGGGGCACTGCCTGTGAGAGCAAGCTGGCTTGGCAGAACTGGAAAAACCAGAAATTCAACCTTGTGCTGGGGGGAAACCACACCCCTTTGGGGCCAGAACATAACTCTAAAAAGATGAATAACTCATAGTACGGACTTGTGAAAATTATTTAAATGATACCATAATTCTTGTGATTTTCTGCCCACATTTTAAGACGTGTTAGGACCCGGTGGTATGTTCAGGGGGGTTTTAGCGGAAAAGAGGATATTACTCAAAATATGTGCATGTGAAAAATCTGACACTTCATCAACTAATGTCCATACTCCTTGCGCACATGTGTGTAAATTTGGGTTAATGTCCGAAATTGCAAACCAGTTAAAAAGTGCAAAATATTGCCATTTCTGAATGCAAGCTCTCAGGAAGAGCGGATTTGGACAGGGTATACCTCCTGTGATATGTGAAGGGTGCATGTAATTTTAAACAAATGTGTACCTGTGCAAATATGTTTTTTGAGCAAATATAGATTGTGTGTAAAGTTGACAGGGGTGGGTTCTCTGTATCATAAACAGACCTCATCATGATGACACTTCATTTCATTCCCCCAATCAAGTGGAAGCGGATGAAGTGGCCAATTACAAGTGGAGAGGGGCTGGCTAGTGATGCTGCTCACACACACCCATTTTCAAAACACATAAAAGCAGACAGGCAGGACAGATAGGGACCTTCAATTCCATTTGCTGCAACGCACTCTGCCGGACCATACCACATCCAGAGATCCAGACTTCAAATCCATCAATCTCCAGAATCCAGAGAGGCTAGAGAGAGAGAGAGCTGACCCAGATCACTGTGAAGTGCAGAGACCAGAGTCCAGTCTAAAACCTGACCAGATCCGTGGCGAGGCCCATTTAATTCAAGAATATAGTGTGAGTACCTAGTAGAACTGTGCAGAACCAATCTCTTAGTTAAAATAATATAATTCAATCTATTTAATCTAAGTAGAACTGCCTCCTAACTGTCACCTGTCATTTTCTAGTTGCAAGCTGCACTTGTCTTTTTGAACTTTAGAATTTCAAATCTGAAAAACGACCTTTATTTAATCGCTCATATTTCCGTAACCGTTTGTGCTAGAGACTTGCAGTAACTTTCCTCTGAAAGCTGGGAATCGTGGCTTTTCTACGAACCTAGCATTCCTACCCCCGATACTTTTGCCGCAATCGCGGAAAACACACTCGCGAATTTGCCACGATTTGAAAATTTCTCCACGTGTGAAAACAGAAGCTTCTTGCTTTCAGTTGCCAAAAATTCGTTTAACCTGCTAGTTACTCCTAGATCATTGCTAAAGTGAGTCTGAACTCATCCCAAGTATATTTCACTCACCCTGAACCTCCTAGAGGGAATTAAAAGCATTTTAGCATATTTTTCACTTCATTGCCAGCACATGTAAAAGCATTTTGGGCCTGTGTTTCCAACTTCTGTAGTGTAAGCTTGCTGGGGTGAACTGAATTACAGTTGATTGCATTTCTGAGAACTGTGTGCTTTCCTTCCATTTCCTTGCATTGCATAAAGGGGGGAGGGGATTGCCAGAGAAAAGTGATTACATTGTTTTGCTGAAATATTGAGTATTTTCTGTATTGGATTTTCATTCAACATTACATCCATCTGAACTTATATAAAGCATTCTCTACCACCTTCTTCTTCTGTTCCTATTCACAAGTGTGCTAGTGCCAGATTCTCAGTTGTTAATCTTTATCATATCAGATTAAGTGTGATATCCAATTATTAATTTATTATCAAAGTGTGATACATCTATACATTGTTTAATTTTTTCAAATAAATCTTTTAAATTTGCAAAACAGAACTACTTCTTGGCTCAGTGGGGTCAGGAGGATTCCAAGAGAGGGGTGTTATACAGGGGTAGTCATCCAGAACGCATGAACTGGACATAAAGATATAGATAAGGGTTTCCATTCAGTATCCCAGACTAGGCATTGACTTAGCTGTAGTGTTGAATTGAATCCTCTCACAGGACGCAGTGGTCGAATTGCCCGTGCAGAGCACCTCGGCACCCGGATAGCCACTACCCCTGTACCGCGACCAAAAGGTGGTGCCTTGTGACGGAGCACTCCACGGCTGGTCTCTTCCCTGGTGGTGCACCGGACTTCACTTTTCTTCAACGACGAGATCATCTCTACTCTTGGCAAAGACCCGACGTGCATCCACCACCAGGAACAACTGCCCCCGCCGGAGCTGCCCTCCACAACAAGGTACCGTGTCCGCCTGGCTTCCCTTTCGATCGGTTCGAGTGAGGTGTCTTAATCCTCTCCGTTCCGTTGGGTCGCCTCCAAGCTTTTCTCATTTGTTGTTCTGAACTGGTTCAATCTGCCGATAACAATATGCTACAAAGACTTGAATGCATCTCCGCTAGAGACTTTTGGGACATCATGCCTTGCCTCTCTCCGAGTGGGCCTGGCTTCTGAACTTTATGATCTATTGTGATTCTTGCCTTCCTGCCTTGCATTTTATCCGCGAAGGATTGAACTGTGTTGATTTCATAACCTGCCTATCTTTTTCTCTCCCGTCCTAACTAATGTTCGAGTGTCATCTAGGTTGAGGTATACACCTCTGTCTGAAAATAAGTGGTACCAGTAGAACCTAGAGTTGTCGAAGTATTGCTAGGGGGATTGATCGTTTTCTGCTTCGTAGAGTAATTGTGTTTGATTTGTTTGCCGTGAATTTGCTATAATGTTTTTCATAGATGTTTTGTTATAAATAAATACCTTAATATCTTTACACTAAGCCTCGTTGCGTGTTTGCTTGTCTTGCTGTGAAGAATTGCCCTATTTTGTATACTCCACATACTGCTCAACTTTTCTTGAGAGAGGTCTGACTGCTCAGCCACAGCTACCAAGTGAATCTGTGTGGTGCAGACAGCTACCAAGTGGGTTCACCGCCAAACACCTGTGGTCCTAAATCTTTTGCAGTCGTCCCAGAGGGAACTGCACAGGTTGCCGCCTAACACTGGTGTACAGCGGTGGGATTTGTATCGAGTATACAGATTAGAGTGCTTTTCGACACTGTAGGATAACTAACCACAAAACTTTTCACAAAAAGCAACTTTCAAAAAACATGTCTACGATGGAAACTTACAGTCAAGAGTCCTTGTCAGGTGAAAATACTGAGAGTTTGCGAACTCTCTGTAGGCAAGCAAATCTTTCTGTAAGAGGCAAGAAGTTAGAACTAATCGAGAGATTGCTGGCGAACCAAAGTCTGGGTACTGGTTCAGAGGAACCAATCTCCCCAGCGACTGTAGATAACAGTGATGGTGTTGATCTGAATCGTAATTCTGATAATATCGATGAAAAGGCTGATGAGGACGGCGAGGCTAACGAAACTGTCTCCCCAGCTCCTCTACCCGCCTTACCAGCTGTGCCTACGGGGCCTATACCAGGTCCCACAAGTAACCCTGCTTATTTTGAACTTGAAAAAATGAAGCTTGAACTAGAATACCAACGGTTCTTGGATCAATCTGAACGAAACCAAGAGCTCGAGTTAAGACGGATGAGTGCCCAGGCGGAGCAGAAGCAAGCTGAGTTAAGACTCAGGGAAATAGAACTTAATCAGGAGTTAGAGATGAAAAAGTTGTCTATAAAAAATATTCTCTCTCCTCTGGTTCTTCTAGGAGCTCCAGTCCCAAAAGACCCCGGATGCCGAAGGAATTAGTGGGTATGTATGAACCGAGATTGGATGTGTTGGATTGGTTAAAACTGTTTGAATACAATCATGGGCTCCAGGACATCACCGGGAATGCTTTGCTTCCCTGGTTGTTCTCTAGGCTCCCTCCTGTTGCGACTGATGTGGTAATGGAGTTGGGGGAGGCGGATAAGACGGATTGCGAAAGTGTGAAACTAGCTGTAATAGCTAGATTCGGTAAGACCCCTTCCCAGTATCTTAAGAGGTTTAGAACCCTCAAAAAGCATGATGGTACCCCTTGGGCTACCTGGGTGAGTGAAAGGTTGAAAAACTTAGAGGGATGGATTAAGGGTTACAAAGTGAACACTTATGAGGGTATGAGAAATCTTTTTATGTTGGAGTCTATTTATGATGCCGGTTCTCCAGAGCTCAGACAGCACTTGGCTGATTCGAAGGAACTGGATTCCAGGGAGCTAGCTAAGGCTGCTGACTTGTGGGTTGCCAACAGGGCTACTCATAAGGATTCTGGGGCAACTCAGAAAAAGGATGATGGAAAACAGCCTAAAAGAGACACAAAAGAGAATTCGAATAAGTCACATTCCAAAGAGGGCCCCAAACAAAACCAGAAGGGTAAGCCACCAGGAAAACCACAGCAGAATAGTGTGTCTTCTGGTGCCAAACCGGAAGGAGGTCAGAACAAGCCACCATTCCAGAAAGCATTTGGTAAATGCTTTGTTTGTGGCTCGACTGACCACGTGAAAGGAGATCCCAGATGTAAGGGTAAACCTTCAGGGGTCCAGCTTGTCTCCTTAGCCTTCGCTCCAGAGGAGGAAGTCCAAATGGCAAGTGGAAACTTTCTACTGCTAGCTGACGAACACATTGGAGTCTCAGCCAGCGTTTCTTTAGTATCTCTGGGGTTGTGGGAACAACAGAATTTAGATGTCTATAATTCTATCCCCGATAATACTAAAGTGTATTATAAGGACAGTGTCCAGGTGAATGGTCAGGAGACTCCTGCCATTAGGGACACTGGGGCCAGCATAACTGTGGTGGATAAATCGTTTTTTCAGGCTGAGGATGTTGCTAAGGCACCCAAACGCCTCACCAAGTTAGCTGGAGGGCCTGTGCAGATGCTTCCCCGATTACCAGTTCTCATCCAATGTAACAACATAACTGTGAAGATACCTGTCAGCATACAGAGTGAGGTACCAGGACGCGTACTGTTGGGTAATGATTTAAAAACTCTCTGAGTTGTATCGCATACTCCCAGACCTCCTAGTAAACGGTTACAGGAGCTAACCAGACCTGCAAGAGAGAGGACCATGCGCGGTACTCTCCAGGAGATGATGAAGAAAGATATCACTCCTGCTCCACTGGAATTGTCGGCCGCTGTCTCCAAGAAATCAGAAGCGAAAGGGAAACCTAAGACTTCTATCCCGAAACCAGCAGCCAGCATTCCAGTGCAGCCAACACGGACTTCCCCGCGGTTGTCCAAAGTTACACCCGTAACTCCACCTCCAGCCGAGGCTGAGAGGGAGGTACAACCCTGTGTAGTAGAATTAGACTCTGAGGAAGGGCTAATGGAAGGCCAGGAACTCATTGGAGATCTGGATCCTGTTGACCATCCTGAGCTGCAGTCTTTACTGGCAGAAGGTGGACCCAGCAGGACAGACTTCAGTAAGGGACAGAGAGAATGTCCAACACTGGAAGGTCTTCGCCACCAGGCAGAAGCTCAGGCTGAAGGGCAAGAGCCTGGAAAATACAGGTTGCACTGGGAAGATGGCCTCTTCTACAGTGAACCGACCGAGTCTGCACCTGGAGACTACAAACGACTTGTAGTACCCCAAGAGAACAGACTACAGTTCTTGCAGTTAGCCCACGAGATTCCTTTGGCTGGTCACTTGAGTTTCAAGAAGACTAAGGAAAGGCTCTCTCTCTACTTCTATTGGCCGAAGATGGGGGCCGAAGTAGAAAAACACTGAAGGAGCTGCCACACCTGCCAGATCTCTGGTAAGGTTGGTTCCAAGAATGTGGCACCTTTAGTGCCTCTCCCAGTCGTGGGAGTCCCATTTGAGAGAATAGGGATTGACATCGTTGGTCCCCTTGATCCTCCAACCTCCTCAGGCAACAGGTTTATTCTTGTTGTAGTAGACCATGCTACTAGGTATCCTGAGGCAATTCTTATGAGGACTGTTACAGCTCTGGCTGTGGCTAAAGCCCTCCTTGGTATTTTTTCTAGGGTCGTATTTCCTAAGGAAGTATTCTCTGACAGGGGGTCAAACTTTATGTCCCACTACATGAAAGCCATGTGGAAAACCTGTGGAGTTACTTACAAGTTCTCAGCGGCTTACCACCCACAAACCAATGGGTTGGTAGAACGGTTCAACCGAACCATGAAGAGCATGATAGGTGCTTTAGAGGAACCCCTTAAGCGTAAGTGGGACCTGCTACTGCCATGCCTTCTCTTTGCTTATAGAGAAGTCCCTCAGGAAGGCGTAGGTTACTCGCCCTTCGAACTCCTCTGTGGTCATCCCGTCAGAGGTCCATTGGCCCTGATTAAGGAGGGGTTGGAGAGTGCTCCTTCCCCCAAGCCAGTCAGAGTGATTGACTACGTGATAGGTCTCCGGAGGAGAATGTCACACATGATTACGGCAGCAAGCGATAACTTGAAAGCTGGACAAGCATTGGTCAAGCACTGGCACGATCAAAAGGCTAACATGGTTGAGTTCGCTCAAGACCAGCTCATTCTCGTTATGATCCCAACAAGGCAGAGGGCCTTGCAAGATAAGTGGATGGGACCCTTCCGAGTAGTGGGTAAAGTCGGAGAGGTTAACTATCTGGTGGACTTGGGCAATCCCAAGGAGGCTCCGACAGTCTTTCACACCAACCGACTTAAAGCGTATGTCTCACGACCTGATGTAGGAGCGTTGCTTCTAGCATCATCCGAGGAAGAAGAAGAGAGTGAAGCTCTTCCGGATCTCCTCAGAGGCTTGCCTTTAGATGAAAAAATTGAAGGAGTAAATCTCTCCTCCAATCTGACACCCGAGCAACAAGACGAGTGCAAATCGATGTTGAATCAGTTTGCCCCTCTGTTCTCGCTTTCACCAGGCTTGACCCCTTCGGACCAGCACGACATACTCACTGGTGACTGTCTGCCAGTCAAAAGCAGAGGATACCGCATGTCAGAAAACGTACAAACCCACATCAAAGGTGAGGTCAGCAAGATGCTTGATCTCGGGGTAATAGAGCCCTCTACTAGTCCATGGTCTAGCCCAGTTGTGTTAGTACCAAAGGCCGGATCTAAAGAACTTAGATTCTGCGTGGATTATAGAGCTCTTAATGCAGTCACCAAGACTGATGCCCACCCTTTGCCAAGAACAGATGAGTTGGTGGATAAACTTGGCGCCGCCAAGTTCCTCAGCACATTTGACTTGACGTCAGGCTATTTTCAAATAGCCCTGACAGACCATGCCAAAGAGAAAACTGCATTTTCTACCCCCGCTGGCTTATGCCAGTTTAAGGTAATGCCTTTCGGATTGAAAATCGCACCTGCTACGTTTCAACGGATGGTAAACCAGGTTCTGAATGGGATGGAGGACTTCTGCATGGCATACTTGGATGACATCGCAGTGTTCAGCAATTCCTAGGAAGAACATGTAACCCACCTGAGAGATGTTTTGCAGGCTCTTGGACGAGCCAATCTGACTATAAAGGCGAGTAAATGCCAAATTGGACAGAGTAAGGTAGTCTATCTTGGGCATGAGGTAGGCGGTGGAGAAATAAGGCCTTTGCTCAGTAAAATTGAAGCTGTGCAAAATTGGACAACGCCGACTACTCAAACCCAGGTGAGGGCCTTCCTAGGCCTCACTGGGTATTACAGGAATTTCATAGAGAACTATGGTACCATAGCTTCTCCACTGAATGTCATCTCCTCGCCCAAATTTCCTAAAAAGGTTAAATGGAACGAGGAGTGCAATCAGGCTTTTGAAAACCTGAAAAAGGCTCTTTGCCAAGCCCCAGTACTCAGAGCTCCTGATTACCGCCAACACTTCATTGTGCAGACAGATGCTTCAAATGTAGGAATAGGTGCCGTACTCAGTCAACTGGATGGGAAAGGTAGGGAGCACCCCGTTTGCTTCATCAGCCGCAAGCTGAAGGATCCTGAAACAAGGTGGGCAACAATCGAAAGAGAGTGCTTTGCTATCGTGTGGGCTCTGAAGAAGTTTAGGCCGTACTTGTATAGTTCTACTTTTGTCATTCAGACTGACCACCAACCCTTGAGATGGTTAATGCAAATGAAAGGGAAAAACCCAAAACTATTGAGATGGTCGATCTGCCTGCAAGGGTTTGATTTCACCAGTGAGCACAGGTCAGGGTGTCACCACCAAAATGCTGATGGTCTCTCTAGGATGTATGTCATCGACTAGAGGTATGAGATTCATCCAGGGGTGGATTAAATCCTTCTGTCCCTTAGTCTGAGGGGGGCGAGTGTTAGGGAGAATTCTCTGTTTAGGCTGAATTTCCTAACCTAGTGAGTCCCCCAGCAGCTTTGCTGGATTTCTGGAGTTTGTTTTTTTCCATCCTGCCAAGAGTGAGACTCTTTTCTCCCACTCTTGGACATGTATGTGTGTAATTCCTTTGAAATGTCAATGTGTTCGATGGGCTATGGGGTCTTTTACTCCATAGGGTCTCATAGGTTTTTCTATGTCTGTTACACCGCACCCTACGTGCCGTAACACTGGGGTGTCCTAGCGGACCCCCACCATAGACTCCATACCCGGGGACTGACTACTGTCTCCCCGGGCATGTAAAGTCACCATTGGCTTTACTAGACCTAAATTTACTAACAGAACTAGTACAAACCATCTTATTGTGGACGTACTAGTAGGGGTAATACTCCTAGATCTGTTACTCGAGGGAGCACTGTCCCGTCCCCCCTCGTCGAGTTTTGGCTGGTGGCAGTGGAAACTACTTGTTATGTTCCACCCCGAACATAACCCTATGGGATTCGTCCCATTGTTGGAGATTGATACTTTTTCTCGTTAATATCTAACGTACCACCGGTCTCCTTATCTTAAATAAGTTTATCGGATGGTATTTTCTGCCAGAACTCGGTTTTTAAAATGGCATCTGTGTTCGTCTCTGTGACTCCTAAACCAAAGGTTGAGCCCTTTGTTCCACTTTTGGCGGGCCTCTGGACAGAGACCCTCCAAAGTGGTGCCATTCTGTCTGGGTTACCACAGGGGTGTGGGAGGGGGTTTAGGCACCCTGGACCGAGTTGCCTTGCCAACTCCGGTCGCACTCTGGAGTGATTGGCCCAAGTGGTGAGCCTTCCCGCTCACCACTTAGCATGTGTTGATTGACAGCTAGGCTGAATGAATGGGGGTTTTCTGCATAAAAGCAGGGCTTTTGGGACTGGATCTTCAGAAGTCGCCACAGGACCTAAGAATCCGACGAGGGTAACGCTGAGCCGACTTGCACGACGACACCTCCGGTGGAGCCCTGCAGAACCGACTCACCACTTCCCGACGACAGAGGAGATCTCCCTGCCGGAGAGTCTCTTCCCCTGGCTGGTGGGAACAACCAGTCCCCTTTGCTTTTTATTCGCCTCAGAACGCAGTGGTCGAATTGCCCGTGCAGATCACCTCGGCAACCGGATAGCCACTACCCCTGTACCGTGACCAAAAGGTGGTGCCTTGTGATGGAGCACTCTGCGGCTGGTCTCTTCCCTGGTGGTGCACCGGACTTCACTTTTCTTCGACGACGAGATCATCTCTACTCTTGGCAAAGACCCGACGTGCATCCACCACCAGGAACAACTGCCCCCGCCGGAGCTGCCCTCCACAACAAGGTACCGTGTCCGCCTGGCTTCCCTTTCGATCGGTTCGAGTGAGGTGTCTTAATCCTCTCCGTTCCGTTGGGTCGCCTCCAAGCTTTTCTCATTTGTTGTTCTGAACTGGTTCAATCTGCCGATAACAATTTGCTACAAAGACTTGAATGCATCTCCGCTAGAGACTTTTGGGACATCGTGCCTTGCCTCTCTCCGAGTGGACCTGGCCTCTGAACTTTATGATCTATTGTGATTCTTGCCTTCATGCCTTGCATTTTATCCGTGAAGGATTGAACTGTGTTGATTTCATAACCTGCCTATCTTTTTCTCTCCCGTCCTAACTAATGTTCGAGTGTCATCTAGGTTGAGGTAAACACCTCTGTTTGAAAATAAGTGGTACCAGTAGAACCTAGAGTTGTCGAAGTATTGCTAGGGGGATTGATCGTTTTCTGCTTCGTAGAGTAATTGTGTTTGATTTGTTTGCCGTGAATTTGCTATGGTGTTTTTCATAGATGTTTTGTTATAAATAAATACCTTAATATCTTTACACTAAGCCTCGTTGCGTGTTTGCTTGTCTTGCTGTGAAGAATTGCTCTATTTTGTATACTCCACATACTGCTCAACTTTTCTTGAGAGAGGTCTGACTGCTCAGCCACAGCTACCAAGTGAATCTGTGTGGTGCAGACAGCTACCAAGTGGGTTCACCGCCAAACGCCTGTGGTCCTAAATCTTTTGCAGTGGTCCCAGAGGGAACTGCACAGGTTTCCACCTAACAGGGGGTGGTGGGAGACATTTGTGGGGGCCTGGTGGAGGGTGACCCCGCACTGCTGGGGGGTGGGGGTGCTGGGAGACATGGGTGGGGGCCTGGTGGAGGGTGACCCTGCACTGCTGGGGGGTGGGGGTGGTGGGAGACATGGGTGGGGCCTGGTGGAGGGTGACCCGCACTGCTGGGGGGTGGGGGTGGTGGGAGACATGGGTGGGGGCCTGGTGAAGGCTGCCCCTGGTGGCTGGGGGGTGGGGGTGGTGGGAGACATGGGTGGGGGCCTGGTGGAGGGTGACCCTGCACTGCTGGGGGGTGGGGGTGGTGGGAGACATGGGTGGGGGCCTGCTGGCAGGTGCCCCACAGTGCTGGGGGGTGGGAGACATGGGTGGGGGCCTGCTGGCAGGTGCCCCACAGTGCTGGGGGTGGGGGTGGTGGGAGACATGAGTGGGGGCCTGGTGGAGGCTGCCCCTGCACTGCTGGGGGGTGGGGGTGGTGGGAGACATGGGTGGGGGCCTGGTGGAGGCTGCCCCTGGTGGCTGGGGGTGGGGGTGGTGGGAGACATGGGTGGGGGCCTGGTGGAAGGTGACCCGCACTGCTGGGGGGTGGGGGTGGTTGGAGACATGAGTTGGACATGGGTGGGGGCCTGCTGGCAGGTGCCCCACAGTGCTGAGGGCTGGGGGGGTGTTGACATGAGTTGGACATGGGTGGGGGCCTGCTGGCAGGTGCCCCACAGTGCTGGGGGGTGGGGGGTGGGGAACATGAGTTGCACATGGGTGGGGGCCTGCTGGCAGGTGCCCCACAGTGCTGGGGGTGGGGGTGGTGGGAGACATGGGTGGGGGCCTGGTGGAGGGTGCCCCTGCACTGCTGGGGGGTGGGGGTGCTGGGAGACATGGGTGGGGGCCTGGTGGTGGGTGCCCCTGCACTGCTGGGGGGTGGGGGTGGTGGGAGACATGGGTGGGGGCCTGGTGGAGGGTGCACCTGCACTGCTGGGGGGTGGGGGTGCTGGGAGACATGGGTGGGGGCCTGGTGGTGGGTGCCCCTGCACTGCTGGGGGGTGGGGGTGGTGGGAGACATGGGTGGGGGCCTGTTGGAGGGTGACCCTGCACTGCTGGGGGGTGGGGGTGGGTGCCCCCCAGAATCCGGGGGGCACCCTCCACCAGGCCCCCACACATGTCTTCCAGCACACCCACCCCCCAGCAGTGTTCACCTCCAACTCCCTGCGGATTGCCTCAAGGCACTCGGCCCGCCTCAGGGCCCTCCGCATGGAGTTCTCCACCTTGACCATCGTGAGCCGTGCCTCTTCCACCCGCTGCCGCTCCGCATCTATGGCGTGGCCCAACCACTGCCACACGGAAGACACTTCCCGTCCTGGGTCCTCCTGCCCTCCGGCCGATGCCTGCCCCTCCGATGTCCAAGGCCCCGAGCCATCATGGCTCCCATCTCGTTGCTGCTGCTGCTGTGCCTCTGCCCGTGCCCTGGCTCCTGCTGCCTGCACATCCTCCACCGGCTAGGGTGCAGTCGTTGATGTGGCCATCCCTGCTGGACGTCCAACTCCTGACTGTGGCAGGGATGCCTCCTCCACCAGCCTGGCCGGACCGTCAGAGGCAGCTCCACAGGGCACCCATGTGACTAATGGGTGGGAAGATGGCACGGAGGACAACTGGCGCATAGGGGGTTCAGTTGAGGAGGGGGTCTGAGCAAGCCCCATCAAACGGAGGAATCTGGCCTGGGTGACCTGTCCCAGTAGGCCGACGCGGTCAACGAGCCATTCGAGATGACGTGCAGTCTCCTCATGAAAAGACTGCAGGTAACCTCACATGGTCCGTTGACGCAACGCCACACTAGTCAGGACAGGCTCAACCCGGACCCAGATAGCCACGTCCGCAGGCAGAGGAAGGCCAGTTGTTGTGAGCTCATCCCATGCCTGAAAACAGGTCTGGACGAAGGCATCCCTGCTGGTGCAAGATGATGCAGTGACAGGATCAGGGACAGGATTGCACACAGGCACCTCCGCGGCGGCCTGTGCTGCCTCCTGTCCCTGGTCCTGCACTGCACCACTAGCACCAGTGGAATCCCCACCTCCAGACCCCATCTCTGTTGCTTGCATGGCCTCCTCCTCCACCAAACTCCCCACCAACCTGGATGACTCCGTGCCATCTTCCCCTGTTGGGCCCTGTGGGGTCCCAGCTGCCCCTTCTGCTGCCGAGGAGTCCAGCTCCGACCTCCGCCTCTTGGACCTCCCCCCGGCAGCTGCGGCCTGGGACGCGGCACCGGACTCCTCACTCCCTGACGAGATCACAACCTGGGAGGGGAGCTGGGCATTGCGTCTCCGGCTGGCGGTACGATCCCCGCCGCTGTGCTCCACAGCACCTTCTCCGCCCTCTTCATCAGTTGATGCTGCAGACAGGGCGAAATAAAACACAGGCATCAGGGTACTGTACAATGGACACATGTTAGGCGGAAACCTGTGCAGTTCCCTCTGGGACCACTGCAAAAGATTTAGGACTACAGGCGTTTGGCGGTGAACCCACTTGGTAGCAGTCTGCACCACACAGATTCACTTGGTAGCTGTGGCTGAGCAGTCAGACTTCTCTCAAGAAAAGTTGAGCAGTATGTGGAGTATACAAAATAGGGCAATTCTTCACAGCAAGACAAGCAAACACGCAACGAGGCTTAGTGTAAAGATATTAAGGTATTTATTTATAACAAAACATTTATGAAAAACACTATAGCAAATTCACGGCAAACAAATCAAACACAATTACTCTACGAAGCAGAAAACGATCAATCCCCCTAGCAATACTTTGACAACTCTAGGTTCTACTGGTACCACTTATTTTCAGACAGAGGTGTATACCTCAACCTAGATGACACTCGAACATTAGTTAAGACCGGAGAGAAAAAGATAGGCAGGTTCTGAGGTCAACACAGTTCAATCCTTCGCGGATAAAATGCAAGGCAGGAAGGAAAGAATCACAATAGATCATAAAATTCAGAGGCCAGGCCCACTCGGAGAGAGGCAAGGTGCGATGTTCCAAAAGTCTCTAGCGGAGATGCATTCAAGTCTATGTAGCAAATTGCTATTGGCAGATTGAACCAGTTCAGAACAACAAATGAGAAAAGCTTGGAGGCGGCCCAACGGAACGGAGAGGATTAAGACACCTCACTCGAACCGATCGAAAGGGAAGCCAGGCTGACATGGTATCTTGTTGTGGAGGGCAGCTCCGGCGGGGGCAGTTGTTCCTGGTGGTGGATGCATGTCGGGTCTTTGCCAAGAGTAGAGATGATCTCGTCGTCGAAGAAAAGTGAAGTCCGGTGCACCACCAGGGAAGAGAAAAGCCGCGGAGTGCTCTGTCACAAGGCACCACCTTTTGGTCGCGGTACAGGGGTAGTGGCTATCCGGTTGCCGAGGTGCTCTGCACGGGCAATTCGACCACTGCGTCCTGAGGTGAATAAAAAGCAAAGGGGACTGGTTGTTCCCACCAGCCAGGGGAAGAGACTCTCCGGCAGCTAGATCTCCTCTGTCGTCAGGAAGTGGTGAGTTGGTTCCGCAGGGCTCCACCGGAGGTGTCGTCGTGCAGGTCGGCTCAGCGTTACCCTCGTCGGATTCCTAGGTCCTGTGGCGACTTCTGAAGATCCAGTCCCAAAAGCCCTGCTTTTATGCAGAAAACCCCCATTCATTCAGCCTAGCTGTCAATCAACATATGCTAAGTGGTGAGCGGGAAGGCTCACCACTTGGGCCAATCACTCCAGAGTGCGACCGGAGTTGGCAAGGCAACTCGGTCCAGGGTGCCTAAACCCCCTCCCACAACCCTGTGGTAATCCAGACAGAATGGCCCCACTTTGGAGGGTCTCTGTCCAGAGGCCCGCCAAAAGTGGAACAAAGGGCTCAACCTTTGGTTTAGGAGTCACAGAGACAAACACAGACGCCATTTTAAAAACCGAGTTCTGGCAGAAAATACCATCCGATAAACTTATTTAAGATAAGGAGACTGGTGGTACATTAGAGATTAACGAGAAAAAGGGTCAATCTCCAACAATGGGACGAATCCCATAGGGTTATGTTCGGGGTCGAACATAACAAGTAGTTTCCACTGCCACCAGCCAAAACTCGACAAGGGGGGACGGGGCAGTGCCCCCTCGAGTAACAGATCTAGGAGTAATCGAATTACCCCTACTAGTACGTCCACAATAAGATGGTTTGTACTAGTTCTGTTAGTAAATTTAGGTCTAGTAAAGCCAATGGTGACTTTACATGCCCGGGGAGACAGTAGTCAGTCCCCGGGTATGGAGTCTATGGTGGGGGTCCGCTAGGACGCCCCAGTGTTACGGCACGTAGGGTGCGGTGTAACACACATAGAAAAACATATGAGACCCTATGGAGTAAAAGACCCCATAGCCCATCGAACACATTGACATTTTAAAGGAATTACACACATACATGTCCAAGAGTGGGAGAAAAGAGTCTCACTCTTGGCAGGATGGAAAAAAACAAACTCCAGAAATCCAGCAAAGCTGCTGGGGGACTCACTAAGTTAGGAAATCCAGCCTAAACAGAGAATTCTCCCTAACACTCGCCCCCCCCAGACTAAGGGACAGGAGGATTTAATCCACTCCTGGATGAATCTCATACCTCTAGTCGATGACATACATCCTAGAGAGACCATCAGCATTTTGGTGGTGACACCCTGACCTTTGCTCAATGGTGAAATCAAACCCTTGCAGGCAGATCAACCATCTCAATAGTTTTGGGTTTTCCCCTTTCATTTGCATTAACCATCTCAAGGGTTGGTGGTCAGTCTGAATGACAAAAGTAGAACCATACAAGTACGGCCTAAACTTCTTCAGAGCCCACACAATAGCAAAGCACTCTCTTTCGATTGTTGCCCACCTTGTTTCAGGATCCTTCAGCTTGCGGCTGATGAAGCAAACGGGGTGCTCCCTACCTTTCCCATCCAGTTGACTGAGTACGGCACCTATTCCTACATTCGAAGCATCTGTCTGCACAATGAAGTGTTGGCAGTAATCAGGAGCTCTGAGTACTGGGGCTTGGCAAAGAGCCTTTTTCAGGTTTTCAAAAGCCTGATTGCACTCCTCGTTCCATTTAACCTTTTAGGAAATTTGGGCGAGGAGATGACATTCAGTGGAGAAGCTATGGTCCCATAGTTCTCTATGAAATTCCTGTAATACCCAGTGAGGCCTAGGAAGGCTCTCACCTGGGTTTGAGTAGTCGGTGTTGTCCAATTTTGCACAGCTTCAATTTTACTGAGCAAAGGCCTTATTTCTCCACCGCCTACCTCATGCCCAAGATAGACTACCTTACTCTGTCCAATTTGGCATTTGCTCACCTTTATGGTCAGATTGGCTCGTCCAAGAGCCTGCAAAACATCTCTCAGGTGGGTTACATGTTCTTCCCAGGAATTGCTGAACACTGCGATGTCATCCAAGTATGCCATGCAGAAGTCCTCCATCCCATTCAGAACCTTGTTTACCATCCGTTGAAACGTAGCAGGTGCATTTTTCAATCCGAAAGGCATTACCTTAAACTGGTATAAGGCAACGGGGGTAGAAAATGCAGTTTTCTCCTTGGCATGGTCTGTCAGGGCTATTTGCCAATAGCCTGACGTCAAGTCAAATGTGCTGAGGAACTTGGCGGCGCCAAGTTTATCCACCAACTCATCTGTTCTTGGCAAAGGGTGGGCATCAGTCTTGGTGACTGCATTAAGAGCTCTATAATCCACGCAGAATCTAAGTTCTTTAGATCCAGCCTTTGGTACTAACACAACTGGGCTAGACTATGGACTAGTAGAGGGCTCTATTACCCCGAGATCAAGCATCTTGCTGACCTCACCTTTGATGTGGGTTCATACGTTTTCTGACATGCGGTATCCACTGCTTTTGACTGGCAGACAGTCACCAGTGAGTATGTCATGCTGGCCCCAAGGGGTCAAGCCTGGTGAAAGCGAGAACAGAGGGGCAAACTGATTCAACATAGATTTGCACTCTTCTTGTTGCTCGGGTGTCAGATTGGAGGAGAGATTTACTCCTTCAATTTTTTCGTCTAAAGGCAAGCCTCTGAGGAGATCCGGAAGAGCTTCACTCTCTTCTTCTTCCTCGGATGATGCTAGAAGCAACGCTCCTACATCAGGTCGTGAGACATATGCTTTAAGTCGGTTGGTGTGAAAGACTGTCGGAGCCTCCTTGGGATTGCCCAAGTCCACCAGATAGTTAACCTCTCCGAATTTACCCACTACTCGGAAGGGTCCCATCCACTTATCTTGCAAGGCCCTCTACCTTGTTGGGATCATAACGAGAACGAGCTGGTCTTGAGCGAACTCAAACATGTTAGCCTTTTGATCGTGCCAGTGCTTGACCAATGCTTGTCCAGCTTTCAAGTTATCGCTTGCTTCCGTCATCATGTGTGACATTCTCCTCCGGAGACCTATCACGTAGTCAGTCACTCTGACTGGCTTGGGGGAAGGAGCACTCTCCAACCCCTCCTTAATCAGGGCCAATGGACCTCTGACGGGATGACCATAGAGGAGTTCGAAGGGCGAGTAACCTACGCCCTCCTGAGGGACTTCTCTATAAGCAAAGAGAAGGCATGGCAGTAGAAGGTCCCACTTACGCTTAAGGGGTTCCTCTAAAGCACCTATCATGCTCTTCATGGTTCGGTTGAACCGTTCTACCAACCCATTGGTTTGCGGGTGGTAAGCCATTGAGAACTTGTAAATAACTCCACAGGTTTTCAACATGGCTTTCATGTAGTGGGACATAAAGTTTGACCCCCTGTCAGAGATTACTTCCTTCGGAAACCCGACCCTAGTAAAAATACTAAGGAGGGCCGTAGCCACAGCCGGAGCTGTAACAGTCCTCATAGGAATTGCCTCAGGATACCTAGTAGCATGGTCTACTACAACAAGTATAAACCTGTTGCCTGAGGAGGTTGGATGATCAAGGGAACCAACGATGTCAATCCCTACTCTCTCAAATGGGACTCCCACGACTGGGAGAGGCACTAAAGGTGCCACATTCTTGGAGCCAACCTTACCAGAGATCTGGCAGGTGTGGCAGCTCCTGCAGTGTTTTTCTACTTCGGCCCCCATCTTCGGCCAATAGAAGTAGAGAGAGAGCCTTTCCTTAGTCTTCTCGAAACTCAAGTGACCAGCCAAAGGAATCTCGTGGGCTAACTGCAAGAACTGTGGTCTGTTCTCTTGGGGTACTACAAGTCATTTGTAGTCTCTAGGTGCAGACTCGGTCGGTTCACTGTAGAAGAGGCCATCTTCCCAGTGCAACCTGTATTTCCCAGGCTCTTGCCCTTCAGCCTGAGCTTCTGCCTGGTGCCGAAGACCTTCCAGAGTTGGACATTCTCTCTGTCCCTTACTGAAGTCTGCCCTGCTGGGTCCACCTTCTGCCAGTAAAGACTGCAGTTCAGGATGGTCAACAGGATCCAGATCTCCAATGAGTTCCTGGCCTTCCATTAGCTCTTCCTCAGAGTCTAATTCTACCACGCAGGGTTGTACCTCCCTCTCAGCCTCGGCTGGAGGTGGAGTTACGGGTGTAACTGTGGACAACTGCAGGGAAGTCCGTGTTGGCTGCACTGGAATGCGGGCTGCTGGTTTCGGGATAGAAGCCTTAGGTTTCCCTTTTGCTTCTGATTTCTTGGAGACAGCGGCCGACAATTCCAGTGGAGCAGGAGTGATATCTTTCTTCATCATCTCCTGGAGAGTACCGCACATGGTCCTCTCTCTTGCAGGTCTGGTTAGCTCCTGTAACCGTTTACTAGGAGGTCTGGGAGTATGCGATACAACTCAGAGAGTTTTCAAATCGTTACCCAACAGTACGCGTCCTGGTACCTCACTCTGTATGCTGACAGGTATCTTCACAGTCATGTCGTTACACTGGATGAGAACTGGTAATTGGGGAAGCATCTGCACAGGTCCTCCAGCTAACTTGGTGAGGCGTTTGGGTGCCTTAGCAACATCCTCAGCCTGAAAAAATGATTTATCCACCACAGTTATGCTGGCCCCAGTGTCCCTAATGGCAGGAGTCTCCTGACCATTCACCTGGACACTGTCCTTATAATACTCTTTAGTATTATCGGGGATAGAATTATAGACATCTAAATTCTGTTGTTCCCACAAACCCAGAGATACTAAAGAAACGCTGGCTGAGACTCCAATGGGTTTGTCAGCTAGCAGTAGAAGGTTTCCACTTGCCATTTGGACTTCCTTCTCTGGAGCGAAGGCTAAGGAGACAAGCTGGACCCCTGAAGGTTTACCCTTACATCTGGGATCTCCTTTCACGTGATCAGTCGAGCCACAAACAAAGCATTTACCAAATGCTTTCTGGAATGGTGGCTTGTTCTGACCTCCTTCCGGTTTGGCACCAGAAGACACACTATTCTGCGGTGGTTTTCCAGGTGGCTTACCCTTCTGGTTTTGTTTGGGGCCCTCTTTGGAAGGTGAGTTATTAGAATTCTCTTTTGAGTCTTTTTTAGGCTGTTTTCCCTCATCCTTTTTCTGAGTTGCCCCAGAATCCTTATGAGTAGCCCTGTTGGCAACCCACAAGTCAGCAGCCTTAGCTGGCTCCCTGGAATCCAATTCCTTTGAATCAGCCAAGTGCTGTCTGAGCTCAGGAGAACAGGCATCATAAATAGACTCCAACATAAAAAGATTCCTCATACCCTCATAAGTGTTCACTTTGTAACCCTTAATCCATCCCTCCAGGTTTTTCAACCCTTCACTCACCCAGGTAGCCCAAGGGGTACCATCATGCTTTTTGAGGGTTCTAAACCTCTTAAGATACTGGGAAGAGGTCTTCCCGAATCTAGCTATTAAAGCTAGTTTCACACTTTCGTAATCCGTCTTATCCGCCTCCCCCAACTCCATTACCACATCAGTCGCAACAGGAGGGAGCCTAGAGAACAACCAGGGAAGTAACGCATTCCCGGTGATATCCTGGAGCCCATGATTGTATTCAAACAGTTTTAACCAATCCAACACATCCAATCTCGGTTCATACACACCCACTAATTCCTTCGGGATCCGGGGTCTTTTGGGACTGGAGCTCCTAGAGGAACCAGAGGAGAGAGAAGCTTTTTCCATAGACAACTTTTTCATCTCTAACTCGTGATTAAGTTCTATTTCTCTGAGTCTTAACTCATCTTGCTTTTGCTCAGCCTGGGCATTCATCCGTCTGAACTCGAGCTCTTGGTTTCGTTCAGATTGAGCCAAGAACCGTTTATATTCTACTTCGAGCTTCATTTTTTCAAGTTCAAAATAAGCAGGGTTACTTGTGGGACCTGGTATGGGCCCCGTAGTCACAGCTGGTAAGGCAGGTAGAGGAGCAGGGGAGACAGTTTCGTTAGCCTCTCCGTCCTCGTCAGCCTCTTCATTGCTATCATCAGAATTACGATTCAGATCAACACCATCACTGTTATCTACAGTCGCTGGGGAGATTGGTTCCTCTGAACCAGTACCCAGACTTTGGTTCGCCAGCAATCTCTCGATTTGTTCTAACTTCTTGCCTCTTACAGAAAGATTCGCTTGCCTACAGAGAGCTCGCAAACTCTCAGTATTTTCACCTGACAAGGACTCTTGACTGTAAGTTTCCATCGTAGACATGTTTTTTTGAAAGTTGCTTTTTGTGCAAAGTTTTGTGGTTAGTTATCCTACAGTGTCGAAAAGCACTCTAAACTGTATACTCGATACAAATCCCACCGCTGTACACCAGTGTTAGGCGGAAACCTGTGCAGTTCCCTCTGGGACCACTGCAAAAGATTTAGGACTACAGGCGTTTGGCGGTGAACCCACTTGGTAGCAGTCTGCACCACACAGATTCACTTGGTAGCTGTGGCTGAGCAGTCAGACTTCTCTCAAGAAAAGTTGAGCAGTATGTGGAGTATACAAAATAGAGCAATTCTTCACAGCAAGACAAGCAAACACGCAACGAGGCTTAGTGTAAAGATATTAAGGTATTTATTTATAACAAAACATCTATGAAAAACACTATAGCAAATTCACGGCAAACAAATCAAACACAATTACTCTACGAAGCAGAAAACGATCAATCCCCCTAGCAATACTTCGACAACTCTAGGTTCTACTGGTACCACTTATTTTCAGACAGAGGTGTATACCTCAACCTAGATGACACTCAAACATTAGTTAGGACGGGCGAGAAAAAGATAGGCATGTTATGAGGTCAACACAGTTCAATCCTTCGCGGATAAAATGTGAGGCAGGAAGGCAAGAATCACAATAGATCATAAAGTTCAGAGGCCAGGCCCACTCGGAGAGAGGCAAGGTGCAATGTCCCAAAAGTCTCTAGCGGAGATGCATTCAAGTCTTTGTAGCAAATTGTTATCGGCAGATTGAACCAGTTCAGAACAACAAATGAGAAAAGCTTGGAGGCGGCCCAATGGAACGGAGAGGATTAAGACACCTCACTCGAACCGATCGAAAGGGAAGCCAGGCGGACACGGTACCTTGTTGTGGAGGGCAGCTCCGGCGGGGGCAGTTGTTCCTGGTGGTGGATGCACGTCGGGTCTTTGCCAAGAGTAGAGATGATCTCGTTGTCGAAGAAAAGTGAAGTCCGGTGCACCACCAGGGAAGAGACCAGCCGCGGAGTGCTCTGTCACAAGGCACCACCTTTTGGTCGCGGTACAGGGGTAGTGGCTATCCGGTTGCCGAGGTGCTCTGCACGGGCAATTCGACCACTGCGTCCTGAGGCAAATAAAAAGCAAAGGGGACTGGTTGTTCCCACCAGCCAGGGGAAGAGACTCTCCGGCAGGGAGATCTCGTCTGTCGTCAGGAAGTGGTGAGTCGGTTCCGCAGGGCTACACCGGAGGTGTCGTCGTGCAGGTCGGCTCAGCGTTACCCTCGTCGGATTCTTAGGTCCTGTGGCGACTTCTGAAGATCCAGTCCCAAAAGCCCTGCTTTTATGCAGAAAACCCCCATTCATTCAGCCTAGCTGTCAATCAACACATGCTAAGTGGTGAGCGGGAAGGCTCACCACTTGGGCCAATCACTCCAGAGTGTGACCGGAGTTGGCAAGGCAACTCGGTCCAGGGTGCCTAAACCCCCTCCCACACCCCTGTGGTAACCCAGACAGAATGGCACCACTTTGGAGGGTCTCTGTCCAGAGGCCCGCCAAAAGTGGAACAAAGGGCTCAACCTTTGGTTTAGGAGTCACAGAGACGAACACAGACGCCATTTTAAAAACCGAGTTCTGGCAAAAAATACCATCCGATAAACTTATTTAATATAAGGAGACCGGTGGTACGTTAGAGATTAACGAGAAAAAGGGTCAATCTCCAACAATGGGACGAATCCCATAGGGTTATGTTCGGGGTCGAACATAACAAGTAGTTCCACTGCCACCAGCCAAAACACGACGAGGGGGGACGGGACAGTGCCCCCTCGAGTAACAGATCTAGGAATAATCTAATTACCCCTACTAGTTCATCCACAATAAGATGGTTTGTACTAGTTCTGTTAATAAATTTAGGTCTAGTAAAGCCAATGGTGACTTTACATGCCCGGGGAGACAGTAGTCAGTCCCCGGGTATGGAGTCTATGGTGGGGGTCCGCTAGGACGCCCCAGTGTTACGGCACGTAGGGTGCGGAGTAACACACATAGAAAAACATATGAGACCCTATGGAGTAAAAGACCCCATAGCCCATCGAACACATTGACATTTCAAAGGAATTACACACATACATGTCCAAGCGGGGGAGAAAAGAGTCTCACTCTTGGCAGTATGGAAAAAAACGAACTCCAGGAATCCAGCAAAGCTGCTGGGGGACTCACTAGGTTAGGAAATTCAGCCTAAACAGAGAATTCTCCCTAACAACACATACACACATGACAGTTGTACATGAGTGGCATTGGCAAACCACAGACATGGCATCACAATCGCCAACACACATGTAATTTCAACTTGCACACATGAGCCATACCACAGCCATATCGCAACTGCCAGCACCATCCATACACATACAAAAGCATGAGCAGGCAAAGGGGAGCCAGACATCACATGCAACACAGGGAGTGCACTACACATGCACACACACCACTACACTTGCATGCATGTGTACACCTCTGCCAACTGTCGCAGTATTCAGATGGGCATCCATGTCACATCTGCCAATCAGGCTTCCACATCCCGCTGTCACATGCATCCATGTTGCATCATTGTTGCATCCTTGTCAAATACACACACATGCACATATACACAGTGCTGATACATGCAGCTGAAAACAACATCCATGTGTGACATCACAAACATGCCTACTTACATACACATTCATCCAAACATGTGTGCCCACACAACTGCATTTGGCATGCAAGCCTATACACACAAGCACCATCCATGTCTCACACATGACAGCCCTCGCATGTGTTAGCCTCATGGCCCTTTACACCCCCACCCATACTCGGCCCCATACAAACACATGTGCAACCTGCACACTACTGGCACATCACCACACGCACAGCTTACAAGCATGATGCATGTACACTTACTGCTCGACTCCAGACGGGTCTGCCTCTCAAGGACCTGGACGTGGAGCGCTGGGGATATGCATTCCAGGACCCTCATCTGATCGTTCGACAAGTGGCCCCGGCTCCCCTTAGCATCCGCTGCCTTCAAGAGGCGCTGGGCCTTGTTGAGGGTCCTGGACCTGAAGTCCTTCCAGCGCTTCTTGACATGTTGGAAGTCGCGGACTGCCACCCCCTCCGCGTTGATGGCAGTCACGATGTCTGTCCAGATCTGAGTCCGTCCTTCCTTGTCGGCGCGCAAACTTCCGAAGAGGGCATCATACTGCCCCAGGACTTGCTCCACCAGGACACCAACTTCGGTGGCAGTGAAGCTGGTGCCCCTCTGCCTCTCTAGCCGGGGGTTGTCAGTGGTGCCAGATGTTGCAGTGCCCGACATGACAACCCCAGAGGCAGGAGTGGGTGGGCAACTGGGTGCTGGGGCTGGGCTGTGGAGCGATGGAATCCCAGTCGGGAGTCTTCGGTTCCAGCAGGGGTGGTTACAGCAACAGCACCCCTGGCTGATGTGCAGGCAGCAAATGGCAGTGCACGTGGGCAGCAGGCAATCAGGCAGCAGCAGATGGCAGGTGGGAGCGTGCTCGGGGCTCTGGGGGGCAGTAATTCAGCCTTCTGGGCAGGAGCGTGGTCTTCCGTGTGCTTGCGCGTGGCCAGCTTGATACAGAGTGATTTGGCACGTGAAAATCCAGCACGTCTGCGTGTAATTCAAGGAAAGGGCCTTAGCACGTAAGCGTGTCAGCACACGTATGCAAATTCATTGGCCCAAAGGCCAACAGCACGTGTGCGGGCGTTTCCCTGTACACGGGTGCATGTTACACGTCCAATGACTGCACGTCAGAGTGTCAGCGCGTGTAATTGGAGGATGGGGCCTTAGCGCGTACACGCGGAAGTGACGCTGGACGTGTGGGCATGTTTAAAAGGTATGTGTAGAACGCCATTTCCTTGTACGTGCTTTTCGTGGAGAGCGAGTGGGTGAAATCTGTACTTCGTGTCGGTTCACACGCAATTTACTTCACGGCGTTCCAAGTTCGTACTCCCTGTTACCTCTGACAGCTTTTTCTCTTCCTGTCTTTTTCCTGGGCCTGTTTCCTCAAACAGCGTTCACTTCTCCTGTTGTCCTGTCTCCTCAGACAGCGTACAATTCTTCTTTTGGCGGGGGTGTTGCCAACACGCACACGCGCGTATTTTACATGCGATTTTTCCTGGCAGACGGTGAGTCGCGCACGTATTTGAAATCTGTGCTTGCCCCGTGTGTTGCCTACCCCTTCATACGTTCATTTTTGTGTTTCTGGGTGCCACAGTGTAGTGCAGGTTTTTTTTTCCACGCACGTGGTCTAGGAGGGGTTGCGTGCACATTATCTCCATTTTTCGGGGTGCCAATGCGTTGCGTGACCCGTCATCTTCCCCCAGGGGTCACATACAGCCTTGCTAGAGCACTAGGGTACGAATTCCATCTAGTACCCTACCCCTTTGACCCCCAATTGCCCAGGACAATAGTTTACTGCAACTCCCATACGCACAACTACATCAGTGCCATCGTTGGGAGGCGAGCACGCGGTAAGGGTGGCAAAGGTGGGCGAGCCACAAGAGGTGGCCATGGTGGATACGGTAGGGGATGTGGCCAGGACTTGCAGGGTGCCCCTAACCCCCCATGTGTGGGTGACCAGTCAGGGACACCCATGCCCCCCCGCCCCCTGGTTGAGGGTAACGTGGCTGACACCATCCCTGCTCAGCCCTTGTTGGACCATCCCATTGTGGCGCCAGACCTGGCACTGGGTGACTCCATGGCTGACTTCCAGGTCAGCAGGTCTAGGCCACGTGTGGCGGTGCACGTTGGTGTCACCAGCCCATGTGAATCAGGGGCAGCTATGTCATCTACTGCCCCGAGTCGGCAGGGTGGGGAGGCTGCAGGGGCAGCTGCGGCTCCATCCACCCCAGCTCTGAGTGCCCCAGCCAGGCCAGTGTCGGTCCTAGTCCATCCTGCTGACCTTCCCCCTGACTACATCACACTTCAGCTAATGCCTGCACCAAGTCCCATGGTGAGTGTTCATTCCCAGACTCCTAGTCCACAGTCCACCGGGGCTCTTGCCCCTAGTATCCAGAATGGCGTAGGACACTCAGTATCACCACCACCTTCCAAGCGGAAGAGGAAGAGTGCTCATCCAGTACAGGCTGATGCCCCAGACACGGCTACACAGTCCGGCCCACCAAGGAAGCCCAGCTTCAATCGGGTCGAACTTGATGCACTTGTGGAGTATGTGTCCCCACATGACAGCGAAATGGTGATTACTGCAGGATGCAAGACCACACCTGCACAACGTCAGGCACACTGGCAGACCATTGCGGAACTCATAAGTGCCCTTGGATTCGTGAGGCGCACAGCTAATGATTGCTACAAGCGCTGGAATGACCTTAAGCGCAGGGCAAAGAAAAAGCTGGCCTCAAGTCATGCTGCAACTCTAGTGACTGGAGGTGGGTCTCCGGCAGAGGACATAGAACTCACTCCAAATGAGTATGTTGCTGGGACCTACGTCACGGAGGAACATATCCAAGGCGTGGGAGACCTACCAGATTACGAGGCATTGTCCGGTGAGTGCACATGCATGTGTGTGTCATCCATGTGCATGGCATGTGCGTGAGTGCTTCTGATTGAGTGCCAGGTGAGGGGGGGTGTGCCTGAGTGGTTTGGGTCACCCATGTGCTTCATCCAATACATTCTGCGCACCAGGATTTGGGTGTTGCAGTATCCCTTCTAGCAACAGTAGACATTCAGCCCAACCTCACGCCAGTTGCCCTTGAATTGTCATCTTGCCACAACATAGTTGCATGTTATTCTGTGTTCATTCAGGCTGATTGTCTGCATTCCACCACTTTCACTAGGCATTTCTCAGTCCTATTGTCACATGTGTGACATGGCTAGGGTACATGCCATCTGTGTGATGGCATGTGTCATGTATGTGTATTGAACATGCCAATCACAGGCCAATGTGTGATGGCACTGCTAGGCAGCATGCAGCACATTTGTTGGTCTTCTATCTTGGTATCATCAATGTGTGCCATTTGCCTCCCCTTCATACGCAGTGACAGTGCATGCATGGGAGGGTTGTAGTCATGTGGTACATGTGTCAATGAAGTACTGTTTCTGTTGCTTCTCAGCCCGAATTGTGTTCCATGTTGCTAATGCCTGTTCCCATTTCTTTTCTTTCATGTCTTTGCAAGGGATGACGCACTTGATACTGCTGGGGTTGTGGAGATGGTGCAGACCCAGGAGGGTTCTCAGGCCCGACCGGGCACCAGTGAGGGACGTGGTGTGGTGGTGGGTGAGAACCCACACTTGCTGCAGGCCGTCATCTCAAGGGGTGTCTCTGGGTGCATCTCCCCCGAGCTGTATTCAGGTGTTGATTCGGATGATGGGAACTATGTGCCGTCGCAGGTAAGTGTTTCTGGGAGGGATTCTGTACTGTCCAACCCACCTGCACCAGGGGTAGAACCCTCAATGGGGATGTCAGTGTTGGTAGGTCCGCCTTTGGTGGTTACGGATGCAGGGTCACGCTCCGCTACATCTGATCCTGTTCCTGGGCCAGCAGATCAGAGGGGGAATGCAGTCCTGCAGCCTCAGGCAGTGCCGGCACAGCAAGGCGCAGTTCGCCTTGCCCCAGACAGGTGTGGTGCCCGCCGTACACCACCTGGCAATACCACATAAGGGCAATCCATATACGGTATGGC